>NW_004955425.1:9900916-9958327 GCF_000276665.1 Chinchilla lanigera | reverse complement strand
GTAAGCCTGTGAATTAAATGGACAAAACAGAGATTCACAGAAGGAAAGGGTGTATATGCAGCCTCTGAGAACCAAAACTGGCAGCAGGTGGCTGCTCCCACCTCTTCTCTTCTCTTCTCTTCTCTTCTCTTCTCTTCTCTTCTCTTCTCTTCTCTTCTCTTCTCTTCTCTTCTCTTCTCTTCTCTTCTCTTCTCTTTCTCTCTCCCACTTCTCCACCTGTTTTCTTACTTTCTTTTTCTTGATGCTGATGATCAGGACCAAGGCCTCACATGTACTAGGCAGGAACTCTGCCGCTGAGCTATCTCCCTGAGACTGGTATTAACATGTAATATGCATACCGCATTTCTTTTGTTCTGATAAATACAAAGACAATTTCCTCATTATTCATTTTTTAAGTTCAAGAGAGAATGACCCACTTAACCAATACATTTACTTGGGGATATTTAACACAAATATTTATCCTTTCTAATTTTATTTATAATTTAATTAACATAGAAAAGAGAATAGATTTTATATAATTTTGATTGGAATTTTAATCACATTATGAAATAATATATGCTGTTAGTTATTTTTCTGGTTCAGTTTTTTCAGTCTTAACATCATACATGCATTTTTCTGTGATAGGCTTTTGTGTTATGACTCTAATTTTCCATGTACATGTCCGTTTTGCGTCCTCTGCACAGTGTCTCTCAGTGTACTCCCTTGCCATGAGCACTACTACTTCTCACATTCATCTCTGGTCGAGCTTTGATACTTTCTCTACTTTTTAAAACATCAATCTGGGATTTCCTACTGTGTAATTTGGGTGCACAACAGAATACTTTGTATACCTTCCCATCTTTCTAGCATGTTTCCTCCAACTATATTCTGAGTCAGTTTTCAGAAACACAGCCTTGAAAGCAGAGTGCAATAAGCATTTTCTTTTAGTGTCCATATAAGTATTGAAGTCTTGAATGAGATTCAGAAAAAAAATCATACACAGAATATATGCAGATTCCAACCCACATGAGTCGGTGCCCCTTCCAGTGTGGGAGAGGTCCAAGTAATCAACATGGCTATGAATTTTTATTTCCTCAAGGAAATGTATCTACATCAAAGGTTCTAGATTGCACTCTCTTGATTAGACAAAAAACAGCTCCGCATTCCAATCCTTGGCTACAAGAAGCCCACAATGGCTGTCAACTCAAAGCCTCTATGCATGCTATCACCAAGGCTACTGATGAATTCAGAGCTGAAGTGTTCTATGAGAGAGAATAGTTTAAATCAACTGTCCAAGTTATTCTGATTGTTAAATAGTAACTCATGGTGAATGATTTCTGGGGGGCTTTGATATGCAGAAAATACATCCATGCATTTGATCTAAATTTATAGATTCATCAATTAGCTATTTTTCTAATTCTCTTGATTAAATTTTAAGCATTTCCATTTCAGAACCCTAGCAAACTAGTCTATTAAATAACCTCTACCCATATATATAGTTCTAGTCTTTAACTTAATGTACAAACTGCACAAACTGGTGGCAAGGATCTTTGACTGGACTTCTGCTATTTAATAAAAATTTCTTTCCACATTGTTACAGAGCCACCTTCTAGCACAACCGTCACGCACTGGGTAGATCTTGTAGTTTTACAGGACACTGTAGTGCACCATTCAGAGTCTGGTTTAAGTAACAAGTATCTCTGGCTCTTCCTGGATTAATGGCAGTTAAACATACCTACTGAGCCCTTTCAAAGCAATTGCTCTCATTAGAAAATTGTGTTTTATCAGAATATGTGCCCCTCTAACAGAATTAACATACATCCATGTACTGCTTCATGTACAGTTACTACACAAGGGTTTCATTTTGTTAAAAAATACTAACAAAATAATAAGGTATATATGGTATATATCTATATAAAATATATAGTATATTACTTAATTGTCTATTTTATGCTTTTAATAATTTTTATTATTAATGATACTTTTTAGCTTATGCTTCATGGAATTTATATGTATTTTGTCAATTTTATACCTAGTTTGCTTTTTCAAATCATAGTAAATGGTTTCATGTGTATATATATTTACATATATATATATATATTTCCTTATATCATGATACACCACTATTACTTCTAATTTTTGCATCCCCTCTCTCTTACACTGTATTAAATGTTTGTTTACCGTGGTTTCTCTGTTGTGCTCTTTCGTTGCTCCATTTTCTATACTAACACTTTAGTAAGCTTGCATTGATTGTTTGCATTTCCTCACTTCATTCATCCTCCATAAGGAGTTATCACATGGAATTTCATGATCTTTCTTCTTATTTCTACATGCCTCTTTCTCGACTCCAGCTCTCTGTTGTAGAGAATGCCCATTGGACTGACCTCAATTTTTATCTTTTCTATGATTTCTCAGCTCTACAGTATTACCATGGGTGCCATATTCTTTAGCTTTCTGCACCAAAGAAATTGCCCCAAAGCAAAGAGATAGTGTCATTATGGATCAACATCATAAATTTCACTTTCTTTACAAGTAGTCTTTTCCTGCTCTCATGCAATGCTTGAAAACAATTTCTTCGTGCAACATATATCCTCTCTAATTTTGTGATTGCTTATAGCAACAGGCCTGATCTGGAAACAGCTATATCCTCATGATCAAACACAGATGTTCCTTCCATTATTTATTTAATGTATTATACCATCCACCCATCTCCTGGGCCTCCAAATACATGCATATTAGTTTATTTACTATAGTCATATAAGGCATTAAGTCTGGCTATTTTTGTTCAAAGTATTTGTTTCTGATTCAGTTGTGATCGTTAAAATTCACTGATGTTTTCATTTACCTTGTCCAATCTACTTAAACATACTTACTTAATTTTTCACTCATCTATAAAATTTCTTGCTTATGAATTTTGAAATTGCTTATTGTTGTTTCTAATCCTTCACTGAAATTCTCTATGTCTTTTCTCACAGTATTCAGCTATACCTTAAATATATACAATATGATAATTGTGTTGAGGTATATTTTTGCAAATTTTACCATGTCTCTCATTTTGGTACTTCCATTGATAATTTTTCCCCTAGTATTAGTCATATTTTGCTTTGCAGATACATACCAGCTAGTTTTTCTGCTCTTATATGTAAGAAATCATTGGCAATATTGTGATGAATATCTAAATTTTATTATCCTTGTTTAAAGTGGGTTAAATTTTACTCTGGAATATAGTTCACTAATAAGTGAACCTAAGTGGATTCATTCAAGTGTTTGTATTAAACCTCAAATGGATCCATCCAGAATATTCATCACCCTAACATATGGACAGGTTTTAATTCTATGATATATAGTGTCGTTTCTGGACCCTCAAATGAGTGGCTAGAATATTCAGCAAGATTTCAAACTGTGGTTGCAGAGAATTTTAGAATCCCCTAGGCACTGAGTTCTACGTTATGCTAGAAATACCTTGGAACTCGTTCTCTACCTCTTTGTGTACTCTTGACCTGTGCATGGGCTATTGTATTTCAACAGTGACTTAGGAGGACCCCATACAGATTTCTAAAATGAAATCCTTTAAAATCTCCTATTTTCTGGCATGTTGTTTAAAACTTTCAGTTGTGTCACCAACTGAGAACTATGTCTTACTCTTGTTAAACCATATTGTTGTGTTCTGTTTGAGTTCATTCCCTTGAGATGATGTCAGCATGAGTCAAGAACACTTATTTTCATCCTGGGGATCACCTTGTGACTTTCCAGGTATCAGTGACACTTGTCCTGCCATGTACATTGTTCAATATCTAATTTTCCAATTTTACAAGTAACTTTGCTTGGTAGCAGTTAGTCCACTAGCAACAAAAGCAGAAAGTTCTATTTTTTATGTAAAGCTAATACTCTAGCTATGTCTACATTGTAAATGAAAATGGAAATTGCTATATATTTTCAGTGCTAAATAATAATCTGGGTTTAATTACTTTACTTATTGTATAATTCTTCCTAGATCATTGGAAATAATATTACAGGAAAATAATAGAGTAGAACAATATCAAAATAGTACTGCAAATTCATTAATTGAATGTAAATAATTAGAAAAATAATTTTACCTAAGTGAAATCAATTTTGGCTACTTGAAATAATTAGCAAACAAATAATAATGTACAGATACTTCTTATTCAAATTTAATTCCTGAAATTATTTATGTTGCTTAGAGTGAAACATTGAAATATATTTACTGATTATCTGAGAATCAAATGTAATATCACATATTTATATATACAGAAGATATTTCTCATTTATTGAGTTGTAAGTGCAAAACCATTATATAAAGTGACAAATGAGTGTTTTAACTCCTTTACATTGAAAAAATAAAATAAAGCAAATTAATATTTATTTGACAACTAATTAAAAAGAGAACAAGTAAAAGCCGGGTATGGTGACACATACCTGTAATTCCAGCACTCAGGAGGCTGAGGATTGCTGAGAGTTCGAGGCCAACCTGGGTTACAAAGTGAGTTAAAGGCCAGCCTGAACTGCACAATGAAACCCTGTCTCAAAGAGAAAAAAAAAAAAAAAAGAAAGAAAACAAGTATACTTTAAAATGGTTCTTTCAACAAAATGTTTTTCTTCCCTACTTATCTTGTATGTGATTGGAATTTGAATTATGTATTATTTTCATTTCCAGAACTAATATCTAATGTCTCAAACAATACTCAATTATTTGTTCATTTCTTCTTCACTAGCAATGCTGGATTTATGTTTTGAATATCTTGTTTTGTTTCTGTGGCACTGGAGATTGAACCTAGGGTCACTCTATCACTGAACTACAACTCCAGACTTCTACATCTACTTACATTTTTTATCTCTGTTTTGTTGGAGACACAGGGTCTCCTAAGTTTTGCAGGCAGGACTCCAACTTCTGGTCTTCCTCCCTCAGCCTCCATAAGAGCTGGGGCTACTATGCTCAGCTCTTTTGGAAATGTTGTTTTCACATTATTTACCTAATTTATGTTTCCCCAAAGAACAAAATTGCAATTATGATTTTTGGTCTGCATAGCATATATTATTATATATTAAAACATTCTTTTGCAGTAATCTATGGTCTTAGCATTCTAGTAGTGGCTTCCAAATTTACATCAAATGTTTATTATTTTGACATCTGTCATTCAAATGTGCTATTTTGAGTTACTGAAGCCATTGACATGGACAGAATAATGCATATTTTACATTTATTTAAAAAATGAAATAAAATCATTTAATCTGATAGTGTTAATTGCATATTTTTAACAGAATAATAAGTAGATATTACAAAATGAGCATTTCAATAAGGTAAGTGGTTTTTATGCCATATAGAAGTTTTTTTGAAAGTAGTTGGTAAATATTTATCAAATTTGACTATTTTGCTTTATTCAACATTTCTGGATCTATTGTTCCCTTTATTTCGACAGTGAAAACATCCTATCAAATGTGTTCTAAACTGAATAGAAAAAGACCGTGTTTTGTTTTTATTAGTTAAGTTGATTGGTACATTTTAGGTATACATAATGTTCACATTCATCAGAGAAAATTTGTAACTGTTCATGATATAACTTCTTTCCGTTTCTCCCATTCCCCTACCCTCACTTCAGCCTCTCCTCTCCATTTGCAAAGCTTTGTTTCCATTTTTTTTCCTTCTCTTCTCATGTTTTTACTTTTCCTACCTTCCTTTCCCCCTCCCTTGTTCACCTTCACATATGAACAGTTTCTTCCTATGTCACAATACTTGTTACACATTTGGAACATTATCTACACTTTTGATTTCTCATATCAGAGAAATAATGCAGTGTTTACATATGTGTGTCTGATTTGCTTCACTTAAGAGTATGGTCTCAAGGTGCATCCATTTACCTAGAAATATCTGGAGCTTATCTTTTTTTTATGGAAGAATAGAACTACATCATATTAAAAACAAAACTTCTCTATCCATTCACCAGTGGCTGAGCGTTTGGGCCATTTCCAAGTTTTGGCTATTACAAACTGTGCTGCTATAATCATGGGTGTACATCTTATCGATGTGGTAGGCTGCTTTCAGTTCTTTTGGTAAGATACCAAGAAAGGGACTAGCTAGGTCAAATAGAACCTCTAATCCTAGTTTTCTGAAGAACTGCCACATTAATTTCCACAGTGATTGCACCAGTCTATGTTCCCACAAACAGTGGAAAAGGGTTCCTTTTCTCCACAGCCTCAGTGACGTGTTATTGGCTGATTTCTTGGCAATTGTCATTCTCTCTGGTGTAAGATAAAATCTCCACATTGTTTTAATTTGCATCTCTTGATTGACCACTGATGAACATTTCTTCATATACATATTTTCTGCTTGTATTTCTTAATGTGAGAAGTGTGTTTTCATCTCAGATGTCCATTTTGTGGTAGGATTTTTATACTGAATGGGTCTAACTTTTTTAGAGTTCTTTACATATTATAGATGGTAATCCTTTGTCAGAGGAAGAACTGCCAAAAACTTTTTCCCACACTCTGGGTTTTCTTTGCGCTCTGTTGGTGATTTCTCTTGCTGTGCAAAAACTTTCTAATAAGATGAGATCTCAGTTTGTAATTATTTGTGATAGTTCTTACACAATTTTGTTTTTGTTCATAAAAACCTTGCCAACACCAATGTATTCAAGGTATTCTACCTATTCTATCTTCAGGCAATTTTAATGTTTCCATTTTAATATTCGTATATTTGATCCATTTCTATTTTAGCTTAGTGCATGATGAATGATATGGATCTAGTTTTAATATTTGGCATGTGGAAAACCAGCTTTTCCAAGCACCATTCGTTAGAGGCTATCTTTCCTCCCATTAAGGTGCTTATTACTCTTGTCAAAGATAAGATGGCTAAGTATGTCTGGAGTTCTTCATCTTCTAATCTGTTCCATTGATCCTTGGGTCTTTCTTTATCAGTACAATGCTATTAATAACACCGTAGCCTTACTATAGTTTTACGTCAGGGATTGTGATGCCCTCTGTTTTGCCTGTGTTTCCCAGAATTGCTTCCACTCTTCCAGGTTTGTTCTGTTTCCAAATGAATTTTAAGATTGTTTTCTCTAGTTCTGAGATATGCTGTTGGAGTTTTAAATGAGATTGCATTAAATCAGTCCAATAGTTTTGGAAATATGTCCATTTTCACTATATTAGCTTTTCCTACCCAGAAGAAAAGGGATATCTTTCACATTTCTAATATCTTCTTCAATCTCTTTTTTCCAAGTATTTCAGTTTTCAGTGTATTTTACTTCCATCAACAGATTGACCCTTAAGTATTTCATTTTTTTGGATACTATTTTGAAAAGTCATTTCAATAAATTCTGTCTCAGTGAGTTCGTTATTTGTGTACAGGAAGGCAATTGATTTTTGAATGTTGACCTTGTGTCTAGCTATGCTACTGTATTTGCTTATTAAATTTAGAAGTCTTTTGTGGAATTTTTGGTGTCTTTTATGTAGAGTATCAGGTCATCTGCAAATAATGATAATCTAAATTCTTCCTTTCCTGTTATTTCTTTCTTTTGTCTAGTTGAGCTAGATAAAGTTTCCAGAACTATATTGAATAAGACTGGTGATAGTACACATTCTTATCCTATTCTTCATTTTAAAGCAAAAGCTTTCAACATTTTTTTCCCATTTAGTATCATGTTGGCTATTGGTTTGTCATAAATTACTTTAATCAGATTGACATAAACACAATCTATTCCAGTTTTGGGGGGGCTTTTATTATGAATGGGTGTCGACTTTGTCAAATGCTTCTTCTACAGCTATTGAGATGTTCATATGACTTTTGTCTTTGGCTGTGTTAATAAGGTATATTTATCAGTATATTTATCAAACTCCATTTATTTATTTGCATATGTTAAAACATCCCTGCATCCCTGAGATGAATTCAACTTAGTCATGTTGGATAATCTTCTTGATGAATTGCTGCATTTTGTTTGTCAGTTTCTTACTGAAGATTTTTGCATCTATATTTATTACAGAGATTGGCCTATAGTTCTCTTTCTTGACTGGATGCTTTTCAGATTTTAGTATCAGGGTAATAGTTGCTTCCAGGAATGACTTTGGGGGTATTGATTCCCTTTTAATTTTTTTAAAGAGTTTGAGAAGTAGTAGTATTAAAACTCCTCCAAATTTCTTGTAGAATTCAGCAGTGAATCTGTCATGGCCTGGCCTTTTCTTTCTTAATAGGTTTTTATTTTCATCTTCACTTTCATTGACTGATATTAGTTTATTTAGGATTTTTATATCTTCTTGAGTCACGTTTAGTAATTTTTATGTATTTAGGAATCTGTCCATTTTTCATTCTTATTAGAATACCAGTTCTCAAAGTAGGTATAAATTATCTTCTGGAATTTTGCAGGGTCTGTTTTGATTTCAACATTTTCATTCATAATTGCATGGATTTGAGTCTTTTCTTTTTTATGTAAAATTGGCTAAGAATTTGTCGATTCTACTTACCAAGTCTGTTGCAAGATTTTGCCTCTTTAATTTATTGGGTATAAGAAGTTACTGCCCACTCGGTTAAGCCTCTAATAATTTTGTGACACTTATGTATAATAATTATATGACAGTTGTGTAATCTCAGCGTTCGTATACAAGGAAAAACAACTGGTTAGAACAACTATGTCCCTTTGGCTAAAGTACTACAATTAGCAATAAAAATATCATCAAATGCAGCCTAGAAAATTATAAATTGAAGTAACCATTAATTTGCTACTTTAACCATATGAGCTACATTTGTGGTTATATAACAAAATATAAAATTAATTTTTTACAATGTATCTATGAACTTCAGGCATGAAAATAATATGCTTATCATGATTTGCACTTAAATTTTAAGGAGATAATATTTTAAACTGTATGGCTATGTAGAAGTGCCACCCTCTCTATATGGGTCAGATTTTGGTGAAATTCTGTAACTAAAGGCTAATAAGATGTTTTCAGAATCAAAGTAACCATCTGAGAAATGGAAGAGGTTTTGACCAGTGTTATTGTGAGGTATGGATGCCTTCTCCACAAAAAAGAAATCACAGTCTCTTCAATAGAGAAATTATATTATTTTAGAAAATATATCAGTAAGACGCAAATGTAAGGTGCCATTTGTCTGAAGCTTAGAGAATATTGAAAAACAGGTGCTACAGTATTTTTAAATCCACATTCTTAATGGGAGAGACTCTAACAACATTATGATTCACTTGTGTTGACCATTTCAGTGGACCTGTTGTACCTTCACAGGCAAATCCATTCTAGTGTGTTTTGTTTTTACATAGAAAGGCAGCTACTCCAACCTAATACATTTTAAACATGTTGTAAAGCAAGTATGGCATAAGAGACTATTTTATATTTGTGGTGTCTGATTTTGGTAAAAGCCCTATTTTCTGACACATTAGCTTCAGTGAATTCTTTCTTTTGGTCAAGCAAACTTGATGAGGAAATCAGACTCCAGTTTTCACTGAAACTTGCATTAGATGGTTAAATCATAAACTAGTGTTTCAAACTTGCAAAGCTTCGACTGTAAAGCTAATGACTATCATTCTGGATGCTAAATCATTCTAATCTAATTTTGTCATTATAAATCTACTCTCGGTATTGGATCCATCCTGAGCATACTTATAAACTGGAGTTTCCCATACTGCAGAAAGAAATCAGACAGCCACTTACTGAAATTCTACATGAAACATCCAGGATTTTTTTTTCCTTTCACTTCTTTTTTTCTTGCATTTGTACCACAGCACCTTGTGGACTGGTTGCAAACCAACAGGCCCCCAGAAAAGCAGTAAAACTAGCTAAGAAGTTCTGTATATGTTTAATAGTTTAGTCACCATCCACTTCTGTTATCACTGGGATCATTTAAATGATAGATATACATCTTAATTCTACAAAAACACATCAGTTCTATGTGACAATAACTTGGTCATCAATATAGTCAATTACAAAGGGAAATCAATTTAAATAGGCAAAAATCAATGTCACTCATTTTGAAGGAAAATTTGTTCTAAATTGAAAGACAAAAAGCAGTTGTTTGACATAAGGACTCAAAGAAAAAAACATTTTCAAACATGTTCTAGTGAAAGTAATGCTTTTCTCTGTGGCAAAAGTAAGATGCTGAAAATAACTTACCCTTTTGAAAAGATTTTGTTTACATTCACATATCATGGTGTGGGGATAGTCTTCTATAATTGAAATGATTGAGATAGTGGAATATTTCTAAGTACTGTTAGCAATTTCATTGTAAGTAAAACAGATATTAAATGATATATAAGACTAAAATAATGTAATTCCATCAAAATTTGGAATTGTTTTAGTTATAAAATCTATAATATAAAAAGAATAATTTTTTACTTTAATTAGAAAATGTTCAGATATTTGCTGTATATCAGAGAGCATTATCTTGTTTAGAAGTGTTTTTATCTGTTCTCTTTGAATCTTTACATTAGGCAAAAAGTCAAATGTCATCATGAAAACTGGATTGAAACTTTACCTTGAATATTTTATAATATATAAGACAAAAGTTTTTGTTGTTCTTTAGAATTTTAAAGCCATAGGATATTTTCCTAACTTGGTTTTTCAAAACATTGTGTATATTTAATGTATTTTGAAATAATGTCTAAATATATTCATTTCCTATAATTCATATATAGAATGTAACAAGTTAAAATTACTTACAAACTGGTGATATTTATTCCTGTCAAGATATACACAAAAATAAATGCTTGGAGAAATTAAAAATTTCTTGCAAAATTATATATATAATTTTGTATATGCTATATTGTAAATGCTATGTTGTATATGCTATGCTGTAAAACATAACATATACATACAGTGAAATACCAAAATTTTTCAGACACTATATTTATTTAAATAAATTATTTTCAAAAATTCAACTTATATTGTGGTATGTAATAATTTCCCAATAACAGGAATAAATCTCTCATGAAAGCAAGTTTAAAACCATTTAAGCTTTATATATTGTAATCACAGTTTCATATATTGTAATCAAACTACCTTTATAATAAATATTTATTTTTAGATGCCTAAAATTGGAAATACATATTTTATATAACATAATAAACTATCTCAAAAATAAAAATAATATTGTAAAATATATGCTCATTTGTGAAGCAACTGCTTTTGTTTCAAGGAAAAAGTGTTATATTAAGGATCTCCAACATTATTAAAAGAATTCCTGAATACAGCATTTTTACCTAAAACTTCTTTAATGGTAGTATAATAATATTCAGCTTTGTCTGAATACATTGATTTAATTTAGGTTCAGTAAAGCACTATGATTAAGGTATTTGCCAAAATCTACTTAACTGAAATTTTCTATACCAGGAATTTTGATTTGTATATATTTCACTGCAGATTGTCACTATTAAACTCTCTCCTACTGTTATTACAATTCTTGACAAATTAATTTCTGTGATTAAATAAAGTTATTCTAATTAATCTCTAGCTAAGCTATATGCATTTCTTCCATGTTAGACAGATATATTTTCTTTAAATTTGAATGAAAATATTGGAACAAAGTAAATGTTTTTCCAAAATAATTAATTTTTCTATTATTATTTACATGTAAAGATTGTTTTAGTACTTGAAGAACATTTAAGTTTGCCTGTTATTAGTAGATACGCTGTAAATTATTCATGGATTCCTCTTGAAAACCTTACATTAAATACATGCACACATAACAAAATTTTTAGAGAGACAACACAGGAGTTTAAAAATACACTCATATTTAACCATGAAGGGAGTATAGTTTTATCAGGTAAGGATATTTTTCCCCCTTCAAAATATTTAATGGGTATGCATATATTCTCAGGTGTGTATCTTGACTCAGGACTGATAATAATTTTAAGACAGATATCACCTTTTTAATTTAAAAAATATTTTAATTGATACAATAATCTTGCAACTTTGTCAAGAACATATCTGAGAGTAGCAGATTTCATATAAGAAATCCTTAGTTGTATAGAAACAAAACTATTTGTTACATACTACTTAGTTCTATTTCCAGTAGACTATGTAAATTATTATGTGGTAATTATCTTTTTGTTGGAAGATTTTTTTTTTTTTTTTTTTTTTTTTTTTGGTTTTTCTCCGGTACCGGGAACCTTTGCTGGAAGATTTAAAAAGTGGTAGTATTTTCCTTGGTTCTCTAGAAATCAGTAGTAAAAAAAAATAAAACAGTGTACCAAGCAAATATCTTAATTTTTTCTAATATTTTAGGATTAATGATAAAAAATTAAGTGCCCTCTAATTGAAAAGCACATTGTAGATTACTTACTATTGCATTCCAGATAGAGTTCAAGGTTTTCGTTTTCTACCCATACATATGGGGATAGAAATTGACAGACAATTTACAGAACTGGTATTAATTGCTGTCAGACACCACACTGCTAAGTGGTAATATTTATGTCAAATTCTTTAAGCAACGTAATCTTCCCTCAATATCACAGAAAGAGTACAGAGGGAAAGCATCGATTTTTCTACCCCTCACATATTAATATATGCAATTAGATACTTTAGAAGGCAGTGTAAGAATGAGTGCATCAGCCTCATTTTCCCTTGTTTTCAAATACTGATTTGAAATACTAACAATGGACGTTTACCTGTGTTACCTATCTTAGGTACTTGGTTGATTTTCTACATATCTGTAGATGGTCAGTTTGGCAGTCACTTGATAATTATTTTAACTTTGGAGAGGTCTTAAGAAATTTATTTAGCTATAAATCTACTCCTTATTCTCTAATTATATATGATAGAAATAACACATAAAATAGCATACCTTAATGTAGAAAGAGAAAGACTGCATCTCCTCAAATTTCAAATTATGCAACCAGCAGATTTTTATACATCATGAAAGCAACCATTTTCAAAGTTGTCTAAGCTAATTCTACTTTCTAATTCAATAAAAGATTAACTGGGAGAATAATAATGGTGCCTTTTAATAACACAATAGGTCATAATGAAGAACAATTATATCAGTAATGGGCAACTCTATACATTTTTCCATGCAAATTTTGTAGAATTGTGTACAATGTGATGACACATAGTAGTAAATTGTACTCCACAAGGAAAATATCAAAGCTCAAAATTGTTTCCAACTCATAGAAGTTCTTAGCTTTGGTGTGTTGTCAGGAACTATAGAGAAGTAGGACTAACAGCCTTGTGTGAAAGTCTTCCTTGACAAAAGTCGATAATGGCAGACAGAGATCCAGGGATAGATTTTGGGATGAGTACAGTTCATCACTTAGGCTATCTTTTCCTGCTATATTTAAATTTTCTCTGTTCAATCCCAAACTATTTATCACCTCACTAAAAAACATACATACAAAAAGTAGAGCAAAACACCTTCAGCAGAAGAGTCAAACCTAGCTACAAATATGCTATTCAATATCAATTTAAGTCAAGAAATTCTCAGTCCCACTCCAGGTTTGTTTTGGAAAATTTTACAGCAATGTTGGAGGGAATAGATAAACAACGCTGAATGTCACCTAGCTGATCAAAAACATGCAATAGTAAATATTACTGCTCCTGTTGTATAAAAAACAAATTCTCAAAGACATTTCACATATAAAAATATCCAGATTAAAAATACACAATTAAATTTACATAATAAATTAAATTTAGTTAAAGTTACTGTATAAGTCTCAAGAAAGTACACAAATGCCTCACAAGAGGCAGAAATCAGAGAAGTGAAAAATAGGAAACTGTTGATAGTTTTAAGGAATAATAGTATTCAGTGGGTGTAGATTTGTATCTCTGAGGAAATAATAGATTATGTCCTATGTGTATAAAGTGATACATGCTAACAAGATATTTTTGACGTATAACTGAGGCAGAAATAAATATGAAATTTTATATTTCCAGATTTAGTAATGATATAAAATATTAGTATCTAAGATATACAAAGTTATACATGTACATAGGAATAGAAAAAATTCAACTCAATTTAAATACTGATGAAAAAGAGCATTTACAAAACAGGAAATATATATAATTTTTATTTGTATGTGAGAGAGAGAACATGTATTGGATTTCATTACTGCTTAAGAAAATGTACATTTTTATGTCAAAATGCAATTTCATTTCCATTATACTGACTCAAAACAGCCAACTAGAGTGTAAATTGTTACCACCACCAATTTGGAAAGTATATTGATATTATCCTGTTAACCATAACTATAAGCAGAAATTGTCATTCTAAGTTTGGAGTAGTTTCTGGAAACATATGTAGTTAGTGGAATATTTCAACATGGTTTGTAGGTATGTAATTACAATTATATGAAATTTAAATATTTTCATCAAAATAAAAAATGAATGCTCTTTAAATATTTAAGTAACAGCTCTGGTATAAAGATCAAATGACATACTAATTTGGACATGAATAATAAAAAAACAGAAAATAAAAAGAAAGTCATAGAAAATGCATTCTGTATATTTTGGATTACAAACAAAACTAAAGAAAAATAAAATATACTAACTATATACACAAAGTCTCACACACATAATAGAGTCATATACATAGCTACAGCAAAAAACCTCAACAGAGTGTCTCTTGGACTCATTGTGCTGAGAGGTGAAAACTTGGGAGTTTTCTATTCCTACCCTCACAGAAAAACCAAATTTACTGAATATTCTATCAGGCTACAAAAGATTAAAAACAAATTAAGTATTCAAAGACACCAAGACAGAAACAATTTTATTTTTGCATGACAGCGAGAGAGAATTGTTTGAGATATTTCTATAGAATTTGAGGAAACTAGAAGGTAGTGAAGTAAAATATATATATAAAGTATAAAAAGGGAAACCTAGAATTACATATACAGTTAAGTTAAACTATAAATCATAAAAATACTTCCTCAGACAAATTCAGAGAATCTGTTGTTAGGAGTCTACCTTACAAGAAGTGTTTAAAAATTTTCTTCAGAAAGAAGGAAAACAATGGTGATCAAAATCATGGATCCACCTAAAACAGGAAGAATACTTGAAATTAAATAAATAAAGGTAAAATAAAGTCCTCTACTTTTTCTTCTCTTATTTGATCTAACAAATAATCATATGTTCAAATTAGTAATTACAATTATGTACTTGGTGAAAATGTGCTAGAGATAAATGAGATTAATGGTATCAGATTTTAAAGGATGGGAAAGAGGAATTGGAAACATTCTTATAAATTATTTGCATTATCTGTGAAATAATACAGTATGCTATTTTAAAATGAAAAAATTATCAGAAAATATATTCAAAATGCATATTCAATGTATATAATATTCAAAACATATGTATTCTCTATATATTCAATACATGCATATTGAGATTAGCAATTAATATAGACCACATATACACAGTCAGTGAATCTTTGACAAGATACAGTTCAATGCAGCAAGGGTAATTGTTTTAATAAAGGGTGCTGGGACAGCATACACATGCAGATAAATGAATCCAGTCACAGATATTGTACTTATCACAAAGAATCACTCAAATTATACAATGGGCTAAAGTATAACATATTAAACTGTAAAACTTCTAGAAAATAAGAGAAAATTCAGATTATGTGAGCTTTCCAGTGAGTTTAAAAATACTACCAAAGCATGGTCCATGAAACAAAATGTGATAAGCCACTTCATTAAAATTCAAAATTCTTCTCCATGATAGACATTGTTAAGACAGTGAGAATACAAACCTGAGACTGGGAGTCTATATCTCAATACATATGACTAGGAAATGGCTTGCATCCAAGATATAATAAAAGTCCTCAATATTCAACATCAAGAAAACAAACATGCATATTAAAAAGTAGGCAAAAATATTCCAACAGATGCTTTTCTGAGGAACACATACAAAAAAATCTCATAAATTTAGGAACAATGCTCACACACAATATGTCAATGAAAAATTGCACATTGAAATGACATGTCTATATACACTAATTTGCATTGCTTAAATTCAAAACACTAACATCAAATACTAGTGAAGATATGAAACATATGAACTCCATTGCTGAAATGAATGCAAAATGGTAAAGCCACTTGTAAACATACTCATACATTATGATCCAAAGTCAAGGTATGTAAATGACTAGAAAACATACAGATATAAAAACCTGCATATAAATGCATACAGAAGCTTTATTTGTTATTGTCAAAACTGGAAGCAATCAAGATGTCTTTAAATAGAGGAAGAGTAAAATAAAATTTACTGCATCTTTAGACTATTATTCAGTAATAAAACATAATGAGTTACCGTTTCAAAAAGACATAAAGAAATGAATATTATAATGCATATTCTTGCATTTAAGAAGCTAGCTTTAAAAATATGCATGGTGAATGATCCAAATATATAATATTGTTTCCTGGAAAAGGTAGAACTATACAGAAAGCATAAAAAATTTGTGGTTGTGAAGAATCGTCTTGGGAGGAAAGGGTTTGTGGGCAGCTGGAAATCGAATGAAGAGCTGGGGAAGACCGAATCCTTAGAACAGAGATGTATTTGGTTTGACATTTAATGGTAAATAGAATGCATTACAAGATCCCGAAAAACCATAGAACTGTGCAGCAAAAAGACAAATCCTAATTGTAAATTATGGATTTAATTTTTACTTTTCAATATTTGTGTGAACAAAATAATTATCCTAAAAACCCTCTATTGGCTATTTTAAAATCAAGGAATGATTAAAACAAAATTTACGTTATATTGAGTTGAAGAGATAAGGAATATAGTAAGGCAAGATATTTCAAGGTCTGTGGAATCATTATTGTTCAGGGATATAGCTGGTAAATTGGTATTTTATTACTAAATAGTTCACACCTACAATAACATTAAGTGTAGAAAGCTTTAGAAGAATAATTTAAAATACTAATAATGATAAAAGGTTTTGTTTTGTTTTTTCCCCTGGTATCGGGAATCGAACTCATGACTTTGCACTTGCCAGGCAGGCCCTGTGCCGCTGAGCTAAACTCCCAGCCCTTTGATAAAAGGTTTTGTAGAGTTAGGTAGTTTACATTCAAGGGATCTTCCCTTACCTTATCATTAGGAAACTCTAGTCCCTAAATAATTTAACCAAAAACGGGTGCATTCTTATTGGTATATGATTAATTTTCCCCTAAAAATGCTTATTTTAATATGGGTATATAGGGTTGGGGATATACCCAGTGGCACAAGCACCTGCCTGGCAAATGATAGGTCCTGAGTTCAATTCCTTATACCCAAACAAAAGCCCATAAAATGAATGTATACATTACAATTTCACACCTTGAGGTTTTCTGAGACTTTCTGGTTACTTTTTTGAGTATCAAACACAATTTCACATTTCAACATGGAAACTACTACACATAATATTCACTTTAGCATGGATATTTTTAGTGTGCTATTGCATAATACAATGTCTATCAGGTAAACTTATTTTTAAAATTCTACATTGTTTTAAGAAATGTACTAACAATCATGAAGAATCAACTATTACCCAAATAGCATATTAAAATATACAGCATAAATGCATTTTAGTTTTGGTGGAAATTGACATGGTAGATATACAAAAATGGTATAAAATATTTGAATAAATTATCCTTAAAAGTATTAATTTTATGTGTTAGTTCATTTGACTCATTTATCAAAATAACTTAAATGGGTAATCTATAACCAAAAGAAATTTCTCACAGTTCTACAGGACAGACAGGCCAAGGTTTAGGGTCTGGGGAGGGCTGGTTTCTGCTTCTAAGATGGCATCTTGTTGCTGCGTCCTCTTGGGAGAGAAAAGTTGAGGCTTCATATGCGAGGAAATGAAAGGGGAGAATTAACCCCTTAAGCCTTTTTTTTTTTAGAAGAAAATAATCCATTGAGGTCCCCTGGTCTAATCATTCCAGAGAGTACTCACCTGTTAATACTGTCATGTTGAGAATTTATTTCCATATTCAAAACACAGCGTTTTATGAAAAGAAAAGTTATTACGAAAGTAAAATCCATTATGGCCGTGAAGGAGTTTCTTTGGTCAGTTGAACATCTATTTTGGGGATGCCACCTCCATTCGTCGACTTTTCTGTTTCTGGGATGGAATTCTGGATACTCATTTCTTACATAATTTAAACAAGGCAAAGCTCATTTTGTTCACAGTTTCAGGGGGTTCAGTCCCTAGTTACTTGCCTCCCAGCTAAGAGCAACATGACAGAAATTGTTTCGTTCATGGAAGCAATTAAGAAGGTCAGGGGAAGAGAGCCAAAAAGTAACAGCTGAGACCAGAAACAGACACCAAGGTCATGCCTCCTTGACCCATTCTCACAAGCTTGGAAGTGTTCTTTGTAAGTCCACAGGGCCACACCCAAGCCAATCAAGTTGGGAGTCCACCTTAACCATCACACCACCTTTGCCAAAGAAAGTCATACGACTCTCCTTTTCAATGTCACCCTAATGTTTCATGCATGTAGGTTTGAGGTTCTCTGTCTAGTCAAATCTTAGTCTAGTCTTCAAATTAAACTGGTGGGCTGATCACTATTGGGGATAATAAAGTTCTGCTTCAAATTATAGATTTACTGCCAAACATCGTGTGTGTGTGTGTGTGTGTGTGTGTGTGTGTGTGTGTGTATTTGTATGATCGTGTGGTTTTGTGACTCCCCATACTAATTTGAAGTTCCTGTCTGCAGAGCAATTCCAAAACGTGGAAAAGGGGACTGGGGATTTAGCTCAGCGGCAAAAGCGCCTGCCTGGCAAGCGCAAGATCGTGAGTTCGGTTCCCGGTACCAGAGAAAAACATAAATAAATAAATAAATAAATAAACAAAACGTGGAAAAATGAAATTATCATTGAAGCAACCTGAAGCACAAAGTTTGTGGTAAAAAAAGTCATTTGTATTCATAGTATTTGATAAATTTGTTAAGTAAATACAGAACTTAAAGTTTACATTAAAAACCACATATTTCTCTGCAGGCCTACTTTTCATCATGGAATTCTATGAACTATATCAATTAAATGTTCAGCATCTTCAGATCTTAAACCATCTTTTACCCATAATATGTAACAAATTATGGCAATTTCCCCAAGAACAGATGTTTAAAATAGCTTTTTTCATATTTTTACACTTCCCACTTCAATAAATTCAAGATATTATGTTTTTCTGAGATGTTACCTGATATAGACACAATTCTATTTTCAGTTATCATAAATAAAATCTGGAATGCTTACAATTTATCCATTTTAGAAATCCTGAAGTACCTATGTGCCATATACTGATATGTGTATGGTTTCTGATGGTAATTTCTGATTTGTAATTGGTGGTTTCTGATCTGTAATTGTTTAAATGTCACCATGATGTCACAAATTAGCTACATGTTAGCCAAGCACTTCTCTTACATCTATTTCTTTTATTCACACCATGCAAGATGAGTGTTCTGTGCAATTTCACTTGAGCAGTTAAATGCATTATGTGCAAGCTAGTGTTCCTGGGTCACTGGAAACTGCTAACAGTGAAGCATCATTGCCACTCTGGAAAAGTCTCTTTAGAGGCGTGATTTTTTTCTTTCTTTTCCTTTTGAAATGAAACACGTTTAGCAAATCTCTGTCATCTTTATAGTTTCATGTGTATTTTATACTTATAACATTATTCTTTAGAAACTTTTCCTCTTTCAAGAAAGATTTAATATTATGGCTTTAGTAAAAATGACTAGACTCTAACAGAAAATATCTGATATGGGGAAATGGAAGAAGGTAAGTCCTAGAACTTTATATTTGCAGATTCCTCTGAGCCAACTGGGTCCTATTAGAAGTTAAGTTCTCCTTTTCTTGTGTTAAGATCACGTTGTGTCTTAAAATAGGATGTTTGTCTGCTTCAAGATTCACCCCTATGTCCCTTCTGGGGAGTCAGATCAAAAATATATCTCAAAACTTGTGTAAACTAACTGCATAGAAGTTATGCAGTTAACTTTTAAATTTTATTTAAAAGCTGGGCTTTTAAAGAGAGGAGAGATACTATAGAAGAAGAAAGTTTTAGAATCTGATGCATAGTTAATGTCAGGAGCAATGTGAAACCTTGAAGATGTTTGATATAACATGAAATTGATGAAGGCAATGTTCTTTAATAGAGAAAACTCTCCTAATGCAAGATTTAATACTTAACTTTTAATGCCTCCTATTACATTTTGGGAAGCAATAAGGCAGACATATAAAAAAATATTTCGATGATGAAGGAAAGGATTACAGGCTTGAGGAAACAGGGATTGTAATATAGATACTCAATAGAAGGCAACAAAATGCATTGGCTGAATATATTCATCCTGATTGAGTCCCAAGGCCGCTCCACTTAACAGTGATAAGGAATGTGCTACTGAAAGACACCATAATCTCTAAGCACCCGAGTAGTGGCTCCTTTGCAGGGTAGAGCTAATCATAGGTGAAGATGTCAATGCTATAAAAGAACTGGTAACCTTAGAGATCAGGATTGGCATAGAAAAGGCAGAAGTTCTATGGACAAATACTTTTTAATGAGCAGTAATGTGATAACCAGTTAGGAGGCCCATCGGCAGTTATCTATGGAGACGGTTAAACAAGTGTGTTTTTGTCTAGAGGAAAGACACATGACAATAGACAAGGATTTTATTTAATGTACATAACCAAGTAAATTTGCTCTCTTTTCAGGAGAGCAGGGGAAGCAACCCCAGTAAAATTTACTCTCTATGATCAGCTCTATGATTCAGATAAGATTTCTCTCCAAGTTTCCTGTGCTGGAAACTTCCTTCAGGAAGGAAGCAAGTGTGCTCATGTTGAGGAGGCAAAAAGTTTAAGAGTCAGACAGAGACTAACAAAGGTAATTACATCATGGTGTCTCTAACCTCATAAATGGATTAGTGATGTTTCCTGGGAGATCAGGCCTCCTACCAGTGGATACGTTCCCACGAGAATGGGCTGTTGTAAGACAGGAGTGTGGCCCCTTGTGTCTCTCGCTTCTCTCACAGTGTGACATTGCTCTTCTGCATGTGCTACGTTCGCTGAGCTGCCAGCCACCAGGAGAGGCAACGAGGTGCCAGTTCCTTGCTTCTGAATCCCCAGAACTGGTGTTTAAGTTCATTTCACAAGGTGTTCACTTCAGGTATTATTGCCTTAGCAACCACAAAACCAAATGAAGTCCTAAGAAATTTTTCTGACAACAAAACCATAATGTCAGACACCTTCCATTCCTAAATTGGAAGGACAGTGAAAAAATCATTGCAAATGTAGTCCATATAAATTCCCTACTTCCCCCCAAATGATGCCAAGATGTACAACAATTTATTAAGTGATTGTTTTAAACCAATGTTAGAATATATAAATTCAGCAGGAAATTCAAGAATTAATGGTCATGAACCATTGGAACAAATATCCCCTCTAATCTTGAATACTATAGACAGTTTTTTAGGAAAATGATGCATGTAAAATCTACAGCAAGCTGCCATAAGAAGGAAAAATAACAGTAGACGCCCAGCCCAGGGCTCTGAATCAACGCTATGAAACTAGTGTGGAAGATGGCACACTGCTCTGAAAGCAGCTTCCATCCTCACCTTAACATCCCACAACATGCATACAATTACCTGAGTTTTTTCATGTATGTTTCTGTCACTCCAACATTGTCATGTACTGAAGCAAGCAAGCTCTG
This sequence comes from Chinchilla lanigera, assembly GCF_000276665.1. Taxonomy (NCBI): domain Eukaryota; kingdom Metazoa; phylum Chordata; class Mammalia; order Rodentia; family Chinchillidae; genus Chinchilla; species Chinchilla lanigera. The sequence goes on along the minus strand of NW_004955425.1, from coordinate 9,936,708 downwards.
TGGTTCTTCCTACTACAGTTACTATTTTTTTTTTGCAATATACAACTCTCCATTTCAGTTGATAGCATAATCTAATTTCTAAAGCCCCCAGTGAGGAATTAGCCTAGATTCCTTATTTTTCTCTGTACCTACATCTAGTATATCACCAAATAAGATAACTTTCATCTTCCTCCCAAGTCATTCTTTACATAGCAGCAAGAGCAAATCATTTTAAAATATAAATGAGATCTTGCTGCTCCTCAGCCTGACATGCTTCAAAGACTTCTCATTGCACTTAAAATAAAATTCATACTCCAGGCCTCTGAGTTCATGTGTAATCTAATTGTTTCTCCAACCTTAACTAGAGCTACTCTGTTCTTCACCTGTTACAGATGATCTTTCACAACTCTGAGACTGCACATGCTGTTGGCTTTTTGCTTTTGATTAGAATGAGTTCCTTGGAAAGTTTTTCAATGGTTCTCTTGTTTAAAATAACCATTATATGTCAGAGTATGCAACCCTGGATGTGTTAGGGATGAGAAAAATTATTTGGAGATGAAATTTGTTCAATCACTGAGACCTCAGAGGGACTCTCTCTTGGGCAGAACAGAGGCTCAGGGACATAGCAACCAACTGAGATCTCTGTGATTATTTGTAACTTAAGGACATAAGAACAAGGACGTAGAAGTAAAGCCATTGCAAATATTGTGTAGCAGTTTTGATCAGGGAAATAGGGCCAGAAAAGGACAGCCTGCTGGGTGATGTATGTTGCCCTAGTTTAAGCAAGCTTGTCGGGGAGGATACTTGTGGGGGTGGGAAAAATGCAATGACCAAAGCAGGCATCTACACAGAATAACATATTGTTGATTCTGCTGACTGTTGTTCTGCAGATCTGTTCTAATCTTTAGCCATATGTTCCAGAAGCCTGGGAACTGTTGTTCCCTAGGGGCTCTTCCTTCAGCATTCATATGAAGCATCCCTCTGGTTAGAGTGTCCCGCAACCACACATACTTTTATGCGTTGATCCCTGCTTATTTCACTCATGACACATACGGAAAGGTGCTCTATTTTTCAACTGTAGTCTGTTTTCTCCACACTGGAATACCCATTGTCTTAGTTATTTTTCTCCCATTGCTGGGAAAAAAATACCCAACATCAGAAGTTAAAGGAGGAAAATGTTTACTTAGCTCACAGTTTGCAGAGGTTTCAGTCCATAATCAGCTGGGACCAAGGCAGGATGTCTTCAGAGGGATAACAGTTCATGGAAGCCAGGGCAGTGAAAGACAGCAAAAAAGCAAGACAGTTAAAGAGTGGGAGAGAGAGAGAGAGAGGAGTGAAAGAGAGAGAGAGAGAGAGAGAGAGAGAGAGAGAGAGAGAGAGAGAGAGGGAGGGAGGGAGAAAAACAGAGAGAGATAGACAGAGAGGGAGAGAAAGAGACAGACAGACAGAGAGACAGTGAGAGAAACAGAGACACACACACCCAGAGAGAGAGACACAGAAAAACAGAGACACAGAGAGACACATAGAGAGAAAGAGATGCAAGACTCTTTCTTTCCCTTATATAGTATCTAGTGTGCTGGGATTAGGGCAGTGCCAATCCAGTCAGTGGGCTGATCCAGCAATTACCCACCCTGAATCTCAGCATTGCATTAGAAATCAATCACACTCCATATTCAGTCACATCTGCACACCCTCTATGATTGCATGAGGCTTTGGTTATGTAAAAAAACAGGAGCTAGTTTTTCATTATGGAATCTCAGGTGTGGAGCACAGCTTCTAGAGTTAATTTTGGATAGGTCACTCAAGAGTTAATTTTGGATAGGTCAGTTAACCTCAACTGAGACCTGTAGATAGTTGTGTTAAATCCCATGTGCAGTTACCACAGTGGATTCAAGGCAACAACTACTTTGCTTATCACTCCTTTTCAGAACAACAGCCCCTTACCTAAAGCTTGCTTGCCCTCCAAAGAATGCCTTCATCCTTCCATTATCCAACTCAACTAGGGCCATAGGCAGGGTCTGAACTCAGGTTAGGATAACTAGAAACTTTACACTGGATTCCACTGTTTCAAATCAGAGAAAGCTTATGGTATAGAGAATTTATTATTTAAAATTCAAATGAAATTTTGGTCTTATTGCCACTCCTACTTGTTTTAAGGTTTTGAAATTTCTCAGATATTTTTTTCTAGTGAAAGCTCCTCACTCTTTCCCCACAATCCTAAAGGAAACATTATTCCTACTTTACTAAACTTAGAATATATGATGTGTTTAATCAAGCAAATCCTAAATGATGAAAGTAGCATTTATATTTCTTCAATGACAGTGCAGAAAATATAGAGCATTAATATATGATCCTTTGAATATTTAAGTAAAACTACAATGTTCATTTTGTGGGTATAGATGTACATAAAAGCCCATTATTCATCTAGCAAGCCAATGACCAAATTTTACATTGTTTTTTGAATATCATTACCACATGACATGTCTTCCTAGTTTAATTTATTTTGTCATTCAAAATCAAAATTTCAAAGACATTTGAATTTTCTGTATCTCCTGTGTCTATTATTTCTGAATAATTTTATAACTTAAGCTGGCATTCAACTTTCTTTTAGAATGGGATTTTAATGTCCTTTTAGCTAAGCAAGGACATTTTAAGAGTAAAAGTGGATTTAGATGCCATATAATGTGTGTATTCCATTCTCTAATTTTGAGATAAATGTTTTAATAGATCAAAAAATGATTTTAATATCTCTAGTGTGGTACTCATTAAGATTATTGTCAGCAAGCAACAGTGCTTCATATCAAATGGCAAAGTAATGTACAATAATTTCTGCTCCTAATTCCACCCTGTTCTTTACAACCCTATCATTTCTATTTTATTGCAATTGTTAAGCAGGACAAGAATACGGCATGCAAGCTAGTGTTTTGCTAAGCCATTTCACAGCGCACACTTAGTCCAATAATAATTCATTTTATATGGGCTTAGTATATATTACAAATGCTATTTCCCAGATTGACAATTTTGTTGCTATATAAAATGAAATTATGTTTTGGTTTAAATTGTGATGCAACAAGAAATAAAGGATGGAGTCTGATTTGATTAGTAACTATATCATTTGCATATGTATCTTAAGGGAAAGTAGTTATCAAATTGCACATGGATAATGTGGTAGTGTAAGACATTTTGTAATAGAAGGAAATAAAAATATGATATATTTTCTAAAACTCTTGTTAAAATTTCAAGATATATATGACCATAATGTTAAATTATAAAATGTTTAAATCTACTTTATTGCTCTAGTATTAATAATTAATATTGCCAACTCATAAAATTCTATCTAAAAATGAATCTAGAATTAATTATTCATTCTTATAGTTAATTTAAACGTTATTAAAATAATTCCAATAAACTACCTTGGAACACAACAGAACTTGGTGTATGAAAAGCATAGCTATTGGACTTAAAGTTCAGTTTTGTCATTTTACTATTCTGGATCTCAGTGATCTCTAAAGGAGTGGATTAGTTGTAATAATCTTTAACTTTCTTTTTACTTGATATTTATAAAACAAATACATATATATATTTAATATTTTTTCTTTGCTCAGAAAGTGTAAAGCAACTCAATCCATTGGAATGTTTTGGATTTAGAGAATCTTAATACTTCAGAAGATAAAAAACATAATAGAAATTTAATGTGAAAAAGCACTTTCAGATCTTTGTAGTCCAGTTCCTTCAAAAGTTATCTCAGCTGGATTTAAAGCATTACCAAGTTATATTTTCTTTGTTCTCACAAACTATTTTATTTTTCTTTTACTTTGTTCTCAGAAAAATTTACCGGGCTGGTGATAAGAAAAATTGTTTAGGATTTCATATGTGTATGTTTTTAAAAATACTTCATAATTTTTTAAATCCATTTTGGATTGTAAATTCTTCCTCTTCTCTAATTTATTACTTATGGGGAAAAGTGTGACACAGCAAAAAATAAATCGCTTTTATATCTTAATGACCTTTCTCTGGAAGAATATATAAGATCAGAAGGACCATACAAGATTGGTAGAGAAGCTAAAATGAAGAGGCTATAAGAGCATATTATTTTGAACAGAAGAAGAAAAATCTGATCATGAAAGTGAAATGATATTTCTCCTGATTGCGTAAGAATAGGAAAATAAGAGCGAGCATGATAGTCCTTGCAACACCCAAGGGTGAATGTTGGCTCGATTCGACTCTTGATCTTGAGAAGCCAAAACTTCTTGAACACAGGATATTTTTTCCAGTTTGAGCAAGACAGACCTTGTGTGTTTGTGTGTGGGGGGAGGCAAGGCAGCTCTCTAGGGCACAATCAGATAAAAGTTAATTATTCAGCCAAATTCTCACTGTGTCTTGCTTGCCTACCTTGCCACCTAAAACAAACATCTTCGCTCAGCAAAACTTTATGCCTTTGAGGTTCCTCAATAAGCCTAAGAGGTGGAGTCAGCTGAGGGATTCACTCTATTCCTACTGGTGAGAACCCAGCAAGGGAGTGTTGGAGAGATCCTTAATACAACAGTAGCACATACTGTAGTGCTTATTATCACTCTGAGGGATCGATGAGGTCAGAGTAGAAATTCCTGTCTAGGCAGTACGATTGAATTTGAAAAGCTATAGGCAGTCTCAGAGAAAATCCCTGTGCTCTGACTTAACAGAGAGTTAGGAGGTTATTTCCAAACCAGAGTGGTCATGAGAAAAGAGATACCATGGAAGTAGGGATGCAGAAGTAGGATAAAATACATAAAGATTTTGAGTCAGTGCAGTAATGAAAGGAGATTCTGGGAGAAAGAATTTTCCAAGTGCACAGGTATGAATCATGACCAAATTTCAGTCTGCCACGGTCAAATATAGCTGCCAATAATTTCCTCACGTATATTATGCACGTGGTGCTTCACATGTCAGGATGTGAAACAAATCTGTCTGTTCTTTAGGCTCAGTGTCATGAATTTTTGACTAAGAAACTGTAAGATTTCTAGTCTAGTTATTTAGAGGAATGGAAGTTTCTGCCTTATTCCTTTTTAAGAAGCCAGTCACCACCAGGTTGAATTACTGTGGGATGGTAGGCTCTGTAGGCTGAGGCCTTAGAGAAAAATGTAAGCTTTTATATGTCACATCCTTGATGATCTTGAGTGAACTTGGCAACAAGATGACTTTAGCTTGATGAACTCAAGTGCCAATGGTTGACTCCAGTCAGCATGTAGAATAGAAGCTCACTAAGGGTGCAATGATGTGTTCTGCAGTTATAGGTAAATGGTGCATAAATGATCAAAGTCATATAAGTGAAGAATTTCATAGATATATGATGGATATCAGCATTCATAATTGTTTGCACATTAATAAATATATTTCATCATAAGCCATTTTTTAAAAAAAATCACTAATATAATCTGAAATTAATTATGCTTCAGTTTTGAAAATTGCCACATGGATTACTTTCTAATCACGTAGATGGAGGAATGGTTGTGTACATTTGTGATAGAGCAAATTCATATCTCTGAATCACTGACTTTGTTCTTACTATGATAATTTATACCTGTAAAAATTTCATTTCTTTAGAGAAACATATTAATCAAAATTGAAATATATATATTAATGTTATTACCTATTGAATGCTGACAGCTTCAGATGATTAAATCTCAATGCACAATGGTAGATGTTTCCTCAGATCATTCTTCTTGTGGAAGAGAGTAAGTTTATAATATTATATAAGTGATAACACTTAATTCTATTTCTTTACAATCAGGACTATAGCATCACACTGTTATAACTGGCATTTAATTTTTTATTTGTAGTTCAACTATATATTTTACCAGTTTGGGCTTTTTCCTCAGCTGCCTTTTGAATTTTCCTCATTTTTAAACTTCCCTATAGGGGCTAGGGATTTAGCTCAGCGGCACAGCACCTGCCTGGCAAGCGCAAGGTCATGAGTTCGATTCCTGGTACAGGAAAAAAAAAAACCCAAAATAAAATAAAATACAATAAACATCCCTATGTATTGGTTGGTGACTCCCAGCCCCACATACACATCTATTATAAGTTTTACACCTGTTCTTCAGCAACCTGCCAGATAGCTTGAATTGTTTATGTAATATAATACTTCCAATAAACTACTTTCACAGTTGAAGTCCGCATCATTTTCAAGAGTCTGCTTCTCTTTCTTATAAACTCACTCTCATCACTCAAATACCTGAGTCCAAAGGCTGACATTCATTTTATCGCACTTGGTTTCATTCGCTTCTACAACCGTGCTATTTTCATACCACATAGTAAAAGCAATGAATGCCATCTTCACTCATCTGCTATATTTTGCAAAACCTTTGTGTCCCCTCTGTCTGTCATTGGATTATCACTCTGCACACAGACCTGCCCTCTTCCTCCATTCTAATCCACTGTTCACATTGCAGTGTGGTCTTGTACAAGTCCAAAGATCTTTTAGTATTGCCCTGCCCCATTAATAAAGTTAACGTGAAGCAAGGACTGGAATTTTAATTGTAATTATAATATGATTTCAATGTTACAATATGATGTTAATGTTCATAATATTGTCTTCTGAATATTGTAAAATCATGTACTTAAATGTAAACCAAAGAACTTTTAAAATTTGAAGCCCTATTTTTAATGTGGATGCATTTTATAGGTATATTGCACTTCGTAAACAAATTATTGATTTTTTAAGAGTATAGATTATTAGTAAAATAAATAAATAAGATTTTAGAATCAAGTGAGAGAGATGCAAGGGAGTTACTGTAAAGCATTTACATTTGTAGTTTCAGACACCTGTTTGTAATCAGTTGATTTAGTCAAAGCATGATGGTTTCAACTTTGAATTTTGAGAATGCTTTCAATATTTATTTTTGGTGTGGAAGAAAATAAGAATAGTTTATGTATAATTGTTATGTTAATGTAAATCTGAACAAATCAAGATGTGAACTTTTTAGGAATTTGCCACTGGAGACTATGGTTTAAAAAAATGTGTCTGGTTATCAAGCTCACCAGGAGGGTATTATTGTAGATTAACTAATGGTGAATTTAAGGTGAGAATGCTAGCTGAAGTGAGTCAGTGTGCTTCTGGGTGTGGAAGATCCCCCTGAAGGATTTTGCCAATGACATAAAAAGAGAACTGGAGGGGAAGATGGTGCACTGATGATTTTCCTAGTGTAATTTTCCATGGTTGGTATTCCATATACAAACTCCACTGTTCTCATCATCAGAGGAGCTTGGGTCCTAGCTTTGTCACAGCTAGTATTGCTGCTGTTTTTTGGGAGATGTTCTTGTCTTTACCTTAAGCAATGTTTTCTGGCTCCAGTGCAGATCTCTCAGTCTTCTGGCACAGATCATTCACCCTGCCAGAGCAGACTTTCTATCTTCAATAACTGGCCTTAGGGGCTTTGTGGTGCAGATTCTTGATATTGACTTGCATTAGGTGTTGTGGATTCTAGGCTTCCAGGTGGACTTGTGGAGGACATGATCTTGGGCTTTAGGCCTTTGGCTGAACTCATAAGAGATATTGCTGTGGGATCCCGGTTCTAAGCTGGATTCCTTGGGTCTCTAGTGCATGGACAGATCTCTTTCACTCTTCTGCAAATGACTTTTTGGGGGACTATTATAAAATAATCCTATAAATTATGTGTCCTATATTAAGTCTGTACCATTGAAAGCCCAGCAGAAAATGACTGACTACACAGAAAATAATAAGCATTTCCTAAACAACTCTATAAATTACTACATATATTAACAACATACTTGGGAATAATTAGAGAACTCACTTTCTCCCACTAATAAACACTCAATAGGTGTGAGAAATGTGGCTGTCAGAAATAACACATAAATATAAATAGAATATAATAGAACTAGAAGCAGTGAAACACCAGCAGTGATTAAATCTGTGAAGGAAAGTTCAATTAAAGAATATGACAGTCAAGGGAATGATTTTAATGTTTTGTTGTATCCAAACAAGTAATCATTAGAAAAATATTTTATACAGAATTAATAACATTGAAATGTGAAAGGAAAAGAAACTAAATTTGATACATCAAGTCAGCTGACTGCTTACAAAGGCATTTAATACAAGGTCCTTGTATTAGTCCCATTCCCCTCACTGGGACAAAATACTAGACATCCACAACTTAAAGGAAGAAAGACGATCATTTGTTTCAGTGGGTACAGTCCATGGTTCCAAGGTAGATCTAGTCCAGACTGGATCCAACGCAGATATAACACAGTAGAAAGGTCATGGAGAATGACAGCAGCTAAGCCTATGGCAATCAGAAAGCAGAGACAGAGGAGGAGGCAGAGAATGGCAGGAGACATTCTGTGCCACACCTCAGTTACCCACCTCTTCCCACCAGGTCCCACCTCCCACAACACGTTCAGGTATGAGCTCATCAATGGATCACCTTCCGAAGTCTCCCACTCTGAGCACATGATACTCTTTGGGGACATTTTAGATCTAAACTACCACAGTTCTTACTTATCTTTATTATTCAACTTGGGGATCCCAGACAGCACGTGAATGTCTCTTCCCAGAGCTCCTACAAAACTTATGATGTACCGGTACAAACACGTAAGTGCTGAAATTTAATGTTTCTGGAAACACAAATGCTGTGTTTTAGCTCCTTCAGTCATGTTAGCCCAGTGTCTCTGGATGAATTTGAGCATCCACTTGGTCTATCAAGGTTTGTGGCCCAGGTACACAACGTACACTTGGCTTTGAAGCCACTCTCATATGGAGAAGTCATATTTCTTTAATACTTTTTTTAATCTTCTTCTTCCTTACTTTATCTGCCTAAACTTTAGAGACATGACTAGAAGAAAAAGAAAAAACTAGTCAGAGACTGTGGGGCACATCTGTCATCCCAGCTACTCAGGAGCCTGAAACAAAAGGATCACAAGTTAGAGGAAAACCTAAGCAATTTTGCGTGATCCTGCAGTAAAATGTTGTAATAAAAAATTCCAAAGGTGCAAGTCAGTGACAGAGTACTTACCAGAGTGTACGCAGTCCTGGGTTCATTTGCCATCACTGAAAATAAAAGGAAAATAAAGGAAGGAAACATACACCAAAATAAAGAATATAGCAACGAGAAGAATTTATCAAGAACAAAATGAAAATATCACAATGTTAACAATAGATGAAGACAAAACAAGAAAATGAAGTAAGAAAAAAGGAACGGATTGCATACGTGAAGGGTCGTGTGTGCATGGCAACATACTGCTGCTTTGACAACTGTTCCTCCAAATTTCAAATTGAGTCTTTGACAGTAACAACTGCAATATCTAGGATCTCATTACACAGATGTGGAAACATTTGGATTTTATTGTTCATGTTTTCCTGGTTACTCTTTATTAAGTTATACTCTGTGGGATCTCCCAGGAATTGCATAAAATGTTTCCCCCTTTTAAGCATTTTCTGCCTTTACATAATCTCATTTTAAAAAATGAATGCACACAAACCCACAGTTAATTGTTTGTTCAGTAATGTATTTTGAACACTTCTGCTTGAGTTTCTTGTGTATATTTATATGTCCATATAGTCATAGAAAGTGATAAAAATATCATAAAGTTACATTTCCTGTCATACAATGATTCTGGACACTATATATTTTAAAAATCCTATTTTATTTCTTTTCCTTGTACTTTTAGAGTTAAGTCACACAGGGAAGAATATTGAGATGAATGATTTTCATAACGTTCTTTGGAATAGATTCAAAGGAATGTGTGAGAAGATAGTTATAGACTTATTGAACCATGCAAGTGACCTTTGGAAAGTTTATGAAGGGCTGTCAGTATTGCCAACCTGAAGTTCTGTTTGTTTTTAATTTATCTGTAGTACAAAAGCATAGCTGTCAGATTGTGTGTCTTGCTGTGCTTGAAAACAGAATGTCTCTTAGCTTCTCTTATTGTCAGAACAAGTAATCCAACCTTGCACCTGAACTTTAAAATTCATGAGCCAACTTTAATTTCTACTGAATTTTTCTTTTTTTGATCCATTTGTCATATTGATGTTTCACAGAGGTAAAAAGAAATGAATATGAAAACTTTTGGCAAAAAAATACCCTCTTATCTTAAGCCAAAATACTGTTTCCATTTTAGTCACAACTTTTTGTAAAAACACATTTTAGTCATTACTCTCCGCCGACATACATAATTTTTTGTGGTGCTAGAGACTGAATTTAAGGTATTTACACATCCTCAGCCCTTTTTTTTTTTTTTTCTTTTTGGCAGCACAGTCTGGCTAAGGTGTTAAATTACACCTGCTGTCTTCAAGTTCGCAAACCTTAAACATTACAAAAATTTGAAATTAAAGTATCTAAATAGAGAAATCATACAATACATAATGACGTTCTGGTCAACAGTGGAGGACAAATACAATGATGGTCTCATACGATTCTATTGTAGTAAAAATTTCCTATCACTTAGTGACATCAAACCTTTCAAATCACTGGAGTGGAGTACAAAACTAGTGTGTTTGTGATGATGCTAGTACAAACAAAACTACTATGCTGCAATCATATAAAAGTACAGCATAATACATGTAAATATTTATATTATATAATCCTTGATAAAGGAAATAAATTGTTGTATTATTGGTTTATACATTTACTGTGTTGACTTTTGTCACTATTTCATTTGTTATCAGGATGCTTTTGTGAATATATAGTAATTGTGCATATTTCTGAGATCCAGTGTGGCATTTCAGTACCTGTGTGCATTATGTAGCAATCCAATAAGGGAAATCAGGGATTCTATGACTTCAAATATTTGTCTTTTCTTCCTCAAGCATATTCAAGAATTTTTATTAACTATTTTGAAATATTCAATTAATTGCTAACAATAGCTATTCAGTTGTAGAAACTGAGAAATTATTCCTATCCATTTGTGCACTGCAATCAAATGTCTATATACTTTCCACACCTTCCATCCTCAGACACTTCCTAGGCTCCAATAACCACTATTCTACTCTGTTTTATAAGAGTCATATTTTAGCTTCCAAAACTAACGTGATAACATACAGTATGTATCTTTTGTACATCACTTATCTCACTAACCGTAAGTTCTCTGCTTTCATCCGTACTGTTAAAAATGAAGTCATTTTATTCTTTTTCTAATTATACACTATTTCACTGTGTATATATACCACATTTTCTTTATCTTTTCATTTTCCAACAGACACCTATATTGATTCTGTACAAGGATGATTAGGAGATTGTTCAATAAACATGAGTTAATCGCTATGTTAGAATGCACCCTCCCTACTAAAACAAGTTTACTGTGCAGCGGTATTCCAATTTACAGCAGCGGAAAGCTCACATATTTCATGTAATTTCCTCTCACTTTGTGATCACCAAGACCATAGAAGCAATAGGCTCTGTACCATATGTGATAGCATAACATCCAGGTTTGTGCAAATACATTCTGTGGTATTTACCCAACAAAGAAACGCTTAATGTGACATTTCTCAGAAGTTATCGCCATTGAGAGATGTCTGACTTAATTTTCTTCATGCCTACACAAACAAAACATTTACAGGTTTTGTCATTTGAGACATTTATTTTTATATTATCAGTGGAACTTCAGGCAGAGTGGTCCAAGTGTGCATTGTTAGATTTTTAGTTAGTAATGATTTCATATTTGGGAAAAATATTAAAGCAAGAACAATATCAAATGACTGTGATACTGATATTGTGGCTGAATGCCACATGTACTATTAGGTAAACTCACAAACAACACTGAATTGACCACAGTAATGAGGAATGATGTGAAAATGGAAGAATTTGAGATATATTTCTACCTCAAGAACAGAAATAGCAGAAGCTTTATTCTTTTTGTGACTCTGAAAAATGTCCTAAAAGAATCTCAGAACAGGAAAAAGGGATAGAGACCACTGATTTCCAGACTTTAATCTGTATATGATCATATTGGAAACTTCTATTTCTGGTTTGGATATTATTTTTAGTGTTTTGTCTTGCAATGCTTTCTTACATATAAAACTAAATTGGTAAGAAATTGACCTTTTATGAAAAAGTTGCCTTTCAGTATTTTTCCTAAAATAACTCCAGAGGAGAATGGAAAGTTTTGATAGTCATTTCTGTAGTTTCTAATTGAAATTCCAAAATGAGCCTCAAAAACACCATAAATAAGCCTGCTTGTCATGATCAAATATTCTTAAGTTAATTTTACTATTGCTAAAGTATTAAAGAGTTAATGTCAGTCCTCAAAGTTTACTTTAGAGATTGTTAGCATAGGTCCTGGCTAGTGAGATTTAATTTTTTTTTTTTTGGTACCAGGAATCGAACTCAGGACCTTGCACCTGTCAGACAGACACTTGTGCCACTGAGCTATATCACTGGCTGGTTAGTGAAACTTAAAATGTCAAGAAATATATATCAATTTGTAAACAAAATCTCTAATATATTTTAATGCAGTGAATTACATTTATGCAATCACCTAACAATTGGAGAGATGTTAATAAAAATGAATTAAAATGTTTTTGAAAGACTATTCTTTGATATTCTAGTTTATCCTGTAATATTCTGCATATGGTCCTTCTGTTTATGTGTGTGTGTGTGTGTGTGTTACTAGCGATTGAACTCAGGGCCTACACACTGAATTACACGCCCAATATGTTTTATTTTTTCTACTTTGAGGCAGGGTCTGCCTAAAGTTACTAAACTATTTAGGCAGTGCTTGAACTTGTGGTCCTCTTGACTCCTACTGGGATATAGGCAAGCATTTGCATATCCAGCTCATTTCTTCATGATTAAAGGAATACTTATTGAAATGTTTATGCTGTAAATATTTTACTATAACTTTGTTGTATTTGCATTTGATATATATTAAACAGTTATCCTAGTTTATTAATAAAAACTTTACACTATAATTGCCTATTTTTCAAGTTGGTCAGGATAATAATGTTCTTTGTTCCTCTGACAAGAGGTCTTTATGAATTTAAGATAGCAGGGAATGTTCTCCTATTGTCTAGGAAACAATACTTTTCAGGAAATGCAATTTTCCTAAAGAGATCAATGCACCAATTAACAAGGAAATAGCTTCTTTTAAACATGTTAATTATATTCTTTGGATTTGTTGCTCAAAGTTAGTCCATAGGTTTTATTTTTGCTAATTCATGAAGTTGTCTTCTAGCTAAGTTTAAGTATTCCTGCGTGCCCCTTGCTTTCTTTTCCATTTATAAACTCTTAACATTCTAACAAAGAACACAACTATCAACATACAGAGGTGATTTTATAGAAAATAAGCATCTTAGCCATAATGGAGCATAAACTTATAGGGTATTTTTGACTTAAGGAAAAGGAGAAATAACACAAAGAAATAATAGAAAGGAGTCTAGCTCATGATGAATAAATGGATACAAAATACATGATTATTCCCCAAAAGTAAACCTCATTCACAGAGGGATTATCTATGCGGAGAAATAACAAATGCAGTAGTTCTACAGCAATATGTTCACAAATGACTTTTATAATATTGCATGTTACAAATGCCTTAGAGTGAAATAAATAAAAATCAAGATGCTCGTGCAGAAAAGTTGAGCAGTATCCCAGTCCTCTGCTATTCGACTGCAGCAACTTTGTGCACCTGGTAGAAGTCTTTCCAGCAGAGGGCGATAGTGCTTCAGCATCTGGGACCCTAGAGCTGACAGGGAAGCCCTTGTAACCATTTATCTTGATACTCAAATGCAATAAATTTGACTGAGCGTTCAAAGTTTCAATCATTTAGAACCGTTCCGTCCAAAATAGTGCCACCATCCACATTCAGGTGTTTAAATGAACACTACAATTAAAGGAAAGCAAATATTAGTTGCTTATTCACTATACCAGCCACTCTCTAAGTGTTCAGCGGTCACTTGCCATCCCAAGAACATTTCTTTGCTAAGGAAGAGATCTATGGGGAAGTGATCACAGGGCTGATACTCTAACATTCTAATTGTCTTCAAACTTGTAAAATGGCTGACGTTAAGTTGCTTATTTTATTTTCTTGTTTCTTCTTCAATGGAAGAAAACTTTAAGTTTGGAGCATCAACTGGCTCATTTGAGGATGAGAAGAGGGAAGTGACCTAAGTCCCTGAAATGCAAGTGCTTCTGTTTTGTAACACCTCAGAAGTGGAAATAGAAGAATGGGGCCATGGAGTCTCAGCAAACCGGTTTTCTCTACAGTACGTGTACTAAGTCTGTTTTGCAGATCTTCCCAAGTTACTTTGCTACTATTTGGCAAAATTTCACTTACTGACAGAGTATTAAAAATAATTCTTGTATCAGAGGATAGTTGAGGAGATACATTCTAGGGAGGGAAATACTGTATTTCAAATTTTGACTTTTATGTTTTAGACTCAAATGGAGGACAAACATTATTTTTTCCATACATCAAAAGATTATTGCTGCTGATTCTATCTTAGATTGGAAGTCTTCTTTTTAGAATCATCCAAATCCCTTCTGTATAATTTCTTCTCACAATATTTATAAAATGTTTCCTTTGCTCTATATTTGCTACTAAAATTATGGAATGTAAATTGAATTAAAAACTTGCAATAATACTTTTATAAGTGCAGTTATTTATCTAGTGGTAATGTCTGGAAACAAAAAAATTTACTTTGTTTTTTGTTCTTTCTTCTTCAAAATATTTCTAAACTTCAATTGAAATGAAAAAAATCATATAGTGAAGTCACAGTTTCCTTTATAATTTCTTTAATGGAAGTCTATTTTTATTAGAGTTTACAGTTTCTTCAAGTACTGAAAATAATTATAGAAGTTAAATCTACAAAGATAATAAGCTCATGAAAATATATCTCTTCAAAGAATTAATCTTGCATACTACTTGGAGATATACTTTTATAAATCATACCATTACATGTTACAATTATTTAATTTTAAATATTTTATAAATACAAAGTATAAATTGGGGCTGGGGATTTAGCTCAGCGGCAAAGCGCCTGCCTGGCAAGCACAAGGTCGTGAGTTCGGTTGTCGGTACCGAAGAAAAACCAAAAAACCAAAAAAAAAAAAAAAAAAGGGCTGGGGATTTAGCTCAGCGGCAAAAGCGCCTGCCTGGCAAGTGCAAGGTCGTGAGTTCGGTTCCCGGTACCGGAGAAAAACCAAAAAAAAAACAAAGTATAAATTAATAAATATATTACTTTTCATGTTTCTGGATGTATTTTGGAGTGTTTAAAATTTTCTTTTATAAGTCAAATTGTTGTTAAAATACGATTTCTCCTTCATAAAATGGTAATTCACATATGTTAATGTTATGCAGAATCTGAAATTCTTCTTTTCCCATTTTCTTTACTTTGTCTCTCATTTCATTCAAAATTGGTAAACATAAAAATCCTCTCATAACATTATCTTTTCTACATGTTCTGTATACCTTAACCTCAAATTCATAAGTAGATATGCATCATATACATATGTTAAAGTGGAACATATATTAATTTTAATGCATACATTTATCAGAAAATAAAATCTATGATTACATAGCTGACCAGTTAAAACTTTTAGAAAAGAACTTCTTGAATTATAAAAACAAAATATAAAAGCACATTTTATCAGCAATAATAAATTAATTTGAAATAAAATCTTAAGGTAAAACGAAGTCAGCTTTCCTGGAAATAGGAAAAAAATGTCCCCCTGGCTGACTGCACTGAGCTGTGAAGTTGGGCTTTTACTGTGCTCAGACACAAAGGGAAACATGATTTCTTTCTGGGTCTCTATTCTGCTGGATTTCAATCTGAAATCCGACCACTGCTCCTCTGCTGCTCCAGGGTCCTCAGCTTACTGGCTTCAGAGCTAAGGACTTCATAATTGCCTTCCTCCGTTACCTATTTGACGCCTAATGATTCTGTTTGTCTGTCAGACTTTAAAAAAAATTAGCTTACCAGAACTCTGGATTAGAGCCATGGAAGCAGTGTGACAGGAAAAATATTCCCCAGTCTGTTAGATGTGCTGAGTTCCTGTCTCTCAGATATCAGAGAATGAATTTCGGGAATGTGGCGGGTAGGACACCGAAACCTTACTCAAGGGTAATTTATACAGCAAAATCATAATGTGACTCAAACTCCAATGGACCTATTGATTGCAACTATAGTGGCGTAGCTTGTACTGATCCAGTAGGGAAAGGAGTTGTGCAGTAAGGGTATGTGAGAAGCACAAATGCGCTCTTGGAAAGGGATGGATCTGGTCACCCATCATGCTTCGGATGCCTATCTGCTCACTGGACCGGGCGGCACTAGTTCTAGCATACCTCAGCTGCTGCTGATCCCTGGGGAAGCCCACAGGCCTGGCTATTCTCCATCTCGGCTCTCTTCAGATTCACCTCCCGCCAGTTTTGATGTCTTCATCTTTTGTGCCGAGTTCTATGAGGACCTGATCTCTCTCTCCCACCCTCTCCCTCTTACTCTTTCTGATTGCCTATTAATTTCTATCTAACTTAGTTGTTTGTAGCAGAAATGCGCAAAATACATTTATTTTTAGTAAAACAATGACATTTTTCATCAAATTCTTTTTCCAAAGAAAAGACATGTCTTACATTTGTCTAAGATGGTGTTAATAGGCATTTTGACCTAATGGTATTTTTCTTGTTTCAGCTGATTTCTTAGTAAATATTTTTGTTTCATATAAAAACACAAATATTCAAGCAATCCTTTGCCTTCTCTTATATGCACATGAAATTATTTTAATTTTCCTTAAAATGAAAAGAGTAAATTCATAATCAAGTATTTTCTTCAGAGATGCTGTTTAATTAATACAAATTATTGACTGTATGTATGATTTTATGTGAATCTATTGGAATGTCTATATAATTCTGTTTCCATAAATATTTGTTATTAATATTTAAAATTTATTTTGACTATATGCATCAAGGAATAAACACCTTGATACAAAAAAAATCTTCACAAAATTCATGTCTCTTACTGAATAAGTAAAAATGAAATTACTAAGTCAAAAGTATTTCATTCATTTGATTTTTAAAGGTTTTACGTTGATACATAAACCTACAGTAGTTTTAAAGACTGCTTTTACATGCATATTCAAACATTATATATTTGTAAGTCTAGTTTATTTTACATAAAAACTATATTTTATAGTATATTTTATTTTTATGATTTTCTATTTAATATTTAGCATTACTTTCCACTGCTTTGTAACAACTTAGCACAAATGTGCATTAGAACAATATAATTTCATCATCCTGCAATCCCAAAGGCTGAGATTGGCAGATGTCTCGCTGTGCTGGAATCCAGTGAGTACTGTGCCTTCCTCTTTACCGACGTATTCTAGAGGGTAATTCATTCTTCTACCTCTGTACCTAGGGACAGCCATTCTTCTACCTTCACAGCAGATCGAGTCCTTTCATGCTTCAAATCTCTCCTGTTCCTTATGTTCTTTTCCTGTCTTTTTTTTAAAATACTAAGCAAATTGAAATATTTTCTTAGAAAACCAAATCAAACTCTACAAAACAATTTTATAGGACTGTAAGTTTTTTGGGTTTTGGGGGTTTTTTTGGTTGTGGTTTTTTGTTGTTGTTTTTTTTTTATTATTTTTTTTTGAGATATAGTTTCATTATGCAGCTCAGGCTGGCCTTGAACTCACAGCAATCCTCCTGCCTCACCATCCTGAGTACTAGGATTACAGATGTGTAACCACACCTGGTCTTGGACCATAAGCTTTTAAGATTTTCAGGGGCCATTTACAAAACAATAAAAAAGAAGAAAACTTACTTTTTGCAGTTAACATGCCTTCACTCCTGTCCAAAGATAAAAACTTCTGTGCTCATAAAATGAAGAGTACTGAAGTTGAAAGTTATTATTGGTTTCTTTATTCACTTATTTAACAAATATATTTGTCCCTTGCTATATTGTGGTTCACTTATTGTGGCTTCAGTGCACCAGGTGTTTTTCTCAAAAAAAATATATATCTAATTCTGTATTTCAGAGTTTTTGCTATATTGAGCAATTTTGTGGTATATAGGCATTTATATAATATTTATAATTTTAAGTATTTTTGTCTAAAAATTTAAAACAATATAAAATATTAAAAATGTTAATTCAAACATATTAAAAGAATATTAAATTAAAATAAAATACAGTATACATTTCATCAGTAGATGAATGTTGTACTGTACACAATGGAAATGCAGTAGCCACTACCACTTGCACAAGTTTGCCAGTGTGAGATTATACACAGCACACTATTGACTGATGGAATGGAAGGCGACCAGCCACAGGACTGTGTCCTGTATCCTGGGCACTGATTGGCTCAGTGACTGTAGCAGCAGTCCGTTTGCCCTCCCACACTGTGCCCATACGTTCAGCATCTGTCTTTGTCCACTTTACAACAGGCACCCATATAGAATTTTACATGTTGTTAAAATTACATAGGTTTAAGAGTGTTTAAGAGGATATGAAGTATTTATAAGAGTGTGGGAACGGTTAATAAGAGAGTGGAAAAGGTTTATGGGCTTGTGGGAAGGAGTTTTTGTTTGGTTTTGGTTTTTTTTTTCCAGTACCGGGAATCAAACTCAAGATCTTGCACTTGCCAGACAGGCGCTGTGCCGCTGAGCTAAATCCCCAGCCCCGTGGAGAGGATTTATAAAGTTTTAATATATATAAAAAAATCAAATAGATATAACACCACTACTTTGTGGATTTTCACCTGTTGTGAGGGGCTCTGGAATGTAACTCCTGTGACAGGTGAGGGATCACTGTATATATTGATGTGTTCTGTTTATGTTATGCTAGAAAATTAAGATACAACAGTCATTCTCAAGTCCTGTCTTTACCTATCTACACTTACTTTTTATCCTGTTTCTTCTCTCACCAATACTATTCTGTAAAGGTTGCACTTGTCACTAGGTGCGTCAATACAGGACAGTGGGCAAATGGCTGTACTAGAAATTCAGGACACAACCTAAACACCCAGGAAAGCTGCTAAAGCAGACATCCACAGTTCACTGAAACCTTAGACAATTCAAGGGTGAATTACAAAAAGGAAAACTGTTTCGTCAGTCAAACTGGCAAATGCAAATATGATATAGATTACATTAAGAACGCAGAACTAAAAGTTTAGTATGATTCGAACACAGTTCCTGTGGGGAGAGAAGCTAGAAAAGGCATGGAATTTGTCGGCAGAGAAAGACTGTGAAGGATCTGTAATGTTACTGGGTTTAGATTGATTTGTGTAATGTTCCTAATGGAACCAGAAAAAACAATCCCTGAAAATCTCTAGTTTATACCTGAATATTTTACGATTATTCTTACTTCTTTCTAAATTAGAAACAGTTCATTTAATTAAAAAAGGACACATTATATATTTTATTGTTAATATATTTGCTGATTTATCATTGTTTTGATGGCCGTTTATCTTTTTAATGGCACATAATTATTTGTCTCGCATTTGTCAGAGGATAAATTGAATTTTCAATTACTTAATATTTACATATTTAATAAATAAAAATAATTGCTCTTATAAATATACTAAAGTACAATTTAAACTTTTAAGTCACAAATGCTCTCAAACAGGAAAATTCTAATAATTCAAACTAAAGTACTTCTGGGACATTTAAGGATGGAAATGGCTTTTTAAGAATAATAAGCGAGACTTCAAGTTTTAAATATATGACTTTATTTACAAATCATAGAACAGTAATTACTACTTAATACATTTGTTTCTAAATTTGCTTTTGACATAAAAATATAAATCACCAGCTACCTCAGTTTTACCATACACCAGTGTAATTATCACGTAATATTTATGCTCTCTTTGCTTCATTAATTACATGTAAAACCTATATTTTAGTGCTTTTGAGAGTTTAATTTGCACTTAAATCATAACACTTCAATGTACCTTATTCACTTTGTGTTGGAGCTCCTTAAATATTGAATATGTTAAAATACTGCAGAGTAGCTCACCACACTAAGAAAACTAGATTCTCTTCTTCAAAGCACTTCAAAGCCCTTGTATGTGCACAAGTCATTAAGAAGTTTTCAACTCTTCTTTCACAATACATTTTCACCTGATGCAGTAAAACTTGTAGATGTATGAGGTCCAGGAAATAGAAAACACAGACAAATATTTTAAATTAATAAATTAATGAATGAATATGCATTGCTTTACTACTGTAGCCAACAATATGTTAAGCAATGTTACTCAGAACTATTAAAATAAAAACGATATCTGCTATTGGTGTATCTCATTTAAATGATTTTATTTGTTTGTAAGTAAAACATGATAGATTTTCGAAATTCTGACTGGCTGACTTATGTTTTAAAGCACATATAGAACACAGCCTTTTAATATGATTAATAAATAAAGACATCATGAAGAATAGTAATTGATAACCAATAAATTATCTGTATCTTCTCAATTTATATGAGAAAAAAATGATAATCAGAAGTAAGTTGAAAGTAGAAGTGGAGAATGTCATGCTACTAGAGACAGGAGTCAAAATTACATGGTGGGAATTAGATCCATATGAAGGAGACAGGTAATGATGTAGATGCCTCTCACAGCCTAGCACAAAGATGAGAAATAACCCAGCTTATAGTCTTTTTGTTCTTGCCATTTTTTTTCTTTTTTCAAAAATTAGTACATATTTGTAGTCATGGGGAGTTGGTACATTTTCTGTACATGAGTTCCACTAACTGAACTTGATCTGATGACTATTGACAGGGGAGCTTGAAAAATATAATTTATTGAAGTCAACCTCCATAATACAGGGAATCATTAGAGAGGATATGGGGAATATGCATAAGGTTAAATAGGCAAGTGATCAAGTGCAAAATTTAAGGGTAGATAATCTGACTACATTAGCAAAACAGATCAAAGAAAGAATAAAATCTTTGACGCAATCCTTAAAGTTCCTTTTAATCACATTTCTATCAGAAAATGAAATGTTATTACATTCTGTATTTTAATATTACTCTTATCAGAAATATTTACACATTATTTGTAATTAATTATATAACCCTTGATTTAATTACAATTTCACACTATTTCTAAATGCTAATTTTATTCTACTTGAGATTTTAAATATTTTACACAAATTTATGATTTTATTACATTGTACTAAGAATTACTTTATGTCATGTGCGTTTGGAATCATATTGACACGTTTTACATATTCACAGATGATATAGTATGGTCAATTTTTCATAAGTAATTCAAATATATTCAAACTCTGCATATATTTGTATTTTGCTTGATACATTTCAATAGCCTTAAATTTATCTATCATGTTCAGATCTCCCAAATCTTAACTTATATTTTGAATTTTTTAATCAATTACTAAAAGTGGTGAGAAAATGTAAACTGTATTTTAGAATTTCTCACACTTTTATTTCTATAAAATTTTCCTTCAGACACTTTTAGTTTCTTATTAGATTCATAATAATAGAGGTAATATTTTTTCTGAATTGGTCCTATTATTTTTATTATTATTTTTCTTTTGTCAGCTGATATCTGAATTTCTGCATGATCTATAGTTAAACTCTTTGAATGGCATCTCTGTTTTTTTTATTTGAACTTTCAGCTATACAAGACAACGCATTTTTAGTCTCCTAAGGAAGTGCTCAAATGTTCACACTTATGCTTCTTTCTATTAATCTCTTACACATATTTATTTCAGCTATACTATATGCCTTGTGTAGTAATTTCAGTAACAGAGTTCTTTAGTCAGTCTGCACCACTGGACTACTATTTCTCCTGTTTATGTGATATATTTCCTTATTTTTCCTAATGTACCTTGTGATTCTATCCTAAATATGTACTAGGCTTGTATAAAAGAACAACAGAAATGTACTAAATGATCCAGCATTACCAACTTCTACAACAGTGAGAAATAACATTTCTGTTCCTATACATTATCCAGTCTCAGGTATTCTGTCATAGTAGCAGAAAACTAAGAGACAATATAATAACTGCTACATCTGATTTAATTACATGATTTGCTTTTGCTTTTGCATTCTTTTGTAACAACTGAAGACATTGTATTATGGGGATAACTTCACTTTATATTAGCTTAGTAAGTACTTTTTAAAATTAAACTTTTAGATGTTTTCCTGCAGATTGCAACATGTTTCCTTAATTATATGACAAATATAAATTAAGGCATGTACCAGTCACCTGACAATTTAGAGGATGACAAATCCACTTATTTTCATCTCATTTTGATGGTGTTGATTTTCATTATTTTAATTCAATGTATATTTTAACTGGACACATATTGTTGTTGCTGTTTTATGGAAAGTACATGTCATTTTCTATCTACCTATCTATATACCTACCTACCTTATCCATCAGCTATCTCTCTTGTTCTGGTCTTTTCAAACTTCCTTATTGTCTTCTAGCTTTACTTTGCTTCTTGTCCAATACATTTTTTTTTTAATTTAGGGAAATATTGATAGCATATTATCTATTATTCTTTATCCTTGAAAACATGTTCAAATAATCTTCATTTTATAAGAAGTATTTGTCTAGCTATTCACTTCTGCCTTTGAAATATTTTATTGTTTGCATTTTTTTTCCTCACCATATAGAAGACACCATCATATTGTCTTGAGACTTCTCTTTATTGTTTCTTAAGAATGTATTTGCAGTGAAAATGTCACTACTTGGAAAGTTGAATAATTTTATGAGTTATTATCTTTAGTTCTTAAGTCAGTATTTCCTATTTCATTGTGATAAAATTTATTTTATTGACTTGACTACATTTTTACTTTTTTTCTGCATTTTTTTATTATTTTAAAAATTAAAAAACGCTAACAAAACAACAATGAAGACAAAATCAAAAGAACACAAAAACAACAAAAATGATACATGACCTCAAAACAAAATGATAGGAAATTAGCAATGGTTGCTACATTACACACTGTTATCTTCAATAAAGTTTTTCAGTCCACCATAATTAAGAATGTAAGACTGATCAAACAAACAAAGACAGTAACAAGTAATACAAGAAAAAAGCATTGGAAATGATGCAGAGCTTCACCATATAAGATGGTAGGAGTTCAACAATGGTTCTGTTACTGCATATTGTTGTTTTCAGATCAGTCATTCTGATTTCAAAATTCAAGTGTGAAAATTAGTCACGAAAAAAGAAAATTTTAAGCATTCACTGCTCCTTTCAATAAACCACAAATATCAGCAATACACCTATTCCAGCTATTCTTACATGTTTTTACTCTTTTGTCTGTTTTAGCCTAGTGATTTTATTCTGATCTATCTTTAAATTTACTAATCATTTATTTGTGTTTAACTGGCTATTAAAATCATCTATCATGCTTTTAACATCAATTATATTTTACTTCTGAAACTTCTAATTTTCTTGTGTGTGAATGTTCATAATCCTGTTTCTATTTTCTTTATCAAATAAAGTGCAGTCACTTAAAGTTCTAGAAAGCCTTATTAGATTTGACCCCTTCTATTTATTTGTTCTATTAAGTTTCTTTGCTGTTGTCTTATTGAGTTGCATTTTTTGATAGACCATATTTTTGATTGAGGTGCACATATTTTATACAAAAACTGTATAAATGGGGGTTCTGGAAGATATTATCTCTCCATAGAGAGAAATTCTATTTATTACTAGCAAGCAGATTGTTGTGGATTCAAATGATTTACATTTGAACTTCAGACCTTGTAGTAAGTACTATTTTTCTATTTCAATCTTATTTATAAGTTATAGTCCATAGAGTTTCAAAATCAAAATGTATGAAGATAGTATGGCCCAACTCCCTATAGGTCATGATATCCAATTCTGTCTTACCTCATGTATGCCTGTCGGAAATGCCATCTTCCTAGACTCCGAGCTGCTTCTTCCATAATTAATAGACAAAGCCTTCTCTCTGTCACTTAGATCATAGAAGGTTGTGATTATTTGTTAGTGTTCTTCTGATGGTCATGTTTCCTTTGGCTGAAAATCACAGAAATGCAATCTGAACTGGTTTGGCAGAAAAAAAGCTAGACTGTTTAAAAACAAACAGATAATATAAAAATAGAAAGATGAAAAGGTAGGTAGATGGAAGGACAGATGGATGGATGGGTGGATGGGTGGATCATATTTAGTAGCTCTTAAAATAAAAGTGAAGAATACAAAGTGACACAATTGGGCCAAGTGTCTCTTTCCACTTTGCTCCTGGTTTGCTTTCATTCTCACCTAATGTAAGAATCTCCTACATTGTACAGCAGTCTATGTCTCCAAGTATCCACACTCCCATTAGGATGAAAAGACATATAAATAGCCTTTGATCACACTGTTCTCATTAAAGTGTCTCAGGGAACATCTCTATCAGTCTTAGTATATTTCTATACTATCGCTGACCCATTTTCCAGAGGGGACATTTGTTGAAGATGATAGGAAGTCCTCTTTCTGCATGATCAGTGTAAATGAAATGTGCACAGCTTGAAGTAATGGGGCAGAGATGTTTTGGTTGTGAAAATCTAACTTAGTTTTTCATGATATCCTAGTGGAATTACTTCAATTGTTTTGTTTATGCTATACTCATATTTTTCTCAAAAATAAGTTCTAGAAGGGAAATTTCCCACAAAATAATGACTAATGTTTTTGTTTCACCATTAATCTGAATTATATTGAAATACTAACTTTATCTATGTGGTATAATCACACGATTCTAGCCCAAAGATGGAAATGCCATTACAGCAACATGACAAGTAGATGGAACAAAGAGAAAAGAATGGCAGCATAGGGTGGCTGCAGGCATCCCCAATGTCTCACCTCTTAGTCTTTTATTATTGATGAGTAAGAAAGAGTCACAATTTGTGGCCCAGGAACATCCAAAATAGTTTAAGTTAGAAAAAGACTTCAATTTAACCAAAGATACGTTTGTCCTTTTTCACTCGTAAATTTTTAGGTTGTGTACTTATTTTACCAGCCTTCCTTCTTGCCCTGCTTCCTTCTTTGCTCCCTCCCTCCCTTCCTCTGTTCTTCCTTCCTTTTTTCCACCCTCATTCCCTTCCTTCCTCGGATAATTTTATTCCATGTTTCAGAAACTATCAGTCCTCTTAAATCATCACATTTCCCTATTCCCTTTTCAAGGAAATAAAATTGAGTAAAATCTGTGGCCAGTTGCTTACAAAAGTCTTGTGGCAAACACTATTATCTTTACTGCAAGCTTCTCCTTTTAAATATTTATTTTTTTCACTTGACTTCTCTTTAGAAAGTTTATTTTATCTGTTACCTTGTATCTTAAATATATTTATTTTTAGAGTAAGGCAATCTGCCACTAATTTACTACATAATTAAATACATAAATAAGCCAATTGGATTTATGTAAAGTAATTTGTTTCTTTTTATAAAGTGAGCACAGAGGACATATTTAAGCACTTTTTAAAAATCTATATCCTCTGTAAGATATATGGGTATTCATTAGCTGTAAAAATAAAATCAGTGCCTTCTTTTAACTCCAAAAGCCTTTTAATTTAGCTTTTGTCAATATGTAACTCCCTTCTGACCCAGCGAAAGGACCCAGAAGCTGGTCAGAGTAAAATGGCCAAGAGTGTGAGTTCTGATTCAAAAAGACTTGTAAGGGGCTGGGGATTTAGCTCAGCGGCAAAGCGCCTGCCTGGCAAGCGCAAGGTCGTGAGTTCGGTTCCCGATACAGGAGAAAAACAAAAACAAACAAACAAACAAACAAACAAAAAGACTTGTATCAGTGTATTACTTTCGTATTGTCTTGTGACAAATCAACACAAATCTTGTCCATATATATATATATAATATAAATTATATTTATTCACAGTCTATAAATTACAAATTGAATACAGATCTCACTGGGCTAAAATTAAATATCCAATAGGGTGTAAAACTTCTCATAGGGAGAACTATTTGCTTATCCCTGATTCTAGAAGCCACTCACATTTCTTTCCTGTAACTATCTCCTCCATTTCTACAGCCACCAAAAGTAGGTTGAGTTGTTCTCATATTGTATCACTCTGACTCCTCTGCCCTTCTGTTCTTTGAGGGTCCACAACAATAATATAAGATAATCTCCCTATATTAAAGATAGCTATTTGGGAATCTTGACTCTTGGCAATTTTACTTCTTTTTTGATCACGTATTCACCAATTCCAAGCACTGCAATGTAGAAATCTTTAGAAGACCATAATTTTGCCTATCACAGCCACATCCTCATTCACCCTTCACCAACATGCCGAAGCTGCAGATTTTAGGAGGTTTCCATGTGATATCTTTTAAAGGTTCAGTTCCTTTATTTGTAAATTGAGGATAATCACCCTAACTTTGCTGATTTGTTGCTAGAAAATATGTGGTAATATATGTAAATGATTTTAGTGCAGAATTTAAATAAAAAATATTAGTTCTATTATTTTTAATAACTACAACTAGAAGATTAGGATGCAAGAAAAATCCTTAAGGCTATGCATACTTTACTCTATTCCTCCTGAATTTTTATAACTTGCTGACTAGGTATAAGATAGTTACTATAGATGTGCTTTGGAAATTCTTAAATATAGTTTGGAGAACACTGTCATTAAGATCATTTTCAATTTTAGTGTTATTGATGCAACTGATAGTTATAAAACCATTAGGTTGAATAATAATATTTCTACTCCTGCTGCAGAGCTTGCCACAGAATGCTAATCACTGTCCAGACAGCCTCTGTGGCAGTTTCAAGGATGCCAATGCTTCGGTGGCATCTGCCACGGAAGCAGATGCTATTTACATCTGTTTTTTATGACAGTTACTGAAGATGGCAGCAAAAAAGTCAGCATTATAACATAAGCTGCTCAAATATTCAAGAGCATATTTGGCTTGTCAAAGCACTTTTTAAAAATTATTGTAAGGAAGGAGATTTATAGGAAATATATATTGTTAAGCTACCAAGATGTTTTATCATTAATTTACCTATGAATAAATAGATTGCATATGGTTCCAAATTTAAGGCTCTTAATGAATGCTAACAGAAATTTTAAGAGAAAGGATATCATTGTTCTTTCATCTTAAAATTTACACTGGAAGCATTGATTAAATTTATCATGTAAGGTGCACTTAAAGGTTATAGTTGTTTATTGGACAAATTTATGTTGATTAATAAATATTTCCTTCAAATTTAAAGTGTTTTATTTCTAACATCTTTGTTATTTTAGCTTTTATCTTGTGAGAGTTTCTTAAGTAGATCCAAAGCCATGATTATTTCTCAAGTATAGTGAGAAAATCCTAAGTGTCTGTTTCTGAGGAAGTCCTTCATAAAATGTTTTTTGTCAGCTTTGGACACCAGAAACTAGACTGCAAAAGAAATTTTTAAAATGTTCAATCAGTCTAGATATTCTACATGTAAAAATACCTGGATGAAATATTTATTTTTGAGACAAGATAATAAGGAATAAGACTGAATTCACATATAAAGTAAAAAAAAATTTTTTTCCTATTTTTGCTAAAGTTAGAAAAAAGGGTCTCATAGATATTTTTTGATAAGAAGCTGTTTCCCTTTAATTTGAAAGAATTCTTTGCTACTGAACCAGCTCTCCTAAGTATGGAAAAATATGGAGATTTTAAGTTTCTTGCAATATTTTATTTCACATTATACTTACAGAACAATCTCTGCATTGCCT
This sequence comes from Chinchilla lanigera, assembly GCF_000276665.1. NCBI lineage: Eukaryota > Metazoa > Chordata > Mammalia > Rodentia > Chinchillidae > Chinchilla > Chinchilla lanigera. The sequence continues at coordinate 9,909,112 of NW_004955425.1, read as the reverse complement.
ATTTTATTCTCTGTTCTCTTTTGTACATAACTTTCGTTGAGCAGTTGTGACTGCTTCATTGTCCTGAATGCATCACAACATTTACCTTTCTTGGTCATTTTGACTGTGGTGAAAAGCCAGTAGTCACCCAGCCCTGATGAATGAGGAGTGGACACACTGTAAAGTTTTATTTGATATAAATTATCATAAACACTTTCAGCTGATGAAGAGTATTAAGGCAGCTGTAGAAAGAATTCAAGAAGCTGAATTTCCAAACCTGCTTCAAAAAATGGCAAGAAAAATGCCTTAACTATGCTCAAACCGAATGTAAATATTTTCAGGGATATTAATAGCAATATGTCTTTTACTGTAACATTTAAAATTTTTTAAATCATTTGCATATATTTTGGTCATATCTTTTATTAAGGACAGTCTTATGGGTTACATGTCAATTTCCAAACTGAGTGATCATTAAGACAGCAATGCAATAACAAGATTTACACATATTACACATCAAAGTTAAAAACATATGCATAAAAGTACATAATCAACAGGAGAGCAAGCTACATAATGGGAGAAAATATTTGCAAATCATACATTTGATAAAAGGTTAAAATCTAGACACTATGAAGAACTGTATATTAACAATGATAAAAATTGATTTAAAAGGGACAAATGGCTTAAGTAGATATTTTTTCAAAGATAATATAAAAATGACCAAAATAAGAATGAAAATACACTTAACAGCTCTGATTATTGGATAAATGTACACCCAAATCTCAATGAGATTTTATTTTATACCTTTTAAGATAGCCATTGTGAAAAAACAAAAACAAGAACAAAGCAAAACCAGAAAATAATAAGCCTAGGTGAGGATGAACAGAAGTGTCCACCTATTGCCCGTTTAGTGGGAATATAAAATATTGCCCTGGCTGTGGCAAACATTTTGGGGGTTCCTCAAAAAACTGGAAATAATATTTTTATGTATGTGTCAATCTTCTGAGGATGCCATAACAAAATATTACAGACTGGGTAGTATATTAATTCTCTTTAAAAGAAGAAAATTATGTCAGATCTACAATATGAATAAATTGTGAGGATGTGCAGTAAGGGAAATAAAGTAGTTGTAAAAAGAAAAAAATGTATGATTCCATTTATATGAGGTACATAGAATAATTAAACACACAGAGATGGAAAATAGAATAGAAGCTTAGTTTGGAGGTGGAGAGTTGAACATGGTGAATAACTTAATGGGTATGGAATTTTCATTGTGCAAAGATTTTAAAAAATTATGGATATCTACTGAACACGTTAACATGCTTATTACTACCAAAGAGTATGTTTAAAATGGTCCAGATGGGGGCTGGGGATTTAGCTCAGCGGCAAAAGCGCCTGCCTGCAATGCACAAGGTCGTGAGTTCGGTTCCCGGTACCGGTGAAAAACCAAAATAAATAAATAAATAAATAAATAAAATAAAATGGTTCAGATGGCACATTCTGTTACGTAAATAAATATAGCATGACCATACAATGAAGTATCATTCAGCCATAAAAAGGATTGAGATGTTATATATGGATGGAAACAAAACAATGTGGATAAACTTTTAAAAGGATAATGGATGAAGCCAGACACAATAAATCTCAGATTGTATAATTTCATTTGTATAAATTATTCAAAATAGAAAAAGTTAGATACAAGGAAGATTGGTAGCGGTTGGCAGGGCTTGGGCCACAATTAAAATTTAATAATTAGCATAATTATATTAAGTATAATTTATGGAAAAAAGTATATATATTAATGATCAGAGCAGATATTTGGATACTAAATATATCCCCAAATACTTTTCCTGAAACTTATCCACATTTCTCCTGTGACCTGGATCCCTAAAGATCGTAATTTAATCTGTGAAATATTAATACCTAAATTACGCTTTTAAATGAATGACATTTTTCATTCTCAAGAAAATCTTTCTTTTTTTGCAATTTATTTTTTTAATAATTTTAAAGATATATATACACACAAAAAACCTCTATCTCATGTTACATTTCAATATATGTATACAGTGCTTAATGTTTAAAACACAGTAAGAACATTTAGCTCCTCAAACATTTGTTACTTTTGTATGTTGAAAACTTTCCAAATCATTCTGGCAGCTGTTTGAAATGTACAGGATATCATTCCTGTCTACATTTACCCTACTACCCAATGGCACCCCATGACAGCTTGCTCCTACATGCACGTAACTCAAAGCTCATTAATTGATAGATCCTCATTCCTTCTGCCCCCAATTTCTACACACTCTCATAATCATCACTGTCTTTTCAAGTGTTATGATGTCATTTTATTTTGGATTTCATATATGAGTGAGATCATGACACTTGCCTTTTTGTGGCTGGTTTATTTGACTTAACATAATAGTTTCCAATTGCACCTACTGTTACTAATGACAGGGTTTCATTATTTTTTCTGACTGAATAGTATTCAGTTGCTCTGTGCTTTCTTTATCTGTTCTTTGCTTGATAGACCCTTATGTCATTTCACTTTTTGGCTATTGTGATCATGCTCCAATGAACTTAGGAGTGCAAGAAACTTTTGGAAATACTTACTTTATTTTATTTAGATATATACCCAGTAGGGAGTCTGCTGGATCTGTGGTAGTGTATTTTTTCTTTATTTTTTAGTTATTTCCCTACAGTTTTCCATGATGAATATATTACTTTACACTCCCATGCAGTGTGTGAAAGGATTTCCTTTCACTCATCTTCATATCACCGAAACTTGCAATCTTCCATCTTCTTGTTAATCGGTCTCAGTGTGGTAAGGTAATATCTCATGCCTTTGTTCATTTCCCTCATGATTTGTGAAGCTGAGGGTTTTTCATGACCTGTTGGTCACATATATGTTTTCTTCGAGAAACGTCAGTTTAGAGCTATTGCTCATCTTTCAATCAGATTATCTTGCCATTGTATGTATGAAATTCCTTATTTATTCTGGGTAGAAGCCTCTTGCCACGTGTATAGTTTGTAAATATTCTCCCATTCTGTACCTTCTCTTTTCACGCTGCCTGATTGTTTCCTTTTCTGTGATGATTGTAGCTTGATGCGATCTCATTTATCTATTTTTGCTTTTGTTTTCTGTGCTTTTGAGCTTAAAAGCATTTTCGAAACATCTATGTCCATTTCAATGTTCTGAAGGATTTCCTTGGTTTTCTTTTTGTGGTTTTATAATTTTAGGTCATATATTTAAGTCTCTAATTAATTTTGAGTTTATCTTCACAACTAGTGAGAGACACAGGTCTAATTTCCTTCTTCATGTGAGTGTCCATTTTTCCTAGAAAAAAATTCTCTTTTCTCGAATGCTGTTCTTAGCACCTCAGTCCAAAATGATTTGGTTGTGGATTCACGAGTATACATCTAGGCTTTCTATTCTACTCCAATTCGTTGTATATTAAAAGACTAACACTTAAATTAATAGTTCTAGTTTAATACAATAGGTGATTTTATTGTAGATATAAAATGATTTTCCTTATGTTTATTTCTCTAACAAAATCAGATTTTAATAAATGGAATTCAATGCCATGGACTAACCTGCCAAATTAATTATTTAAAATCAATAATGTATCATTCTTATAGGTATCATAACCAAGTATTTTCACTATTTTGGGACATAAAAATAAATGAAATATATTATGGCATAGAGCAAAACAATTGTAAATTTACCCAGATTACAAATCTTGTTTCTTCGACTTGTCAAAGGAAAGGCGGAAAGACTGTGTTTCCATTAGGTCTGGCAGGTTTGCTAGGACTAATCACAGAGATAAAGTCAGTGGATTCTTTTGGCTACTTTCAAGGGAACTGTGTGTTCTGTCTCTCTTGAAAACTTGATGCTATGAGCCCTGTATTGTCAGAGACCACGTTCAAATCCTGCTCTTTGGTGCCAGTCCCGTTGTGCTACCCTCTCCAGGGTCGACTTAGCTCAGAGCTACAGGTGAACAACGGTCAGATTTATACCAGGGAAAAGAACCGGTTAGGAAGGGGTGCAGACTTCTGGACGTAATTGGGGTGGAAGAGGGTGCAGGGAGCAGGAAGCAGGAAGCACGGGTGGGCCCAGCTCCTCCTTCTCTCTGGGCTGGACCTGAGGCCTCTGGCTCACCCGGCAGCTCCCAGCTGCAGTTCCCGGCGAGCCCGCGTGGTCGCCGCGCTCTCTGCCGGGTGCGCCCGGCTGGCGAAGTCACCCCAAGCCCCTTCACTCTGTGAGCCCGAGAGTGAGCGTTGCTTCCAGATCTAACACTTTTGCGCTCCGAAGAGCGTCTTTGGGTGCTGATGACAAAAGCCACCCTGTGCTTAGGGCCTGAGGAAGCGCCGGGGATCCTCTTCCGCAGCGGCTCCCCGCCTGTGCAGGTCCCGACCTGTTGGGAGGGGGCTGCGCAGGGTGAGGCTCTTTTGGCGTGGTTGTGAGTCAAATCTCCTCTGGGGTTGACAGCGAGGGGATCTACACAGCGTGCTAGGAAACCTCTCAGCAGCGATTTGCCTTTTTCAAGCTCCGTTCCTCCTTTGCAAAAGTAGCTCGCTGGCTCCACACCCCCGGGAAGGTGGGTCTGGGAGATCAGACCCGCGGGTGAGCGCTTGGAGCAGGGCGCATCCGCTCGGCCTTCTCTGCCTACCTTGCTAAAGGCACGGCTCGGTGCAGCCAGTGAGCACCTGGCCCCCAAACCGTTGGGATTACCCGCTCCCCCCACCCCTGGATGCCCGAACACTGCTCCTGGTAAATCAGTCATCCACCCGCCTCCGGAGTCTTTGTGGTGCCCTCAATCTGGGGCCGGACAGCAGATACCCGCTGGGGCCTTCAGTGCGGATTCCGGCTCTTCTTGGCTCTGCACCCAGGCTCTGACTCAGAAATAAGGCGGGAGTTGCTCCCGCGACGTCCGCCTGTTGTGCTCTGAAGTCACCAGCCATCAGACGACCTTTAATACTGTGAGGGCTCGGGTGGGGTGTGTGGGCGGGGCATTCCAGCGGACCTGCAGGAGTCCGCCTTGTGCCTCGCGAAGGAGAGGGTCAGACGCAGCCTAAGGGAGTGTGGAGAGAGGACGTCTGTCCCTGAGTCCTGAGAGTTTCAGTGGAAACCGACTAATACAAGGAAAACTTAAGTTTACGCTATGTCGCTGATGGTTTTTTGAAAGGTTTTCAGACGTTCTGCTTCCTTCCCCACTGTTAATTACTTTCTGGGTGCATTAATTACAAAGAGCAAAAATGTCACTGTCAGTTTCCGGGTTTCAACACTTAAAACAGTAATGTCCCGTTTGATCAGACTCTCCTACCGCAGGGCCAACTTGGGAGGAACCTTAAAAGTAACCAGTTAAAATAATAATAATAATAATAATAATAATAATAATAATAATAATAAAAGTAACCAGTTAAATAACTCTAAGCAAATCTGAGAAGAGGAAGGAATTACTAGAAATGAGAGCGATTTGTAGATTGTCCCAAAGATCAGCCCTACCCTGCCAACATCTAAAGGGGCGTACACACAAATTCATATATTCTCACAGAAAGAGAGACAGAGACGGAGACAGACGGAGAGAGAGAGAGACAGAGACAGAGACAGAGACAGAGAGACAGACAGAGAGAGAGAGAGAGAGAGGAATTTTTCCCAGGCCACCGCTAGAGGGAGGACTCTGGGTGGGTTTACAAGATCAAATCAACACAGACATTGCTATCTGCTGGAATTTGCCTTTAGAAAAGCTCCGAGTGAGTATATTACGGGCACCCTACGTCACTGGGTTTGGAACCGTACAAAGGGAAAAAGCATCTACGAGTAGCACGCACCCTTTGCACTCCCTTCTTTAGGACAGGTCTCAAGGCGCCCAGCACAGAGCGCCCTGCTAAGTGACCCCAGATGGTTGTTTCCTTTTCCCAGAGTGGAACTCTTACCAACATTCCAAGGGAAATGGGAATCTGTTTTCTGCATTATTTACCCAACTCTGCTCTACCTGATTCTTTAAAAACACAGATGATATATCATCCTCTTGGCAAAAATGAAAAATCAATTGGGAACCGCACTGGTCATCTCATACAGAAAAACAACACAAAACAAAACAAAACAAAAAACTCTTTTCAATTTCTCACCATCAACTGGAAATTGTTACAAACCTTAAGAAATGTCCCTCACATTACATTAATACTTCTCTGTGTAAAGGTTCTTCCGTTACTACTGCATTTCTAAGGAGGAAACTCACCCCTGGGGAGGGAGGGTGAGGGGCACTGGAGCAGTGAACACTATATCATGACACGACCTGGCCAGTAAGTAGCGAGGGTTAAGAGAAGAATGATTATTATCCTCACTGCAGTTTCAAGATTGGAAAGTTTAATCCACTTCAGGTAAACTGTGTCTTGGTGGATTTTCCACTAACTTTGCGCAGTGGGTCAGAATGGTAACTTAAGGAAGAGCTTGAGAGAAAAGTGATTTCCATAAAACCAGGTGCTGAGTGGCTCGGTGACCCAGTACTGGGAGTGCGCGCGCGCCCAGTGGCCAAAGCCCTCTCTCCGCGCTCTGTCCCTCGGCGAGGGCACCCCCCACGGAGATGCTGCCGCTCTGCCGACTCGGATGGTGGGCTGGAGGCTCCAGGTTCCGCAGCGCCGCCAGCGCTCTTCGCTTTCCGCTGTCAGTTTCTCGCAGGCAGGAGAGCAGCAGATCGCCGTGTGTGCGCGCTACAACCGCTGGGGCGGGGAGACCTGGCGCTCGCCCCTCCAGTTCGGCTGCTGCTGACGTCTGTCCAGGCCTTTAAATGCGTCTCTCCTTGCGCAAGAGGGAACATACTTTGTAGCAGTCACTTTGCCCGAAGGGAGACTCGCCTCTGCTCTTGCAGGCGACAGCCCCGGCTCTCCTCTCTCCTCCGGGAGCTGCGTTGGTCTGGGTCCTCCTCGCACCGAGTCCCCGCCTGCCTCTCCAGCGGGAGGCGCCTTTGGTCCTCGCACCCCTGGAGTGAACCGAGGAGACTCCCCGGGCCCTGTGCTTTCAGCTGGACTCGAAGATCAAAGATTGCGAGATGCGCCCAGGGATAGCTCGAGGAGCCGGGGCGTCCTTTCCCTGATTTGGAGGCAGGTGGTTTTTCCCCGTGCTGGTGAAAGCGCCCTCCGTGTATCAGCACCTGCAACTTGTTTGGGTTTCATCTCAGCGCTGTGTGCGGCCACCTAATCAAAGTTTTTCTCCCTCACCCTAGACCCTAGCATTCTGTCATTTAATCCACCGGGCCTCCTCCCCCAGTCCCCGCCCGGCCTTCTGCGAGTGCGGTGAGCGGAGAGCGGGGAGCGCAGTGTAGCAGTGGCAGCGGGGAGACTGGCGCGGTCAGAAGGCGCAGAAAGGAAGCGAAGAAGCTGTTACCGGGGACTCCCTGGGTGACCCTTTGCCAAGCGAAAGAGCTGGGTAAGGGCGCAGAAGAAAAGCCCGAACCTTCCAGGACGCTGGTGCCCGCATAGTGGATTTTAATCATCACGCTGGTTGCGCGTCTCTGTCCCTTTTTCTCAATTGGTAACTAGTGGAGAGCGAAGCGCTTGGCAGGAGCGCTCTGCGGGACCTGAGCTCCCAGCTGCTCCGGATCTGCGGAAGGAACAGCGCGGAGGACGCCCGCGGGTGCTCACTGGAGCCTGGAGGTAGGCAAGGGGGTGGGATCCGGATTCTCGCGCGGAACCAAGCTTTCCAAAGGGTGTCTGGTTTCATGGAGAGGAAGCAGTCTTCTCACCCTCATTTGTCTTCAGGTCGCCCTCCCCTCTTGCGAATTCAGTCTCAGGAATAACCAGATCCAGTACTCCCGCAAGGTGGACCATGTCCGCTGCTCATCGCCAAATGCCTGGTTCCCAACGTACATGGTCGTGTTGGGGGCATGGAGCTTCCCGGGGAAGTTGATACCTTGCAGATTTTGAGGATGTTGAACTTAATTTTATTCAGTTGCTTAGAGAATGTGTTTCCTGTGCGCAAGAATTATGGGAAATAAATGTCAGTGTCATGTACAACATCAGCGACAGATCAGAAATCACTGTTTGTCCCCCCAAAAGTTTCCACATGCTAGTTTTCTTAATGTCCAAATGCAGTGAATAGAGACTTGGCCTTTTCCGTTATACGTGAAAAGAGGGGGGTGTTTCCCTCTTCTGTTTTAAAATATGAGATATTAGGGGCAGTGTACTTCCTCCTCCTCCTCCTCCTCCTCCTCCTCCTCCTCC
>NW_004955425.1:9693680-9900758 GCF_000276665.1 Chinchilla lanigera | reverse complement strand
CTCCTCCTCCTCCTCCTCCTTCTTCTTCTTCTTCTTCTTCTTCTTCTTCTTCTTCTTCTTCTTCTTCTTCTTCTTCTCCTCTTTCTCCTTCTTCTCTCCTTTTCCTTCTCCTCTCCTTTTTCTCTTCTCTCTCTCTTCTCTCTTCTCTCTCTCTCTCTCTTGTCCATTAACAGAGCACTAAGACTGTAGAGAGAATGAGACACTTTTATAAGGTGCAGATTTCATAGAAATCTTTGTTTCCAGTCTTACCAGAAGTTTTTAATGAAAATACCTATGTAAATAATTTCATACTTTTCAGTTGAGAGGTAATTTGGGGTAAGAAGGAACTAAATACTTTGAATGTAATTTCATCATAGTCAGATTTTATATAGAACATGTGTAATTGATCCCAATAGTTATATGTGATGTAGTAACTGGAACTGCATGAAGTGACGGAAGTGATCATTGAATATTGGCAAACAGTAATTTTACCTGTGGGAAAATTTAAACATCAATATTGAAACTTAGATGACAAAAATATGGATGTGGACATAGGCAAGTTAACTTTAAGAGATTGGTTTATTGATAATCAGTGCTTGGGATTTCATAGCTACCTGTGATAATCAGTAAAATAAGTGAGCCAGTTAGTCTTCTGAGCTTGCAATACTTGGTTTCACAAAGAGACTGTTGTTACATTTCATGTTCAATCTTGTTTGTATGAATAGAATAATGTTGGGTGAATTTATCTACTTCTTCACAAATGTGTGCTGTAGATTTCAGTATGTCCTGTGAAGCAGAGGGAGATAAGATCTAAAGTCTGGTCTTCTTAAACAGTACCAATTCCCCTTTACAAGAACCTTCCAATGAACTTCAACTAGTGTAATCTGGAGCCTCTCTTTCTCTCTCTCTGTCCTTCTCTCCTCCCTCTCCCCATATCTTTATCACATGGTACCTCAGAGGTAGTGTTACTCTGGGCTGAAAATGAATAATTGAGCAATATGTATATAGATATAGATATATCATATATATCAAATATCTATGTATTATGTATCTATATCTCTTTATATCTATACAAATATATGCATTAAAGTTGAAGGATTAATACCTACCATGTCCAGGCCTTCTGCTCAGCCAGATGAGGGATTACATAGAGCATGGCAGAGGGACAGTATAGTAAAAATAGTCATGCTGTGAGCCCTTCATAAAAAATATTTCAAGAGAACTAACATATTATAGGACAGAAACACATGAAATAAAGCAAAACTTAGAGCGCTGGACAGATAGCCCTGTGTGCATGTTTGTGTGTGTATGTGTGTGTGTGTGTGTGTGTGTGTGTGTGTTTAGCAGGTAAACTATCTTTATCAAGAATCAGCTTTGCTTAGATTTACTTGAGGAGGTTTATCTTAAAGGGTATGTCCTTTGCTGGGTAAATGCTTTGAAAAACTTGAGAATCCCAAGAAAATAAACAGTTCTCATTTGAAGTTATTGATTTTCAAATAAACTCTTTAGTCTCAGAGTATAAAACAGTTTTTCTCAAATTTTAGTGCCCGAGGATGCATAGCAATTGCAATTTATGACCCTCAGCACAAAGAAATCGGTTCAGGAATGTGCAGATATGTAGATATGTGTTTAGCACCATGGGTAATTCCAACTCTTCCATTTCAAGAATTAACCCCTGGAAATTACAGGCTTAGTGTTAATGAACTTATTTTCTGAGGAGGTGTGTCATACCAATAGTTTAATCTATCAATTTTCCCTAATATTTTTACCATTTTAAATATTCCTTAGTTTCCTTTAATAGTGGCATTACATGATTATATCTGCTCTATTAAGAGGTGATTGTACTCAATATCAATCTATCATTTATATATTTTCAGCCCTGAGGGTGGTCATTTAAAATTAAATCTGAAAATAAATAATGTTAAGTTAATACACTTCACGAATACTGAAGTCTTAGGTCCAAAAACATTTTTTTTCAAAAAGAAAGATATAAATAGATTGATATATTTGCTTAGATGATAACGAAATAAATATGATTGTCAACTCTTTCTTACCGGAGGGTGAACAATATTTTGAATTACTATTTTATTTAATATATTTGCATATTTACCCTCTTTAATAATGCAAAAAGTTCAAGAATCTTCTATGAAAATACACAGGGTAACTGAATCCTTTTATTCCCACTAATGAAACTTTACAATACTAACGCCAAAGTGAAGGAAATTATTTATGAAATCCTAACCCACTGGTAAGATTGGTCATTTCTTAGAAACTTTTTCTGAAAGGGACGTTGCCATGAAATTCTTAATTTCTTCTACTCTTTGCAGCCAAAGGAGGTTGATCAGTCATTACCATGGTCTTCTGTCTGTGTGCTGTTCATTTACATTGTGAAATCAGAGTTCTAATTTCATTCCTTAAGACTATTTTCTTATACAATGGTACTCTTTAAAAACATGGGTTTTCAATCATAATAATTTGGAGTTTTCTATTAAAGAGTTTAGACAATAACAACAAAGCAACACATTTAAATTGAGTATAAAACAAATAAACAAATGATAAAACTGACTTTAGACAAATCTGTCTAGTTGCCTATGCTACACCAAGGGATTTTTTTAGTGTGTATTTTAAACTATGTGCATGTTGAAATAACAAGCACAGCTCACAAGCTTCAATAAAACATATCCTCTCAAGCACTAGCACAGATTAATGTCAATAATAAGATTACTTTTAAGGTTTTTGTTGCTGTTATTGTTGAATCTCCAGTAATCTTTTTAGCTATTTTGGTGGAAGGAGCCTAAGAAGTTCAAGTCTATTCAGGACTTCAGAAAACTATTTTAATCCTAGCCAGGTAATCTGACAGAAAGAGAGGTATGCCTTGCTTCATATTAACCCTCAGTCATGGATGTTATGGTTGATATGAGAAGACTGAAACATAATGCTTCAACATGCCAGGTTCCTACCATGGTTTAAATGGCTATTTTGTAAGATAATGACACCAATTGTAACAATCACAATGCATTGCTGTGTACAAAATATATAACATTGCATTGGAGTCTCTGGATATTGTTGTATCTGCCATGTATCCCCTACACATGGGGGTGAGAGTGTTCCACATAGTGGTGCCAGTGTGTTGCATAATATTTTGGAATAATCCCACCCCTTAGAGCTACATTTATACCATGGAAACATTGAAATTTTCTCTGACAATGGCTAACAGCCCCACATGCCCAACCAATGAGTATCCATTAGAAGGTCTTGCTGATCATTATTCACAAGATCTTCCTTTAAAAATTTCCCCCAATCTCTGTCCAAGAGAAACTAATTCCCATGACAGTTTTTCTCCCCTTATTCCTTTCTCTACTTTCTTTGTGCTCTGTTACAAATTAAAACTGATCTAAAGAAGATTTGATTTCTGAGGGGCTGGGAATTTAACTCAGTGGCATAGCGCCTGCCTGGCAAGCATGAGGTCATGAGTTAGACTCCTGGTACCGGAAAAACAACAACAACAAACAACAAAGATCTCATGTAAAATCTGGAAACAAAACTTAAATTGAAACTAAGAATTGGTTGAGGAGAATAAGCATTCATATTAAATAATCCAGGGAACAGAAGCTTAGATCCAGGCACTAGAAGTACAAAAGGAAGGTAGATCACATAGTAGATCTCTTCTTGACTGAGCATTTGCTCGAGTTTACGAGTGAGGTCTCCATAATGAGGGCAAATTCAAGAGGCAGGGAAAGCCATGGGGCCTGGGTTCCATCCACACTTTGGGAGCTGGCATGTGTGTGTGGTGTCAGTGTGCTTCGGGTGACTTGCTTGTTTCTTTTTTTGAGGTTCTCCTTTTGCCAGTTTGGGAAATGATTTTCTGACATGCAAAATCAAAATTTGGTTCCTGGTAAAAAGTAGTTTTCTGTTTTTTGTTTTATTTAAAGGAAAGAAAAATAACAAAAGCAATGGCATAAAATTTCAAAAGTAGAGTGTAGGAGAGTAACAATGATTAATACATTGCATATTGTTATCTTCAAAGTAGTTACTCATATTACAAGATACAGGCGTGAACAAGGGATCAAACAGTATAGGCATAAACCTTTTCTTTCAATGAGCTTTAATTCCTAAAACTGTAATATAATTTTCTTCTAAAAGGTATATCTGCTTATTTACTTTTTCAGCAAAATGTCTATGATGGGTCATAATTTAAATAACATGTCTTACAATTTATGAAAAATACCCCTACACTTAACTTTTTATAGACAATATTTGACTCTGCATAAAATTGTGTGAAGTAGACATATTGGCCCACGTTTGCAAGATGAATAAAACATTAGAAATGATTTCTATGACTTGAGGTGTTTTTTAACATTCCTACAATTCTTACTTCTGAAGTAGTCTCTTAAGTTTTTACCTCATTTTTACTGTCAGATTACTTCAGAAGTGAAGCAGGTAACAAAATAGAAGTCTATCAGTTGAATTCAGATATTTAACTATGACAGTTTTTAAGAAAGAATGTCAGTGTTATTTTCTCATTTTTATTCATACCTCCAATGTAATCATACATGTGATATATATTTATATGTAATATATATGTAGATACATATATAAAAACATTTTCTTCTAGAATTACATTTTTATCTCTACCACTTTTAATTCCAAACTCCTATCCCTATTCCCACTAAAGCTTGTATTTTCTGAATACTTAATTGTTAAATAATTTGTGCTTGAGTCAGAATTCTTCTATAAGAAAACGTTTAAGTAAATAAGTAGGAATAAGTTGAAGGACATATATCCTGGTTCTTATTACTTTCTTTGGTAGAATAAGCCAAATTCTGTTTAAGTAATATTTACAAATTGCTGTACTCTTAGAAGAAAAAAACTTGAGTTTTTTTCTCACTGAGGTGCTGATTGAAACATTTGATGACTCAACATAATCTAATCAATAATTTAAAAATAGTTTTGTAACAATAATATATGTATGTATTGATAACAAACTTACTAACACAGTATGTGTCAAATTAGCACCTGCATAACACTTTACATTCTTTTAAATGGGTTCATTGGACATGCGGATGCACACCTGTAATCTTAGCACTAGGGAGGCTGAGGCAGAAGGATCTCTGTGAGTTCAAGGCCAACCTGCACTACATAGTGGTACCCAGTCTAAAACTAACAAACAAAAAGCAAAACAAAAAACAAAAACAAAAACAAAAAGACACCAAATGGGTTCATAAATGTTCAACCAAATTTAAAATTTTTAGGTGTCTTTAACTCTAATGATGTGTATTTTGTATAAATGTTGACTGATGCTCTTTGCATTTTATTTTATGCAGTTTAATCTTAAAATGTTATGAATACTGGGTCCTAGTAGTTTAATACATTGCAAAAAATACTATGATATTCATTAGCATACCACTGCAAACATACACTTTCTCTTCAATAAGTATAATTTATCAATCCATATTATTGTTTCATTATTTTCTCTAAGAAATATTATCCTGACATATAAAAATGTGACAATGCATTTCCAAATGTTGCACATAGAATTATGTATTCCTTCTTGTAATTTTGAAAACTGTTATAAGTAAATATAATAACGTAATAAGTAAAATATGACATCATAATCATCAGGCATTATCATTTTACTCTTTTGTAAAATATACATAACATAAAAGAAAAGAGCATGCAGTTTAAAACTTCTGCAGAGTTGTACCCTTGATGACCAGTGTAAGCTTGATTTTCATAGTCAGAGGCATAAAATTATGAAACGTGGAAATGTTAGTGAAATACTTGAAAACCCCCAAAACAATATTTTAAAAATTCTTCCTACAACTCCCAATCACAGAACACCATATACAGTGTGAAATGCATGGTATATGCTTAGCTCTAAGCATGTTTTGCTGGTATTCATAATATCTCTGCTAAGACAGGCTGGTGACATTTGATGTGCAGTAGGTAACTATAAAACATTCTTAAACTTCCTAGTTTGAAAAATAATAGGTTAAATTTGTTTGAGAATGCAATGAATATACATGATTAGTTATGGGCACATATTTAGGGAAGAGCATAGTGACTGGGAAAATTAAGTGTGATTACTTACCCATCCTCCAAGCTGGAAAGGAAATATTGAAGGTGTGGAAATTCAGGACAGGAGACTGCATTCTCTAGGCAAGAATTTGATTAACTAATTAAAGTTGTCTGATGAAAACTCACTGTAATAAGTTATATAATAATAAAAATTTGTGGTATTCCAGTATGGAAATATATATGTATACATATATACATATATGTATGTATGTATATATATATACACACACACACATACACACACATATATATATACATATATATGTATACATATATACATATATCTTTCCATACTGGAATACCACAAATTTTTATTTTATATATATATGTATATATATGCTACAGAGGGGTGGAGATTTAGCTTAGTGGCCCAGAGCCTGCCTGGCAAGCGCAATGTTGTGAGTTCAATTCCTGACACTGGGAAAAAAAAAGAAAAAATATATATATATGCTACATTCAGTAAAATAATTCATCTGGAAAGGTATGTGTTTCTACATTTTAAAATGTTTTTTTTTCTCTTCTTTTTTGTTTTTTTTTTTTTGTTTTTTTTCCCGTACCAGGGATCGAACTCATGACCTTGCGTTTGCTGGGCAGGCGCTGTGCCGCTGAGCTAAATCCCCAGCCCCAGGAATTTTAAATATATTTCCAATATGTTCACCTTTATAAAATAACCGCATGTCTACACGAGAATATTTAAACATAATAAACAAAATAATAAATGATTACATAGTTATTATATAAGCCAGTTATTACCTCAGATACATTACTTTTATTAACGCATTTAATCCTGTACCTTCCTAAAGTCTTATTATTTCTCAAGCTTATGGAAAAGAAATGTATGTTTAGAAAACTTTATTTTTTTCTTTTGTTTTTTGTTTTTCTTCCAGTATCAGGAATCAAACTCACGAACTTGCACTTGCCAGGCAGGTGCTGTGCTGCTGAGCTAAATCCCCAGCCCCTGTTTAGAAAACTTTAAATCTTTGCTCAAAGGTAGCAATCAGGAAGAGGCCAACCATTGAAGAATTTCCTATTCCAATGACGTGTTCACATGTATCCTATAAAATGTCTGTGCTTGCGAACTTATATTTTACATTTTTAGAAATTAATTGGAGGACTTGTATGACAACTCAGGGGAACACAGACTACGGATTCAAATCGAAGATCTGTATACTACATTCTTGATTAAGATGTTCGAAGGGCTTGTAATGGTATTTCAAACAAATAATAAAAACAGAATTATGGGAATTTGGATTGACTTTACTAAATTCAGCTTTAGCAGCATATGATTGCTTCTACCAGAACCCAATCTTCTCTGAGAGCTTTTGATTTAGATGAAGTTTTCTCAAATAATATGCAAAAATACCTTAACTTGCAAATTTATATTTTATATTCTCAAAAATAAATTGTATGACTATCTGATGCTACATTTTCCTCAGTAAGGGAGAAATCACTACTTTCTTAGCATCTGAATTGCATGGATTATTGGGTTGTATACATCAGCGTGCATGGGAGAGCCTCTCCCCTTCCCGGGGTGCAGATTTTTCTGCAGGATACTTGCAGGCAGGATACTTGCCTTCCTTGTATGCAGATGTGAATCTTTTATTTTAACTTAATCTCCAACTCTATTGAATTCCTTTCTAGCTTTCGAACTGTGGTAGTTTTTCCTGATTCATTTGCCATGCTTATGCCTATTATCTTTATGTGTACGCATCTACAGTGGAATGTTGAAGGGCAAACAGTGTTCCTTATATCATAGCTCCTAATGGATAAATCCCCCCTTTGATATGTTAAGTCAGTCAGTACACAATTGTAGTTATGGTATTAAATCAGAAACTGGGCTTTGAAGCTCCAGTGTCTACTTTCTCTATAATGGTATATTTTTCTTAGAGTTCCTCTTCTTCAGTTTCCTCACTGTACCTCTGAGAACTGCAAGATTTTCCAAAGCAAATTCAACCACAGTGCTAATAGAAGTGCTTGACATAGAGTTCAGGCTCTTTGAAGAAAACATTTTGAATAATTGTTTATGTACCAATACGAAAAAAAATATATCAATATGAATTCTTCATAGCTTGATGTGTATGTCAGATCTCATACAGTTGAAATGATCTCTCTCCCTCCCCAATGGAAACTGCTCATTCAATTCTGTTCTATGAAAACAAATTTGGAATGTTTAATATTCCAACATTAATAGAGCCACAGAAAAATTACAACAAATAACACATATCTTAAATCCTATGAGAGGATATTAGAAATTTTTAAGTGAAATTTTATAATGCACAGTTAGTTCAATTAAAGTGAATCAAAACAAATTAACAAAAGTAGGGTAGTTTTGCTGCCATTCAGAGTTTCTTTGGCATGAATAGTTACAATTAACAACAAAAACAACCCAGCACTGCAATGAATAAAAACAACAGGGATTTTTTCTGGAATTGTATTTATTTTATGTCCCAGTGCTTGTTGAAAATAATCTGAAATGAAAGCATTTACTAGAAATAATTTTTTTTTCTTGTTATAAGGACTCTGCCTTCTATCCTGATTTCATTAGAATTGCATTCATATAAGTTACATGTCATTCTTTCATTTGTTTTCCAAGCCAGTGCCCTTCAGGACCCTTTACTATCAGTAGCATGATTAAAAGTTAGAGTAAAATTAACTCAAAAGTTTAGGTAGAAAATAAACTCTTACGATTGTTTTTTGTTCTAAAAACTCATTAGTATGAACAATTTGTCTCTCATGTTAAGCCTTTATCTTTACAGCTATAGCTAAAGTGTCTTCCTGAAGTGTCCACTCTAAACTGAAAGGTATAATGTAATCAGAGTCTTGCCAATTTAAATGATCATTATCTAACAGATAATTAGGAGAATAAGAATTAAAAGAAAGAGCATTGGAGAAGTTATTAGGTTATTTTACTCTAAAACAATGTGGAATCTGTATTGTTTCTCTCTGTATGTATGAACTAATTGTTTGAGCATGTAGATATATTTGATCTTCTGGCCAGGGAATCATCTAGTTATGTCAGCTATCATGTTCCAGCCCAGTGGAAGTTTTGGTGCTATAATTCTGTGCTACTCCTTAATTTACTGAGTTAGCCATTTGCTTTAGAGTACTTTTTCAGTAACAAAAATATGAACAATATTATTACACTTTCATGAACGCAGCACATAATATTTCTGTCTTAATGTTTGCAATCATTGTGACAATTACACATTTTTGTATGAGATATGTTATTCTTATGAGTATTCTTTAGGTTTCTCCATGTGGTCTCATTGCACTCTTGCTTTTGAACTTATGCAAATAGATTGTTTTTACTACATACTGAATCTTTTATGTGGAACAGGGTCAAAAAACTACATTTGGAAAGAAAAAGAATGGGAGATGCATCTCAGACTGTGATCTTTATGGAATATATTCTATTTCAGTTCTGATTGCATATTAGTAATTCATTTTTCCAGCTCCTCTCTTCCTAGCGTGCACTGCATCAGTAAGAGTTCTCCACAGAAAAAGAGATACACAGAGATATGGATAGTCAATAGATAATTTATTATGGAAATTGACTTGTGATTGTGGGAGACAAGATTTCTGATGATGTTCTTCTGCAAACTGGAGACCAAGAATGCCAGGGCTGCATTTCAGTCCAATGCCAACTCAAGAATTGGGCAGGTCCCAACCAAAACTGCTTCAGAAAGTCTACTAAGGGACGAAAGAGTAGGCCTCTGTAATACAAATTGGCTAAGGAACGCAAAAGAAAATCTGTGATTGGTTCCAGTTGTGCAGTTTGAACTATCTCATTGGAATGTCTTTAGTAAGGCAATTATGAGTTTTTTGGTTACTCCTGATTGGTTGAGACTGATTTCTATTCTGTTTATTCTAATGTAGGCCTTTACAGAAACAGTTCAGGTTAAATTTTGTTTATGTTGCAAATCAAAGAAGATTAAAGTCTCTTCTGAATTTGCACCATTTTTCTATTTCAATATAATACATACAAAATGAAAAATTGAAAAATAAAAAAGTGCCATTAAACCTATATCTGAATATAATTGTAGTTAAATTTCTGTTGCTTATAATTCTGTGTACTTTCTTTGTATTTAAATACAAAACACTTTTTTCACTTATAAATTTACTAGGAACATTTTTATGGTAATGTTTTTCTAATGCTCAATGACTTTACCTATATTTTGGAGTTTCACTAATATGTCTAATGTTACAACCTGGTACAAGTTTATTGATGTGTTTGTTTTTTGCTGTGCATAAATTATTAAAAGTTGATAATTGTCAATACTTGTCATTCAAAGATCTTTATTTATTTATTTATTTTTGGTTTTGGTTTTTCTCTGGTACCAGGAACGGAACTCACGACCTTGCGCTTGCCAGGCAGGCGCTTTTGCCACTGAGCTAAATCCCCAGCCCCAAAGATCTTTATTTTAAAAGCTGAATTTTCTGTTTCTCTTTAAATTGTGCATGGTTCAGAAACAGAAGAGTAAGTTTCTGCATGTTATTGACATGCTGTAATAGAAAATCTGTTATTTTAAGTAGACGTTGCTTACTCCAGATTATATTTATGTTTTGTCCAAACTTTATCATGGGACTTGTGCTTTAATATGGCATAAATTTTGCATTATCCCAAATATTGCTTTCAGAAATAGTTAAAAATCTTTATGTATATACTCAATTACTTTTTATGATAAATTTTCAGTGGCAGATAATTATGGATTACACCATATAAGGAAGGAAGAGGCTACTTGCAAACAGTAATATATTTTGGCATCTTGTTGCTGTTATACATCATGTGTTAGAAAGATGAGATTGATTTTGAAAATATGACAATTTTTCTTAATAGCTCCATTTTAAATGATTTTATTATTCTTGTGGTTTTCCTAAAGAGTGACAGATTTTTATTGTTCACAATTTAACATCTTTAATTTAATTTCTGATCATATCATTGGATAAATGGGTTTACTATGCAAATGTTTATGCAATAAATATTTCCAACTGTACTTTCTATACTTAATTATTTTAATAAAAAGCTTTTCCATTAAGCAGTCATTTAAATATGCCCATTCTTTTATTTTTAAGGTTTGTTTTACATTTGTCATCTGAATCAATTATATGACAAAATGTTTAAAAGGATCTAATTTTTAATGAATTTCCAAATAAATAATTATCTAATGATCATTTATTGAAAAGTTTAAATGATAGTATTAAAACTCCAAATTAATGGTGAGGGCTTCCTCCAAATCTAAAATTATTTCACATTACTTTGTTAGACAGTTTACTATTATTTAGTTTGACATCTTTTTTATTTTAATCAGTTGGTATATACAACACAGTCTCACCATCCTACCACCCTAACATTGGCCATTATACTAATCAACAACATATTAGTATGATTAATATAGTAGTTATTACTAAGTCAAATTTGATGAATTTGAGAAAAATCTATAGAACTCCTCTTGGATGGTTCTTACAAATAAATCAAGTACTTTGATTTGCTCAAATACTTATTGTTTGAAGTCACTGATATGCAAGCAGTAATCAGATCATGCCAAAAAATTGCATTGTAAAACTTTTAACATCAGTACAAAGTATTATTTCTTCAAGTTCTCATCAGAATGATGTGCTGTTTAAAATTACGTTGAGGGGCTGGGGATTTAGCTCAGCGGCAAAAGCGCCTGCCTAGCAAGCGCAAGGTCGTGAGTTCGGTTCCTGGTACCGGAGAAAAACCAAAAAAAAAAAAAAAAATAAAATAAAATAAAATAAAATAAAATTACGTTGAAATTTTAGGTGGAAATAACCTTCAGAACGAAGGATATTTTGAGTTATTTCAGTATAGGTCATTGTTGTTAAACAAGGTATAATTACAATGAAACTGTTCAAAAAAGTAATTCTATGTCTTGCTTTATCACTAATGAATTTAATGCAGTAGAACAAATTCCTTCATATCAAGAATCTTGATAGCTAGTTGGTGTGATCTCCAGTAAGATAGGTCTTTTTATGTTTTACTGTGAAACTAAAAGAGGTGCTATAAAATTAACAAATACTGTATGTTTGAGTTCATTACAATTTATAGAAAGCATGGATTTCTCTGCTAGTCTCTAGCTCAGAGATGAGTTTGGGAAAATGAGCATTCTTGCAGGTAATATATTCAAAGAAACTGGGTTTGCTATATACTGCCTAGATGTTTAGACATATAAAATTGACATTTCAAAATTTAATAACTAAAATGTTAATAATATTTTCTTTGTTGTATTTTTGCCCATCCTATTGGAATAGAAATGTATAAAATGTCTGTTTACATACCATTTATAGCAATAAAGGACTGAACATGTACTTAGTAACTGACAGTTTCATCAACATTTGCCCTATGAATGGTGCATGTCTGTTCTGCTCTGAGCTGTGTGGATAAGACTTTTAGAGGGAAAAGAATAATTTGAGGGACTTAATAGAAAAAGTTTTACAGACTTGCTCTCCATGCTTAGTTTACAGCACACCTGCAGATTTTGAGCTTATTAAGGAAATCAGTGAAATAAATGTGGATTATTGTCACCATCCACACAAATAGCTTTCCTAATATTGCTGCTGTCCATTACATTTTATTTTCCAAAAATTATTTTTGTGGAGAGAAAAGATGTCTCTGTTTAATTCAGAGCCTATTTATCTGTCAATTGAATGTGTGGAAATCAATAATACATTTACATATTGTAAGATCAGACTTATATTCTGAAGTATAAAGATAGTATACTTCTTAATTATTTTCTTATTCATGCTTCCTCTTGATTGCAAGGAACCTAAGGAAAATATTCATAGATGCCTAGAAATTAGCTCACTCTAAAAAATGTGGATAATAGACCTTGAACAATCTTTGTTTGGGGCCCAAAATAAAACACAGGGGGAAGGAGATTAGAATTTATAACACTGAACAGTTATCGATGACTGAAAGGATATAAACCGAGGTATCTAATGGAATCGTAGCATCGGTTGCAGAATCAATATGTGTATGTTGGACAGTCTCAGCTCTTCTGATAAGAAGTCAGTACTTTTGATAGTTTGAGAGAATCAATCCTTACTTTATTTAGTAATGTAGTTTAGGTAATTGTTTCAATGTCTTGAGTGTGAATATTTGACTTTTACAAAATCATGCACAAACCACACAAGGACAGGTATTTCTTGTTGAACAAAATACCTGTTTAACTACCATTCTGATTGTGACCACTGTTGACTTACAACCTGTCTTTTTGTTGTTGTTGTTGTTGTTTTGTACAGTTCTCTGCATCTTGTTTATAGAGCCTTGATGTCGTTTTCTGTACAATATACCTCTTTTATGCAGTATTATAAGTTTTGCTGGTTGAATTGTACAGTACAGTACTATAGCTTTATGCTCTGTTACTTATTACATCTCTGTATGTAAGAGCTATGCAGATAAAAGCAAAGCCATCAGGCTTGAATTTCCTTTGACCATCTCTTTGTTCTGTGTACTGTACATACTATATATAATTCCTCATTTAGAGGCTATTTCAGTTAACAACCTCGTCATAGGAATGAACACAGTCTTTGAGTACTGTTTATATATTAAGAGCAATGCTCAAAGCATGTAAGTGAATTACTCCATGTAGGAAGCATGGATTAGAAAAGTTGTGATGAGATCACAGTGTTACTTCTTTTATAAGGATTTTGACACTGACTCTCTGGAATTCTGCATAGGACAGACTAAAGTATGTGCTTATTTTTTGCTAGTTTGAGAGATTTTGGTTTCCTAATTACAGCACAAATTTCAGTCCATTCCTGTGCTTTGAAGTTTTTAGGTATTCATGGAAATGCAACATTGTAGAAGATACAGCACAAGATCCTTCTTGGCATATCTAGTTTTCCTCTTTAAGTAGGATCTTATAAATCTGTCTATAAAAATGACATTATATGTTGCAGTCTCTAAATTTTAATTTTTATAGTGCATTCTTTTGCACATCTAGTGTTCAATTTTAAACCCAAGGAAGCATGTTGACATGGTAGAAAGAAAATAATAGAATTTGAATTAGGAACATTGGATTCTAGCCTCAGCTCCAACTTTTAAGAAACTTTTCAGTTGATAAATAGTCATTCTCTATGTTCATTTGGGACAATGTGATTTTATGTTAGATGTATATATTGTGAAGTGATCATATTAATATATGCATAAAATATTTTTTGATGAATCCACTTAAAATGTACTTTCAGCAATTTTGAAATTTATAGTATATAATTAACTCTTCTCTTTTCTTTCCTTCTGCTTTTCTCTCTCTCCTTCCCTTCCTTCCTCCCTCTTTCCTTTCTTCCTTCCTTCTTTCTTTCTTTTCTTGAGACAGGGTTTTTCTCTGTAGTCCAGGTTGGCCTCAAACTCATGGTGATCCTCTTGCCTCAGATTCCTGAGTGCTGAAATTATAAGTGTGTGTCACTACATCTGGGCTATATTTATCATTTCATCGTGTAGATATTTAGAAATTATTCCTGCTCTTAAGTGAACTATTTACCTTTTGCCTAATATCTGCTCTCTTCCCATTTTCTCTCAACGGTGGTACTTTCCTTTCTGTGCTTAGATTTCACTTACCATAATATCCTCTAGCTTTGCTCATGTTGTTACAAATGGTAGAATTTCCTTTTTGTAAGACTGAACAATATCCCACTGTGTATATATGCAACATTTTCTTTCCACATAGATTCAATGGTAGGCACTGTAGGGTGTTTCCATGACTTTACTACTTTGAGTAATATCACAATGAACACAAAGATCCAGATATTTCTACAATATACTGTCACTGATTCCTTTGACTCAATAACTACAAATGATATTGCTGGATCTTATGGTAATTCTATGTTTAGGGTTTTGAAGAAACTTTATAAAGTTTTCCAAAATAGTATTATTAATTTACTCTCCTAGAATCAGTAAATAAGAGTTTTTTTTTCACATGTGGGCCAACTTTTACCTTTCACCTTTTTGATAAGAGCCATTGTAATACATGTGAACTGAGATCTCATTGTTTTAATTTTCATTTCTCTAATGATATTTGATGTTGATTTATTTTCCACATATTTTTAACTATTCATATTTCTTCTTTAAGATATAACTATCCATATCTTTTGCCTATATATATATATGTTTTGGTACTGGAAATCAAACTCAGGACCTTGAGCTTGCCAGGTAGGTGCTTATGCTGCTGAATTATATCACAGGCCCATTTTTGCCTATTTTTAAATGGGGTTATAGTAGTTGTTTTCTTATTATGGAATTGTTTGAATGTCTTATATATTTTAACTATTAACCCTTTCACAGATACATCCTTTGCAAATATCTGTTCCGAGACAATGAGTTATCATTTTACATTGTTATTTCCTCTGCTGAACAGGTTTAAAGTTACACACAATCCCATTTACCTATTTTAATCTCCACAGTACCCAAGAAAGCATTACTGGGCTACTATTGTTGGTTACCTTTGTCACATATTAGTCGTTTATCTTCATCTCAATTCCAATTTTTTTAACATGCAAAACAATTTAAATAATCTTATGTATTCTTTCAAACACCAACATCCTTTGATTTTGTAAATATGTATTATATTCCTTCAGAATGTGTTTTCTTTAACTTGAATGTCATGTCTTGGTGTAACTTCACTCCTCTTAGTTAACATCCCTTACTGAACTTAGGTGCATTAGACTACCATCCAAATAGAATGCACTGCGGCAGGGGCACAGTTCTGGGAAATTGTATAGTTTGTGGGTTGTTGGTGTACCATGAACACTCAGACCAATAGACATTCTGATGGCATTCATGTTTGAATCTGGTTATATAACTGAGTCTTCAGCAAGCATTTTCAAAGTAAATGTCTAATCACACTATTTGGAAGTTTGACTGCTGTATTCTGAATAGACTCTTTTAATCTTTCAGGTAAATACAAAAAAAAAAAAATCTTAGCCCTTCATTGAGATAGTGTTGGGATTTGAAATAGCTTGCTATATTTAATGAAAGTCTCAACAACTTGAAATGACTTGCACTTATCTGTTACCATCTACCAAAATGTTATTTTCCCCTGCTTTAGCACTTTCTCTAACCCACATTGAAACTTAAAGTGTGATAAAAACCAGTGAATCAAAGCCAAACTAAGTCATTAGAATAGCTTTTTCCCCTTCTTGTCAGCTGAGGAAGTGAATAATCACATAGAACCTGAGGGTATAAAACCTGTATCACAGTGAATAATGAATGATTTAGTTCCAATTAAGAAGTTTCCTTTTAAAAAGAACATGTGTAATGGCCCCCTTATGCATAAATTAAAGTTAGTTTGGAATCATGGTTTTGCTAAACAAATTTGAACTGCCTTTTTTTCTCTTCTAACAAGTCTCTGATAGTGACTGGCTTGCCAGTTTTTAGACCGAAAATCTTCAATGGATGTTTTTTAGTTAGAATTTCTTTGTGGTTGATTTTAAAATTAGAATTACATGACATGTAGAAGTCATCAATATAAAATATACTGCTTTTAAGGAAGACATTCTATTTTGCTGATTATTTAAGTATAGTTGGATTTTTTTGCTCCTTATGATAACTGGCTAAGTAATGTTTACAGAGCCATTTCTTCTTGCTTTTATAAAACCATTAACAATATATGATCTGGTGTTTATTTCCTAAATTTTATTTTTACAGAGTGATACTTTATTCAAAGCACTTTTACTCAAGAAAACTCTGTGTACAATAGCACAATTATTTATAGTGTAACGTATTAGTTTAATATATGAATTATTTATTATTTTTTTCTCATCCTTGGAAATAGTACAATTAAGTGCTTTTGAGAGATTTTTGATATACACAAACCTTTTAAAAGATTTTTTTCATGCATACAACCTTCCATATACCTTGTTATGAACAGTGTCCATTTACCTTGAATATTTGATGAGAATGTACAATATCTAGCAGAAATTCTTTTCCTTTTGATGCATGACTTCAATGGTTAAGCATACAAACAAATACGAAAGTGTCAACTTTGGCAACAATAGGTACGATTTTGGGAGTTCCTAACCAGAACATCAAGATAGCACTACTTTTCTGTATACCTCATTACAATATAAAGGTATGAGTATTTTTGAAGCGATGTGATTATACCTAATTATGGATATAAGGACCAAGATTTGACTCTATCATTTTTGTTTTTCTTCTTATACCAGGAATCAAACTCAAGACCTTGTGCTTGCCAGGCAGGCGCTGTGCCACTGAGCTAAATCCCCAGCCCAAGGGCCAAGATCTGAAAGCACAACACACACCTGCTTTCACCCTGCTTGTAATGCTGGAGCAACTGTTGTGTTCCATGTCTCTTGTCAGCTGGCATAGTGGAGTTTTTGCATCACCCAATAAATGTCTCTTGGTTAAAGTCATTTAAAATAGTGCCAACTTTCCCCATCCTGTATTTGCACAAAGAAGAATTGCAGCTTTTTCACAATCAAGCCAGATTTTATTTTGCACCTTTTGAAATACCTAAGTTTCCCAAACACTGAAATAGCATATGTATCCCATACTTTGAAATGCATTCATGGAAATAATTTATTTTTAGCTTGCAAATGAAAGGCAGAGAGAGAAGAAACTTTTTCTTCACTCCCAAGGCATAGTTCATATCTGGTCCTCTCAGCTCTGCTCCTTCCTTTTTCCTGGTCCTCCTTCCATCCCTTCCCTTCTTACCCTCTGCTTCTTTTCCTCAACATCATTTTGCAATACCTATATTGTATTAAAAGCTGCAGATGCTTGCTGTTTCTTTTCTGTGAACTTTGTAATTGTTTTCATCAGGCTATAACTTTTCTCTGTGTGATTCTTTATTACTTTTATGTAGACTCTCTCTACAAACCCAAGGGTTCTTTGGAGGCTGAGGTTGTAGAATAATTTCTATTTGACAAGTAGGTATTTTGATTAGGTATCCAACAAAGCTCAAATTATAAAGTCTAAAATAATATTAAATCTCTCTCTTATTCTAAAACCTCTCTCACTATATCACCTTCTATATTTGCATGTGTGTATTTTCTAACTTAATTTTCCATTTCATCATTCATCCTCTGTTCAAGAAATCTGAGAGTCATTTATTTCTGTCTCTTTCTGCCTCAAATGCAGTCAGTGAATCTTTTCAGTAAACTCTGTGGAATTGTCTAAAAGCAACTTTTATGCCTGCTATCTTAAATCAGCCTTGAGAAATCACTCTTCTAGTTTACTGAACAGCTTCTTAGTACTTTTCACTCAGTATCATTCTTCATATCATTATCATAATTTATGTAATATCTATCATGCATCTTTGTAGCCATTGCCATTTTAATCCACTTAATTAACATCTGTTACTTCTCAGTCTTTACTGGGTATTTTACAAAAGAAAAATCTACTCTTGTATCCAAGTCTGAATAATCTAGTCCAAACTGGCTTTTTCTGTCTTATGTATGTCTTGTTATTTCTACCTACCTTTCTTCTTCCTACAGTGACTTTTCACAAAGATGACACCTGTTAATATGACTTTGATTACAGTGTTTCCACAGAATTCTATTTTGCTTCTGTTATACTCTATTCCTACAGAGCATAGAATTATATGAATTCCTCTGGAATTCAATTCAAAGGTCACTGACAATGGGATATCTTTTTAAACTTCTCTAGGTAAAATTCACAGTACTGTCTCAGTTTATGTTTCTGTATCATATTCTCTCTCTCTCACTCTACTTTATATTGAAATGCTTTTGTCTAATTTGTTCCTTCTAATATGCTGAACATTCTATGTGGGAAGGAAATATATACATTTCCTTTGTGAAGTGCCCACATATTGCACAATATGAGGCATGTCAAACTCTTCTAAATTGGTCACTGAATATCATTTAGTGAAGCAATGGGAGGGCATAAAGAAGGCAGATGAGGATAACATTTTTCTTAGCTCACTCATGATTTCAGGTGAAGTGGTCAGCTACCACAGATATGGTTAAAATTATTTCAAACTTCATTGACCCCAACTCCTAGATGTACTCTGTAGGATGGGCTCAAGAAAAATGTAGAATAAATATAAATGCAAACAGCTTGTGATAGCATATTACCCACACATTAGTTGACATTGAATGTAAACTATACATTTTTACATACAATGTAAGGAAGGAAGGAATAGAACTGAGAGAACCAGATATATTTTTACATGCATTCATTTTTATAACTGAAATTTTTTGTGTGTTGATTAGCTACTAATCATTCCCTTTCTCCCCAGCTCTGGTAACCTCCTTTCTGTTCTATTCTTTATTTCTGTGAGTTTGACTATTTTAGATGCCTCGTAGAAATACCATGCAATTTATCATCCCATAAGAAGCTTATTTCACCTCCCCTATTGTCCTCAACACTCACCCATCATGTGGCAAATGGCAAGATTTCCCTTTTTAAAGTGGAGTGACATTATATTGCATGGAGACACCACATTTTCTTTATCTATTTGCCATGAGCATTTAAGTTATCTCTACATCTTGATTAGTCAAATGTGGGGACATTAATATATATTTGAGGTCCTTATTCAATTCTTTGGATCAAGAGATCAGGAGTTGGATTGTTAGGTCATATGTTAGCTCTATTCTTTTAATTTTGTAGAGGAACGCTCCTTATAGTTTTCCATCGTAGCTGCAGCATTTCACAGTCCACATGTATTGTGCAAGTTTTAACATCTCTATATTTTTACTAATACTAGTAACCTCTCTGTCTTTCCTTTCAATAATAGTTCTGCTAAGAGGTGTGAGCTAATATTTCACTGTGGTTTTGACTTGCATTTCTTTGATTATGCGGAGCACCGATCACATTGCACATACCACTTCACTATTTGTATGCCATTCAGAAGTCATCCTGTTTTTAAATGGATCACTAGTTATTTCTTCTGCTATTGAGTAGTTTGAATCCTTATATGTTTTGGAAATATTTCCTTACTAGATATGCACTTTGCACATATTTTCCCGTTCCTTAGGTTGCCGTTTCACTCTGTTATTTCCTTTGCTTTTGAGATCATTAGTTTGATGGACTCCTGCTAGTCTATTTTTGTTTTGTTGCCTTGTCTTTGATGTACAATCTATATCTGCAGAAATACGTGTTATCATGATCATAGGAATTATTTTTGTCTCTGTTTTAGTTACTTTCTGGTCACAGAGACAAATTATCCAACACCCACAACTCTAAGGATGAAAGGATTACTTTGGCTCACAGTTTGTAGAGGTTTCAGTCCACAGTTGACTGGCCACAAGGCGGGGCAGCAGGGCAGATGGGCCTCAAAATTAGGAAGCAGAGAGCGACCCAGGGTTGGTGGAGGGTGATACACTGTTTCATGCCAGGCACCAGTGATCCACCTCTTCACAACAGGCCTCCTCACAAGTCACATTTGGTTGCAGGCTGAGCAGTAGACCAATCCAGTCATGAAGTGTGCAACCCCATAATTCAATCACCCACTCAAATGCCCATCACTGAGCACATGCGGCTGTGGGGGACTCGTAGTTGTAAACCGTTAACAGTCCCATTCCGCGGACGTCTAAGGGCTTTTGTTCATTTGTTTGACTTAATTATATAACTTCATGGTCATACTTCCCTTTACAAATCAAAATTTTAAAACAATAATAAATAGAGCAAAAACCTGTTCAATAAAAATAAATTAAATAGTGAAGCAATGTAGTATTAATCACAAATGTACCTTATTTATATAAACACAATTTTGTAATTTTCTATCCCTTAATATATTTTGTATTTATCTTATGGGATAGGTGAATTCGATTGTATGTTCTCTAATCTATATATGCAAAACTGAAAGTTTTTAAGTTCCTCTGTCCATTATTAGCAAACCACAAAAGAGCAGAGCTAAAACTTTCTGATTACTTGTAAAACTTCATGATTTTTCTGAAATATAGCAGGACCTGAAATACAGTTCCTACACATGCCTCCTTGGATATTTCTCAGCATATCGGTTTTCCCTTTGTTAAAATGAACAAATGAATCATAACAACAGCAAAAAAAAAAAACAAAAAACAAAAAAACCCCATAAGATCAAGTTAACTATACCAGCATGTTTTGGTAGGTTGAGAATCTCAAAAAAAAAAAAAAAATGCCAAAATTAAATAAAGTCTTATGTTGTTTTCCTTTTTATTATTTTAAAATTAATCATAATTTTTTGTTCAACACTATGGTATAATTAACAAAAACTTGAACCAGATTGTTGTAATCACATGCTCTAATCATTACCATTTAAAGTAATTATAGAGCAAGGTCTGGCTAGGAGTTAAAAGTATCTGTTTCTAAACCTTATCACTTCCTGTATACATAGTTGTAACTCCATTCCTGATTTCTGTTAATTATGCATCCAAGGTTAGCAGTATTTCTTTTTTCAATCTATTAAATAAACAATGTAGATTATTTTTGAAGCAATATAGATTATTTTTGTTTCATTGAGGAAAGCATATATGAGGTTGCTTATTTCACAGGATAAAAAATCTTAGTTTTGTCTAACATTAATTTGAAAGTTTCTGAAATGAGGTTGCAAATTTTTAAACTTCTTTTCCAAGTAATAAAAGGTAGGGTGATCTTTAGGTCACTCTAGTATTTACAGGAATATGTAGATACAAATGCCTACATTTTTAGGTTCTTTTCTATCTTTCAATCTGGGGTGAATATTCGGTTTCTAAAAGAGTCATCATGACTCAGCACTAGGGTGTAATAGAGCTCAGGATCAAGTCAATTTTTTATTATATTTAACTCATTTACATAAAACTTTCATTTAATTTTTCTAATTTATGGGGTATAATGCGATGACTCCATACACTTATACAATGTGTGATGATCAACTCAGCATTGGTAGTATTTTCATTCCTTTAAACATTGATTTTAAATTTTTGATTAGCAACATATAAGTGAACACACTTAAAGGGTGTGGTGTGCTATTTTCCCACATGGACAAAGGCTGTGTTGATGAAATCACAGTAATTAGCTTCTGCTCTTTATAATTATGTGTTTACAGCTTTTGAGCTCTTTCTGTCCCATCATTAATAAAATGTCATGACCGTTGTGAACAGCAGTCATGTCACTGCTGTAGAACATTAGAATTTATCCTTTCTTTCAAATTATGCTCTGTGCACTGGTTGTCAGCCTTGCCTATACTGATATTTAGGCCCTAGGATCAGAGATTCAGCATTAATTAGTTTGCGATGTTAACTGGTCATTAGATGTTTAAAATGTTTCCCAGTTTCTTTTAATATGTAGCTAATTTTGAGGACAACTGCTTTACTTTAGCCTTTATTATAAAACCAAGTATAAATGTAGTGCCATAATGTGGAAAACTAAAATTAGTAGCATTTCCATCACACAAAATTGGCTAATGAAGATAAAACTTGAAAGGAAATAGAAAATTACAAATAAGATTTTATTTACCAGATATGTTAATATTCTGTAGGTATCAAGATCTTTTTAAGAGACTTAAAAGGCAAAGAAGGTCTGAGAAAGAATGTAGCTTGGTGAATGTATGTGTAAGGCCCTAGGTTCGATCTCCTATACCAAAACAAAGGTACTTTTGAGCTCTTTTACATTTCATATAATTATTTTTGAGACAGAGTCTCATTATGTAGTTCAGGCTGGCCTTGAACTCACTATCTAGCCAAGGGTGAACTCAACCTCATGGCCATGGTCCTACCTCAGCCTCCAGAGTGCTAGAACTGCAGGCAGGCATCAACATCCCCAACTTACCTGATCGTGATTAATGGTTAAAATAAATTCCAAAGAAGATAGAAGATACCCTAGCATACAAAATTATATTTGTATAATTTTTATGTTCAACATATTTCAGTGAATATTAAATGACTAAAGTTCAATAATCCATGGATGATATATGTGATAAATCCACTGCCAAGACTGTTTTATTAAGTCAGACATCCCAAATCACTACTGAAACCTGAAATAGCTTTTAAAGCTCATATTATTATGTGCATGTATATTTTTTCTCTCAGCTCAATTCAGTCTTGCAGAAGAACTTTCTAGTCACATTATTTTTCCAGGGATATAGTACACATCTCAAGGGAAATATTGTTTTCTTAAGCTCATAAACTAATTAATAAATTGAAATGATTTATATATCAACATTGATTATAACACAATTACAATCATGATCAATACTAAAAAATTCTGTTTTGGTACAGTATAATTTGTTGGGACATATTTACTATTCACATAAAGATTTGATTAATAGGACATTGTTTGCAACTGTAATGTGTGTAACACTGAAAACATCACATACATTGCTCCATCTCAGCTTCTTACAGCCACTCTTGCATAATTTTTGTATCTGCAAATTATTATTTTCAGCAATTCCTAGTTTCTGTATTGGAATTATGTTCCACACTTCAGTATTTTTGAAATTGCTTTTTTCACAGTTGAAATGTTTAATATATATTTTACTTTACAGTTTCTTTCTTTTTGTATTTTCTTAGAATTTCATTTTAATACAAAATTTTAAATTGTTATACATATTTGCCATAAAGCAACTCAAAAATAGAACCTACATTATCATACTATCCAAAAGAAATTAAAATTTGATAAATCTGTGAGTTGAACTCAACCAATTTAAAAATTATATATACACAACCATACTTTAACATTTCTTTCTTTTTTTTAACATTTCTTTCTAAATAGTATGGTTGCTATCATCTATAAGTGAATGCATATTTTCTAATAAATTTGCTCAGTGTTTGTACTTATATTACATAAGTTAAGGCAGTTATAGGAATGATTGGGCTTGACAAAAATAGAGAAAAGGTGATTTCTTGTTCCAGACTTCTCACACATGCTTTTAAGTTTAGAACTCACAGTCTAAAAATATTTGCGTCATTTTCATGTCTAGCATCTTATGTGTATGTGTTTCTTCCAATGAATACTAAGTATACACCTAAAATTAGCCACCAAATTAACTGTCTGTTGATGGTATCCGAATGACAGTCCAATGACTCAGATGTCTAGATTAAAACAATTACGTCATGTAGTGGAATCTAGAGAGAGAACAAGGACTGTTAAGCAGTCATTTGCTTATACTTGCTCAGTAGTTTTCAGTGCTTTTGGGAGAATTTTCATATAGCCCTCCATTTTTAAGCAATTTTTAGTTTTTCTTCTTGAATGGTCAGCAAATGACCACAAAGTACTTCTGTTGTGTCAAAAAAAGCTAAAACAGTATATTTTCTTAATATATGTTAAATATTCACTCTCCCTTATTTCCAGAGTTACAAAGTAAATTTCTTTTGTATCTTAGAATTGGAACAAGAGGGAAAATCATCTCTCTGTGGAAACCAGGTGTTCTCTTTTATCAGATACGTATAAGAGTGTAACTCATCTTTATCTTTTCTCCTCTGCTATGTGGCTTTCCATTGATTTTACAAATTGAATTTACTGACTTTTTCCTTGGTACGTGAATTATACACATTTAATTCACTGAATGTACACAAACAACAGGAATAAAGAAGAACATTTATCAATGCAGAAAGAAAGTTCAATTTTATTTTAGGAAAATATTAGCTAAAACATTTTAGTCTTCTTAACCATCAAAACTTTCTTATTGACATACATTTTGAAAAACAAATACTGCACTATCTCCTTTTAAAATATTCCTCTGTTTTCTTTTCGTATACTCTGAACACATTTTTTGGTTACTGCTATTTTAAAAGCACAGAATTCATCTTCTAGCATTCCATTGGTAGCAATTACAAAGTCAGATATATAGATTTATTTCGAGTATTGACTTCTAATGAATGTTTGAAATTAATATCTTTACAATTAAACCTAACCACACATCCAACTTTATTGCTTTAGAATGCATCTCCAGAAGTAGCATCACATTAAGGGATTTGACATATTTTAAATACCTGTCAGAAAGTGTTCTAGTTGTACCGTGGTCTGATTTCATGTATGCTTTGCTCCATTAGGCATCAAGTATATTTCACAGGAAATGAAAATGAAATTAGATAAAGCAAAAGGTATGTCTTAATTAAATAGGAGGTTATCATAATTTTAAGGCTATTTTAAAGAAATACTGTGGTAAATTCCCATCAAGTCCGTTGCTAATGTCATTGTGGAAAATAAGCCACCCAAAAAGTATTCAAATTTCCAGGTAGTATACAGAAAGTTTCTAGCAGAAATCTCATAGTCGAATCAAATACAACAATGTGAGTAACATGTGAGAAGGATTTTGGCATTCCCTAGGGAAACCGCAAGGGAATTACCTAGTGATCCTGGGTTAGGAAGGACAGGCACAGGAGGCAACCCTTATCCGAAAGCGGTGAGATAACGAAGTCGGCACAATTATCCACAGAGAAAGCCGTGGTCAAAGGACACAGACTGGATCTGTAACTTTGAGTGAAGGAGCGGACTCAATACAAGTAGTCTGACAGCGGGAGGAAGCAAGTGTATGATCCTTTCTCCCTCCAGTCTGTTAGAGTCTTCCACTGATGAATGCAAATCCCGCGGCAAGGGAGCCTGGAAAATAGCCCACTATGTTTCTCTTCCGGCTTGAACTTGAGAGAGAGAAAGAGAGAGAAAGTGATTGGACTTAGAGGGCAAATGAAAGACACTCAGTAAAGTAAAAAACTCCAAAAAAGAATTGATTGGTTGACATTAGGCTAAAAGTAGAATTTACTTTCTTACCTGAAATCCTTAAAACTATATACATTTGTAACTAATTTTTATTTTCATGGCGATATCTTAAGTGAAATATCCTAACCCCCATAGTATACAGGCTAGAACTCAGTGTCTATGAATAATAAAACAGTGTGTATGAGTACAAGTTTGACATGTCTTAATTAAGTATTTATAGTTTTTATGTGTACTATGTGTGTAATACATTGTATAAACTAAGTATATTAACAACGTGAATCATATTACCACCTAACAGATATGTTAATGAAAGGCATACAGGGAGTGTTTTTTTTTTTTATATATAATTCTGCATTATATCACAGTTATGAAAAATGATACAGCTCAATTTGATGGCAACATTTATTAGATGAAAACTGAACACCTGGGGTGGGGGATGAGACTCAGTGGGGTTCTGGTCTTCTATGCATAATGCCCTGGTTTCGATCCCCAGCACCACACACACACACACACACAAAAAAAAAAAAAAAAATTGAACACCTAACTATAGTGCATTATTGTAAATTTATTATGCATGAAAAAATGGTTTTGTGCTTTGCAGCTGTGCATACATAGTCCTGCTTGCTCTGCCCCATGAACTCACACATTTTTCAGGTTAAAAGTATCAAAAAAAAAAAAAGCAAAAGTGGATTATGAAGAATATTTCATCAAATATTGAAATTTATTTTAATCAAGTAATATTATT
This sequence comes from Chinchilla lanigera, assembly GCF_000276665.1. Taxonomy (NCBI): domain Eukaryota; kingdom Metazoa; phylum Chordata; class Mammalia; order Rodentia; family Chinchillidae; genus Chinchilla; species Chinchilla lanigera. The sequence goes on along the minus strand of NW_004955425.1, from coordinate 9,874,344 downwards.
TATTGGGCTCTTGCTTTTATCATTACTGAAACCGGTGAATGATGAAATGCCTCTCCTAATGCAATGCTTTTATAAAGAAAACATGTAGTACCAGACAGATCAGTTTCCAGAAAGAAAACTATTTCCCATGCTTTTAATGTTTAAAAGAGAAACTAATTTTTACTACGTAGTGACTATAGTGAATGAACAATTGAAACTCTTCGGGATGTTTTGTTATTTTTTTCCTCCATAACTAACAGTTTTTCTTGTGTTATTAGAACCAAACTTTACATTCACTTTTACCAGGTATCTTTCTGCTTAGCTTGTCTATATTCTCTTGTTTTCCAAAAATTAAAATGTGAGAACAACTTGGTAATATTAGGAATCTTATTTGCTTTTCTTTGATCTCTCTCAACTGTTCTCACATGGCACATGCTTAAATCTAAATAAAGTTATAAATTCAAATTAGACTACACTGCTCTTAATCTTACCTGAACAAAAATATTGTCTTGTGAGTTTTCTTTTGTGTATGTTTTTAAATTTATTTATTTATTTATTCATTTATTTATTTATTTTGAGACAGGATCTTGCTATGTAGTTCAGATTGTCCAGGAACTCTATGTTGCCCAGGCTGGCCTCAAACTCAATCCTCCTGCCTCAGCCTCCAGAGTGTTTGGATTATAGGCAAGTGCCACCATGCCTGACCTCAGTTTTGGAAATTTTAGTTTTATAATTTTTTTTATACAAAGCATCATCAGTTGAGTCGGGTATCTATAATACTGATGACCCTGAATTCTCAGATGCTTCCTGTAGTACAATGATTCAGGAATTGGTAACTTATAAATTTAGGGTATTTCAATATTCAAGTAAGTAAGATGGCCTCAGCTGTCAGCAGCTTCTGTTCTTTTATTCTTATGCTATCTTTGTCCTTGATATAAATATCTACTAGCTAGGAAAACAAACAAAAAAAGACCTGGTTTTGTATTTGTTAGTAAGGTGCCAGAGGCCTGTGGCAAAACCAGATCAAGTAACAGAAAGCCTTCTACACCAAAAGTATTAAGTGCTTTAAAATGGAAAAATCCCAGTTGCTCTGCTCATTAGAAATGATTGTATCTGTCCTTCCCACTCACATAATAGTTTATATTTTGGCCCTGTGTTGTACATTTAGGACTTGCACAAATATTGTCAGAATTGAAGGGCTTTTTTTGTATTTTAATTCCTTTTCTTTCTCTCTTTTTAATAACTGGCAACATTTCGATTCAATTTGACAAGCACGTACCGTGTGCCTACTGTTCAGACACTCTGCCAGATCTAGGCATCAAGGAACCGCAAAGCTCCAAATGACTCCCTAATAATAATTTTGAGAAAAATAGAATAGAAATAGAATAAAAATCTCAAATCTCAATAAACTTCTTTTTAAAGTAAATGGAGCTAAAAGATGTTTTCAACAAAAGACCACTTCAAAAATATGTTCTTTAAAGTTGTTAACACTGAAATCTTTCCATTTTCTTTTAATCTTCAGAAATTTTTTTCTGTTGTTCACTTTGTGAGATTTTGATTCATTGGAAGTCAAATGACCAGGATTATTTCTGAAGGACGAAGCCAATAAAATATTACAGACACAGGGCTGTGGTAAGGTAAGAGGTCCATGAAGATGATGAGACCATGCCATTTCACAGAAGCAGTGCTGAAACGGAAATAATGAAGATCTCGGTACCAGGGTCTGATGCTACTACTACTAATAATACAGTGAATTGTAGCCAATTTAATTAATTAAAGCCCTTCACATGAATATTAGCATCAGTAATGTTTAATTTAAATGGAATGTAAACATTAGAATTGAGGTTTTGCTTGAAAAATTACATAACCCAAGTCTTTAGAGATTGTGATTATGTTCAGGAATGTTTCTAATTAAAAAATCCTTATGTCCAATATATAATCTTCTTTAAATAAAATGTGTATGTATCCAACCCTTCCCATATAGTTTGTTTTTTTCCCTGTTGAAAATACAAGAAGTAGTTGTGCATTCAAGTAAATCTTTAGGAAGATGCCCAGAAAGCTTAGAAACAAACTTGAATTAAAGAAAAATGAAGGCTGGGGATTTAGCTCAGCGGCAAAAAGCGCCTGCCTGGCAAGCGCAAGGTCGTGAGTTCGGTTCCCGGTACTGGAGAAAAACCAAAAAAAAGAAAGAAAGAAAGAAAGAAAAATGAAACAAGCATGACCTTTCATTGTAATTATTGTAATTATACTTTGCTCCTAACTTAACTTGGTTCTGTAGTTTAAATTCTGAGTTTCCTTATTAAAATCAAAGCAAAGTTCTTGATGTAAATCTCTTCAAATTTATTTAATAAGAATGTAAGTGTATAAATACATCCAAGTTTATTATAAGTAAAATTAAAACAGAGGGAGCCCAAAAATTGAGATATAAATATTTAACCAAAACATATCGTTGCTTAGTAATAACAGCACATTTACTGTAATATAGTACATTAGTAATAGGTATTTATAAATACATCCTACTGTATCTCTAGTCACCTTAAAACACATTCTGTGAGACTGAAACTTAATTACTTAAATGAAATGGTAAGGAATTTACAGAAGTTTGGGCACATTTGCTACTTTCTGTAATTAAGATTAGTCATATTAATATATAAGGCTACTTTACATTTTCAAAGGGCTTAACACATCAGTGATTATAATTTTACCTGGTTTTACTGTAACTATTATCCTCAATTTTACAAGTAAGCAAATTTTTAAAAAAATTCTTAAATACTTAGAAGTAATTTTCAAATCTACTGTAAATGCAGTATGGAATAATATTTCAGTTCAGGAATTTTTAGTCAAATGAGAATTCAAAACCATCTTTGCCACTGACAAGTTGCATAATTCTGAAGTGCTTTGGCTTCTGTTTCCAGTGGTTTTCAGTTGGAAGACTGGAATAGTGTTGTGCCAGGAACATGTGGTTTGTGCCAATGGCAGGAAACCTCACTGTTCTAATTTAGTCTCTAATCAAATTATGTAAAGTGCACTAAAGAATGTGTAGGGTTCTTAGCAAAACAGAGAAGGGTCCAAAAACTAGCTTTGCCATTTATGAGTCATATAATCTCCGGGGAGTTACTCTGGCATTTGTTCTATATCTATTAGGTGGACATCATCATAGAACTCATGACATATATTTATGTGCCAACTGAATCAATTAATCCTTTTAGTGCAACATTAGGAACATGGAATGTACTTGACAAATTTGAATACTACTATTTTGGTGATGGTAATAATTATACTTACTAAGATTAGGCTAAAGTTTGACACATCAATGAGCTCTCAATAGAAGTCTTTTCTTTTTAGGCCAAAATATGGGGTCTATGCTATACAGAGAACTTGAAAGATGAGAACAGCATAAGAAGATAAGATTTTGATTGGCAAAATAATAAATGTGGGATTTCTTTTAGTAGAAAAACTATCCCAAGAGAAAGGAAAAGGTGACAATGAAAGTTTGATAGCTAGTGAAAGTCTTTAAAGGAAAAGATATTTGTGAGTCTAATTTCTGAGAGTCAATGAGAATGGATTCTTGGTCTCTGTTAAAAAAATGATTATTTACCTCAGTGCATTAATTAACCTCCTCCAGAGAAACAGACTTAATTGAGTATATATGTGTTAACATACAAGGGACTTTATTAGGCGGACTTACTGGATGAGAGATGGAAGATATACAGTGGCCTTTTGCATGCTGACATAGCAGTGGATCTTCGACACATGAATATGGAAAATGTAGAGCAAGAGGCCTCAGGACTGCAGCACCTGCTAAATCTTGAAGGCCTAGAAGATCACTGAAAAGTTACTGGTGTGAGTCATTAACCAAGAAATTTGAAGAAACAGGGGACTCATGTCTAAAGTCCAAAGGCAACAGCGTTGAAGGACATGCCTTCTTAAGAAGACTGAAGCTCTTTAAAAGGAACATCTCTTTAACTTTCTCTTTATTATTCCACTCACCCTAGAAGCTCCTGGGTAGGTCTCCTCCACAGCCAGGGTGGGTCTTCCTCCTCAATTTGCTGGTCTTCATGACAGTCACCTCCAGACATACTAAGAACTGTGTTTACTCATCTGCTGTGCTTTTCTTACTCCAGTATTCTTAACATATCACAATTAATGATCACAATCTGCACTTTGTCATCTTGATAACCAGACATACCATACTTCATCCCCAAATCCAACAGTAAGTTCACGATTCTACCTAACATGGTACAACTATCTTGTGTAAAAGTGCAATCACATTAATTTTCTCCTGAAAATAGAAGGCAAAGATTTTTCTTTGGCCATGTGTGTTTTTCCCTGATATCCTATAATTTAAATATCATAATGTAGATTTTACAATACTTATGTAGAATTTTAATAAAATCAAGGTTATATTAAAAAGAAAGAAAATAAATATCTGCTTAATACGTGTTTATAAATGTGTAAGCATATTGACAAAATAGGTAAGAAATATAACAATTACAACCCTCACCTCCATAATTGGTTACATGTACAAGTGGCCCAAATTGGCTAGGGGGAATTTTTTGCTTCCTGTTCAGTGGAATCATTGTGGTGCTCCCTGTGGAGGCCCCCCACTCCTGGAACTAAGATTTCTAGGTCAGTAGGGCATAAGGTCAAAGGAGCAGGAAGTAAAAATTTGATAGTGGGTCCCTCAAGGTAATGTTGAGTAGTACTATTCCCATTTCCCTTCCTTGATTCCTGTACTCATAAATTCTGGCTATTGGAGAAAGTACACTATATATTGCGCATCGATACAGAACATATTATGCCTTCTGGAGAAAGATAACCTAACCTTAAATATATTGCTACCAGCATATTCCAAAGGTCATCCAACTGCTTTATCAATCCAGCTGCTTCTGAATAGTGGGAAACATAAAATCAATGGATTCCATGAGCACAAGCCCATTGTTACATTAAGTTCATGAGGTGGATTTTTCGGTAAGAAGAATGTTGTGTGGGACACCATGACTGTGAGTGAGACATTAATATGCCCATGACAGATTGGGCACTTAGCACTGACTATTGTGCATATTTCTGAGCCCATGCATAACTTCTATCTGCCAACATGGCCACTTTGCTCATGAGCTCATTGGGCATTAACGGGTGGCTGAGAAATGGTTGAGTGGTATATCCCATTAACTTGCTGAGGTTACCTATTGATTAGTATTTACATGAGACACAAATACCTTCACATCCTTCACATATATGGAGAAATCTACCCAGATCTCTTTCCAAATACCTTTGTTACCAAGTTTTCAATGATTTTCCTTCCACCTCCTTGACCATGCAGCCAGACCATTGGATAAAACCTATAAATCAGTATACAGGTGTACACATGGCTACTTACCTCTCAAGCAATATATACAACCAGGAGCAGGGCCCACAGTTCAGCTCACTGTTGTGATTCATCTTACCACTGTCCTCCAGAGATGTTCTTGAAAGGAGCTCTATTGTTGCAGCCATCCATTTGCAGGGGATGACTGCATAAAATGCCAAACCTTCTGCCCACCATATTCTAGTGATCTCTGCCTCTGTCAGCAGGTCATGGGGTACACCGTATAAGGCAATAAGTGCGTGCTTGGAAATAGAAGGCAGTATATCTAGAGTAGGAAGCACATACTTTTGCGTCATTTCTTCAGGTACCTTGCTTGTACCTTCAGTACCTGCTTGAATCTGATCACTTGTACATCACTGATATTTGACCATGGACTTCTGCTGTGCGTAAACTACATTATGACTGAGATCAGATAGGGCCCATATCATGACAAATAACTTGTGTCTCATGGCAATGTGGGGTCCATGGTCAGCATTTAGTTTTCACTAAGGCCTCATAGCAGTTCAGGAGTTTTTTTTTTAAAAAGGAGAGTAGTTGTTAGCAACTGATGCTAGAGTCTCAATCCTAAATACTAGGAGTCTCTGGAAATCTGCCACAGGCTCCAAACAGCATCCTTATCTGCCACTGACACCTCATGTATCTTTGAATCTGCTGCCTCCTGTCATCCAAGTGGCAGAGCATCTTGAAGAACAGTTTGGAACTACTGCAGAGACTTCTCTTGTTCTGAATAGGCTCACTCAAAACTAGCAGCTTTCTGTGTCACTTGGTAAATGGGCCAAAGTACAGATATATGCTTCCTCCAAAATCCAAATAGCCTCAACATTGTACATTTTCCTTGGTTTTAGGAGAAGCCAGATGTATTGATTTATTCTTCCCTTAGAAGAGCTATTGCTGCAATATAACTGGACTCCTGGAAATTTTACTGAGATAGAGGAATCTTAAATATTTGTATTTACTTCTTATCCTCTGATGTTCAAATACTCTACCAACAAATTCCAAGTGGTTGCTACATTTTACTCACTTGATTGAACAGGACCAAGGAATGGATCAGCGTGGTAACTTCTGGAAGAGTAAGATGATCAAGATACCTACAAACTAAATCATAACATACGGATGGAAAGTTAATATACCCTGGAACCAGTATAGTAAAAATTTATTGCTGGTCTTGCCATGTGAAAACAAGTTAATTCTCCAAGCCTTATTGGTAGATATGAAGGACAAGGCATTTGCCAAACCAATAGCTGTGTATCAGATACTAGGTGATGTGTTAATCAACTGAAGCAAGAAACCTACACTTGTTACAGCAGCTGCAAAAGAGTCATAGTTGATGATCTTACCATAATCTATCATCATTTTCCAAGATCCACCCATCTTCTGCACAGATCAAATGGAAAAGTTAAATGGGGATGTAGAAGCAACCACCATCTCTGCTTATATCAGTTCTCGACAGTGGCAATAATCTCTGCAATTCCTCAGGAACATGGTACTCTTTTGAGTCACTATTTTCCCAGGAAGGGACAACTCTAACAGCTTTCACTTTGTGTTTCCTACCAAATACCCTTCAATCCACATGTACAAAATAGTAATAATCTACATGATCTTTAGTAAACTAAATTTTAAGGAGGAATTCATTGTTCAAGGGTAAACATATGACATTTACAAAATAGTTATTCATGTTTTCAGGTATCATCAAGGAATTTAACTTAATATAAACAATTAGGGCTGATGTTAAGTGTACACCTAAGGCATAAGTATAAAGGTTAAAATATAGAGATTTACATATATATATATATATATATATATATATATCTTTACCATTATGTGTTCTTATATATGAAAATACATTTTAGCTAAATTTAAAAGTAACATAATATCTTTAGAACAACAATAGTTTTATTTTTTATCTGAAATAAATTATATGCAAGCACACATGCAGTTTTATTTATTTACTCATTTTACTTTTTATTTTAAAGAGAATAAAAAAAGAACAATAGCAAAATACCAGCAACACAGACAAAAACAAAACAACATCTGTTAATCTGAACAACTAATTTGAAGACAACAGCATGCGATATAACAACCGTTGGTGAATTCCTACCATCTTGTCTAGTGAAACTTTATTGTTTCAATTTATTTTTTGTTTTTATTTTTTATTCTCTTTAATGGTTTGATCAGTCTTGCATTCTTACATTTGGCAATCTGAGCAACTTCAATGAAGATAACAATATGTAATATAACAACTACTGTTAATTCCTATCACTTTTTTATTTATTTACTGTTTGAAACAGGGTTTTCTTATGCATTTTGAATCTCCTGGAATCAGCATTAGTTCAAAATCGGTGTCCGGTATTTCCCGAATCTCTGATTCTGTTTTTTTCTCCAGTGTATGGAATCCTGGTAAAAGGCCTTAAATCCCTATGGAGTAAGGATGAGAAAAATATTAACAGTAAAAGGTTTTGTGCACCAGTGCTCTTCTTTAAGCCTCCCCTTCCTTCAATAAATTTTGGATCCAAAACTGGTTCAATTTTGGGAATTAGTTGAAGGACTACTTTTGTATTGATAAAATTTTACATAGATTTTGCGTATTTACCCTGAAATTTCTCTGCTCTTATAAATCTGTTAAAATTGAATTGACTTCTTATCTATTTCACATTTGGGAGCACCATGATTATTAGTCAACACCATAGGTCTACATATGTGAGACTATTCTGATAAATACTGTACCTCGGCTGCCCACCACAGTATGGAATCCCACTTTGCATTTGGCATTTGAGTGCTGCCACTTTGGCATTTGGTCACTGCCACTCTAGGATCCAATTATACCTTTACATTTCCCAATTGAGTGACTGTGCTCTCCACTGGAAATTCTGCAGTACAAATGATGACAGAGTACATCTAAGATGCTCTTGCTCTTATCACAAACCTGTTTTTCTCAAGGTATCAGTGTTGGACGTTTATTCTGTGGACCTCCCCAGTGTGAAGGACTGGGTTGTCCTTCACAAATCCACCCCAATATTTCCATTTCCCTGGAACTTTGCATGCCTTAAGAGTAAACCAAGGAGTTTAAGCCATCATCACCTTATTTACAGGGGCCATCTTTGTTTTTTTTTTTTTTTTTTTTTTTTTTGTTTTTCTCCGGTACCGGGAACCGAACTCATGACCTTGTGCTTGTCAGGCAGGCGCTTTTGCTGCTGAGCTAAATCCCCAGTCCCCAGGGGCCATCTTTGGATCCATATTTCAGCTAAAGAACCAAATAAACAATTAGTAGCTTTTTTAACTCTAGGAGCTATCATATGAAATCTACAATCTTTGATTAGTGGATCCATACCAAGATGCTTAGCCTGATTCACATTTATATTCCTTCCATTATTGTCACACACTCTTAAAATTCCTTCTCTGGGTCTTGATCCCCAGACCACTACTTCTGAGAATCAGAAAACTCAAGACGTTCTGTAGGAGTGCAGTGTACCTCTTTATGGCTCCCTTTGTACATGTCATCCTTAGTAGTTTTCTGAGATTTGAGCCTAATTATAAACCTAGAGGCAAAAGTGAGTGGTAAGTGTGGGTCCCCAGGGGACTGACATTGCCCAGCTAGGTACTGCATCAGAGGAAGTCGTTACAGTTTCAGTAGGGAACAAGCAATCAGTTTCCTCAGGCAGAGGTGAAGATTCTGACAGCAGATGGGTGCCGCTGCCAGTAACTGTGAGGATATCTCTTCCCTTGATGTAAAAATCTCATTAGAATTTGGGACTGCAATGACCCTAGCCTTTCAAGTCCCTTCCCAAAATTTCCATGCTAATGTGCGGGCTTGCGTTCTTTTTCAATCAGTGCCCTCACTGTCATTTTAACAGCAAGTACCTTGTGAAGCTGAATGTAAACTTGCATTGTAACATAATGGCATGACCAGGGCTGGTAGTTTGTTTTTGGCGATTTCAGCCGCAGGGCTAAAGACATAAATTTTTTTTTTTTTTGGACATACTCAGAAACCTTTAAATTGCTTTCTTGTTTTTTTGTTTTTATTTCTCTTGGGAGAGGTAGAAACTTGAAATCTTCCCCATGTAGAGAGAACAAAACCATTTCTTAGTAATTCTGTGAGGCTGTGGGATGACCGTTTCTTAGTTACTCTCTTAGAATAGAGTTACCTATATTCACAACTAGGGGTAAACAAAGGCTTGATTTTGATCATACATAAAGTCAAGTGGGTAATGAACAGGATGATAAAATTTAGGACATGATATTTGAGCTATTAAATTAAGTAAGTTAGGGGCTGGGGATTTAGCTCAGCGGCAAAAGCGCCTGCCTGGCAAGCGCAAGGTCGTGAGTTCGGTTTCCGGTACCGGAGAAAAACCAAAAAAAAAAAAAAAAAAAAAAAAAAAAAGTAAGTTATAGCTTATAACAGGATTTCTCCTGTCAGGTACCTGGGTAATCCTTTGAGGGAGCTAATTCTTCTGCATTCCAGTTTTTTTTAAAAAAGCATTTCTTGCCTGTGGTGGGTAAATGCCAGTAACGATTGTCCCAAATGAGAAGCTCTCTCTCTCTCTGTGTGTGTGTGTGTGTGTTATTTTACTGGATTTCTTGCTTTGGTTTCTAAGGCTTTAGCCTTTTTCTGCAGAAGAATATACAAATTCATTTGAACAAATGTCTGCTAAATGTTGTTTTTTGTTTTTTTTTTTTTTTTTAATTTTACCCTTTTATTGACATATCCCACAAATCCAGAAGTCAAAATTAGGCAATAAAATGCAACTCATTTTTGACAGCAATTGCAGCATTTACTATAAACTCATGTCCATAAACCAAGTGGGATGTTAAGGTAGAAGCAAAGTTTAAAATCATCTAAAAGTAAGCAATTCACTCTTGTATATAACACACAGGCAACAATTACAAGTAAGACTCACATGTTTAATTCCAACTTAGATAAATATCTAGTTATTAATAACCTCTTTCATGTTGGTTTTTAATCCATTTTCTACTCTTGCTATTATTTGGGTTGAAAGCTACATTAGCTTTGGAAAGTATTTTTGTATTGATTATTTCACATAGGATTAAACAGTAAAAGAAAAGGCTTTAAAATCTCTTAAATGGTTGGTATTATTTATTTTGTTACATGGTACTAGTCATTGAACCTAGGACCTCATTCATGCAAAAAGCATGCTCTATCATTGAGAAATTCCCACACCCCAATATGTGGTGATATACAGTTATTTCCTAAAAGCCTTGATAACTCTTTTGGTCATCTGGAAAGTCATTCTTCTCAATCACTTTTTAGAGTTACAGGTTTCAGTGACACTTATGAGACAAAAATGAATATTATGAATAATTAAAATATTATACAAACTTTTTGTGTCTATCTCTATTCCACAGAAATTAATTTTAAAAAATGTTTTAGGAGAAATAGCTAGCTCCAAATGATTCAATAAGCAAAGTAGCTCACTGTAGATTTCACCAGAGGGAGAAGAAAAGCACAGGAGACACTTTTTCCTGTTTGATGGAAAGTGATCTTTACCATGAGTCTCAGCAGGACAGGCAACGGCACACTATACCAGCCACCAGACTTCTCTATAACATCCCTGAACTGTTCAAGCTTGAAATCTGTTAAGTGGTAGAAAGAAAAATATTTACCATAGACAATAAGAGATGGTGGAAAGTTAGGAGTTTTTCCAATTAGATTGGAATCCACTTTTGATTTATAGATGTGCAAGCAATCTGAATAATTTCTGGTCCCCACACCTTTTTGACAAGGGATGGCAAACCTATATACTCAATTCAGTTAAACAGAAAGTATTCAGAGAGGTAAGCAGAGTAAGCATATACAATTCACTTTGAAGCATACCACCTATGAACTCACCACTCTGCAGAATATTAAATGTTGAAGTTGTACATACAACTTATAAAAGAAGTTTCCTTTCAGAGAGTGTCTAATTTTATTTGATTTTACACTTTCTGAGTGAGTGGCCTTTTCTGAGTATCTTAAAGAAGTAAGGCTGATATTCAAGTATGGTATTTGATTGCTAGTCCAAAGGGAATTGTTCACATGTGATTTTTCAAGGCTCTGCCAACTTTAAAGTGCAATATGTTCTTGATACTTTTTGGAAAAGTAAAACAACAAATTGAAGAGAAATGTGCTATGGTCCTACACAATTGACAACTGAACAGAAAGTGGCAATTCTAACTTTAAAAATGTCAGTGTTTATTAGTGGTTCAGTTCTTTGATTGACAGACTGCCTATTAAAAAATGCTCTGAAAGTATAGTTAATTCAATTCAAATTATGGACAGGTATTTTATTAGCAGTAATTGATTTTTTGTTGTTTCTAAATCTGGAGAGGAATTAATGAAATTTGACCACTATTTTGGTTGAGAACAAACTCACTGTAATTTTGTTAGAACAAAGGTTTTCTTAGAAACTCATTGTAGTTTTGTTAGAGCAAACTCACTATAAGCATCGGAAAATAAGCTGTTTTCCTTTTCACCTTCCTTTTGGAAAGTTAACCTACATTGCAGTTTCTGGTTTTTTTTTGTTTTTGTTTTTCTCCAGTACCGGGAACCGAACTCAAGACCTTGCGCTTGCGAGGCAGGCGCTTTTGCCGCTGAGCTAAATCCCCAGCCCCAACATTGCAGTTTCTGATAAGTGACCCTGAAAAAGTCCTACTAAAAATTATCTAACTCTGCTTTTAAGAATAAGTTTTAAATTATCAGATTATACACTCAGTATATTGAGAAAAACTTGTTAGACAATGTTTGCTTTGCAGATAGTAATTTAGAATATAACCTAAATTCATTCTTATACAAATAATCTGCATTTTTGTAGAAGTACTAACCTAGAACACTAAATTTAGATTATTTGTTACAAATTGTGATTACCTTTTCCCACCAAAACACATGCAAAGGACAAAGAAGAAAGCACAGGAATAGCTTTTATTGCCTGTATGTATGATTTGAGATGAGGGTAATTTAGAAGGGCAATACACATGTCACTAAGAGCATAAACGTATATATAGAAATAGTTACATTATAAATAGTAATACATTTTTAGGTTCAATCAGCATTAAATGTTATAAAGAATCTACTCTTATTGTTGCAAAATAAACGTCAGTGAATCTATAACAAAGAAAAGTGAGACACGGTCCTGTCCTCATCAAGTTCACAGAGTTCCTATTCAAAGGGTTTGCTGGTTACACACACAGAAAGTGCTTATGACACAGGTAGATAACATCATTACCATGGTATCATTGAGGCTGATACAAACATCATTATCATGTTTTTCTTTTCTTCTTCTAATCATAGAGTTTGAAACTTGTATTTTATACTACTAAATGTAATGGTAACATAAGTCCAAGTTGGATAGGTTTGTAGTCTAAAATCCAATCCAGTAATGAATCTCAGATTGCAGGAGGAAAGTAATCTTCAATTTCCACATAAATACTCCTCATGGTTGCCAGTAGCAAGAAACTTAGAGAAAGATTATCTGACCATTTTTAACTCATATTCATTTATTACAAATTTGTTGATTTTCTACTCTGGGAAAGAAACACTCTAAGGTTGAGGATAGTGGAATACCAAGATCCAAGATCTTTGTCCTTGTTCAAAAAAATGTATTTATGAAATAAGACATATCTTGTCCCTTCCTCTGCTACATGGTATATCATCTCAGAAAGATTTGAACAGCTTCATTCTGAGTAAAGTATTTCATGTCTGTGCCACTTGCTGCTCTGACTTCTCTGACATATGGAAAGTAAGACACAAAATTTCTGCAATAAAAAATTGTTTAATTTGTAGATGGGTAAAGCTCATGTCCAAGGAAACATTTAGTGGTATATATATATAGTGTCGTCTGAGGTTGCAAGAGGGTTTGTTAAATCTCAGAGTGTAAATGTGTCATTAAATGTATCAAGTGTGAAAGCAACTATTTCATTCTTTATACTGTAGCCAATCTCAAAGATCTCAAAAGAAAAAAATATTTTAAGCTACTAGTGTGTAGTAAATTTTCTTCAGCTCCTGTGCTGGCTGTACATATGTATAAATATGAAAAGCAAACACTTTGGACTCCAAAAATATAGCCATTGCATTTATTTTAGAAATGCCTATTAGAATGTACAGAGGTGTCATTAAACTTAAGTTGTTTTATGGATTCAATGTCGTTAATATTGTTTGGCTTATGCATATGTTTACACTGTGAGAGAAATGATTTATCCTTAGTTTTAACAATGAGAAATCTATCATCAGTGTTTGCTGGTTGGCAAAACCAAGGTTCATAATAATATCTCTCTCTTTGGAGTAATGAAAATTCACTTTTTGCAAGTAACAGTAATACCAATAATAAATTTCAATTTTTACAGCAGTACTATGTCAAATGAATAAAAATACCATGATACAACTCATACACGCTTTTCATTTCTTGATGTTAACATAAAAAATTAGCTTATTTATTAATAGAATGGAAATGTGTTTATCTCAATGATATACATTGCTAAAACAATTTAGCAAATTATTGGTTTCATATAATAAATAGAAAAATCATAGAACAATGTTGCTTTGTGTAGTTGGTCTGAATGTCTTCCTAGCAGGACATGCTACCAGAAACCCTGTATCAAAACAATAAAGAGACTTTTTGGATTTAGTACTGAAATACATGTTCCTGAAGTGACTATATAATTTGATATTACATATAAGGTATTACTAATTCTGATTATGGCAATGTCAACTATATTGAAATAAACAACATTGCATTATTTCTCCAAGTTTCTGCTAAGGTCATAAAATTCATTGGAATCTCTGTTGTTCCAAAGGTCTAGTTTTCCTAATATACAATAAAAAGGAAAGAGAAAATAAGTGGAATTTTTGAAGGAAATAAGGAACTTCATTTGCTCTTTGAGAGCAGAACTGTCAAGGGCTTTCCTGAGAGCAATAGGTGTTTCTTTTTTTTTTTTTTTTTTTTAATACTTTGACAGACTTTGAGAAAGTAAGTGATTCAAAGTAGCAGATGAACTACAAGTTCCTTTCAAGGGAAACTATGCTACCAGTTGGCAGCTGTACCTGTGCCAATTAGTTGCTTTCACTTTTCTTGTGTTAAAAATTTCAAAAGTTGACTCATCTACTTTTCCTCAGTTCTTTTTCAGTTATGAAGGAACAATAATACAGAAACTCATTACTTCTGCAGCTGCAGACTAATGTTTTCAAAATGTATTCCCTGGGTGCTATAATGCTACTTTGTACTTATCCAGAAACAGGTGTTTTCCTATTATGCAATTAATGATGTATTCTTCTTGGCATGCTGTACTGTAGAGCAAATATAATACTATCATTACTGAAATTTTAAGAAGAAATTTGCGGCACAGAAATGATCAGTATATTCACCCTTGGTACCTGGCTCATAATTTCCTACCATGCACCACCCCTTGTGTCAGGCGCAATGAGCTTCTTGCAGGTCTTCCAAGAACCCTACCCACACAGTTTTGGATCTTTCTAATTGCATCATCACTCTTTGAACATTCTTTTCCTTCCTATCAATCTCCTTTTCACCCCCACTTCTCTCGTTTCCCTGTTGAAATAGCATCCTCAGAGAAAGAACTGCCTGCTCTTGGCATCTGTGCAGCCATAATCATGATATACAATTTAGCAGGATTAAGACAAACCTAGGTGACTAGTAAAGACCACTTCTTGATGTGTCTGAGAGAGTCATGAGGTGTGACTTGGGGTCTATATCTGGTCCCTTACTCCTTTTTCTCCAAGGCTGATTCCTTCTTGCTCTGCTTTCTCATTGTCATGAATTAAAGTTTTCTTTTCTTTTCTTTTTTTTTTTTTTTTTGCCATTCCCTTAACCTATGGTTTGAATACAGTGAAGCAGTGAGCCAAATGAAATCTTCCTCCCCTTAAACTGTGGGTGTTGGGTATTATGTGTGAAGGAAGATAAAGCTGTACTATTACAAAAATTTGTTACTCAGAGTGTGGTCATTGCCATGAAGGTAGCTGTGGTTTCAAAACTGGTGGGTGTGATTTGCAGAAGTGGAAATTTGGAGATGCAGGCTAGAGAAGCCCTAGAGAGCTACAAGTACAACCTGATGGATAATTCTGGGCAGAGTTCAAAAGTCAAGAATGCTGATAGGATTGCAGACTGCAAAGGACAGGAACATGAGGTTTCAATGGGGAATAATGACTTCATTTGCATTTGAACTGGAAGGCATGTTAATTACACTCTGGGAAAATAATTTGCCTACATTTCCCCTGTATTAGGCACAATACAGGAGACTGACATTAGGCACAATGGATGAATTGATCTTGGAAAAGAAATTTCCAGTGAGCCCAGAATTTTGGCTTTGGCCTGAGTTCTTCTGAGTATTTTGAGCCAGATGTATAGTGGAAGTAAGATTTTATAAAACAGGGCAGAAAAATTTGGAATAATTAAATTTGGGGCCAAAAAGAACTATGTTAAGTTGGGACAAAACCAGGAGTGGTTTCTGAAGACATTTGTGCTGTTAAAAAAAAACCAATCAACCAAACAACGACTATAAAAGGGAAGTGTATGAGTGTTTACTACAACACAAGCAAAAAGATGTCTGTGGAACATTCTTAGTACTTTGGGAGGTAAATGTAACAGTCCTTCAATTTCAGTACCAACACTGGCAGTTCAGTAATTTAACAATACTTGTCTTAAAATAAAAATTAAACTTTAAAAATAAAAGGGCTGGGATGTAGATCTGGCTCAATCAGAAAGCTCTGAATTCAATTCAATTCCCAGTCTTCTTCCCAAGGGGAAAACAAACAAACAAACAAACAACAAAAAGAAACCAGGAGGATACCGTCCATCTCATTTTCAAAGGTTGAAAGGTCTTTCCTTTGAGAAGAAAGCTCCTGCAAGGCTGCTCTAGAGAGACCCCTCAGGGAACTGTTTCCCTCAGATTCATTTCGTTGTGCTCAGTCATTCAGACACTCAGAGACCGCTGCAGCCATGGTCTAAAGGGACCTGGCCACTGCTAGCATTGGTGGCAATCTTTGGTTCATCCAGTTGGTTTTGCCTTTGTCTGTATTCTGGCTCCCGTGTAGATTTCAAAGGAATTCCTGAGAGGTCTGGCAAAAAGTCTTAGAGAGGCCTGGCAAGCGCAAGGTCGTGAGTTCAGTTCCCGGTACTGGAGAAAAACCAAAAAAAAAAAAAAAAAGTCTTAGAGAGGAGAATGTGAGAAAGTTCGGAAATGAAGCAAAAGGTACAGTGCAGACCCAGGAAGTCAGAGATGCTAGGAGTGTGGAATGTCTACTAAGGAAATGTACAAGACAGGAGTGGAGACAGTCTGAGAGAAAGGCCATAGCAGTGGGGTTGTTCAAGCTCTCTGGTACTCCCATCTTACTATCATGAGCCGTGAACTGAATGCTGGACATGGAGTGATAGGACTTAATGTTTGTCCTGCTGGCTTTAAGTCTCATTCTAGTTCAGTTTTTCACTATCCCCCATTCCTGCCTTTTGGAATGGGAATGCTAACCCTGTAGCAATATTGTGATTATGTAGAATATTTTTTATTTTCCAAAGGTTCACAGCAAAGACTTCTCCTCGAATCTCAAAAGAGTCTTTGTTTTTCACTTTAAAAAATGATGAAACTGTTGAGACAGCACCTTCCTTCTCTTCAACATTAATTAAGTAGTGCATTTCCAGTTCTTCATAGGATAGTTATATCATGTTAGGCAGAATTGCTAACTTGTATTTATTTGAAGATTAAGTGTGGTTTAAGCAGATGTGTTTTGGTACCAAGCTGACAAGGGATAGACTGTGATGGTTCAGATTTGCGGGCTTGAGTACTGCTTAGGTGATTAGTAAAGCACATTTCTGTGTGTGCCTAGGCAGGGCCTCAGTTTGTGAATTTGGTACTGTACACAGTCAGCCGCCCTTTTCCCTCTGGATCTGTTTCCCTACTCTGCTTTTTGGGCACCACTGACTCAATGTCTTTGCACCGCTCCTGCCTTCAGGTATGCTTTTTCTTCTGTAAAGCCAGCAGACCATCTACTGAACTCCATAGAAATAAATGCCAAATTAAAACCTCTCCTCCTAAACAGCTAACGTGCAGACAGCAATATATAATATAACAACCATTGTTGAATCCCTATCATCTTACTTAGTGAAGCTCTGTATTGTTTCCAATTTTTTAAATCATTTTTACTCTTTTGAATTGTTTCATTAATCTTACATTCTTACATCTGGTAATCTGAGTAACTTTGTTGAAGATAACAATGTGTAATATAACAACCAATGTTAATTTCCTATCACCTTGGTTTGAAATTCTGTATCATTTTTATTGTTTTTGTGTTATTTTGGTTTTTTTTTGTTACTGTTATTTTGTTATTTCTCTTTAAAATAAAAACAAAAAACAACAACAAAAAAACCCTCTCCTCCTTTAAATTTGGGATGGGGGGTATTTTGTCCAAGTTTGAAAAGCTGAGTCATAGGATCCGAAATATGACCTTTACCATGTGCCCTATTATTTTTCTGCCA
The DNA here is from genome assembly GCF_000276665.1 of Chinchilla lanigera. Classification (NCBI taxonomy): domain Eukaryota; kingdom Metazoa; phylum Chordata; class Mammalia; order Rodentia; family Chinchillidae; genus Chinchilla; species Chinchilla lanigera. The sequence continues at coordinate 9,856,524 of NW_004955425.1, read as the reverse complement.
TGTGCTTTATATTTTATAACAGAGAAATCCCTATCTGACATATTTCACAGTTGCTCATTTATTTGTGTGTTGTTTATCTCTTTTAATCTACTGCATGTAAATTATGAAGTCCAAGAGAACAGAACTTTATCTCTTTTTATCATTCATTTTTTACCAACCAACTAGAATAAGGTCTGGCATATTGAAGACTCTAAATGATTGTTTGTAATACATTATTTTTTTAAATTAGTGTATCTCAATAAACGCTCCTTTATGTTTCCTATATTACACAAGGTAAGTTTAATTTTCTAACTCTGTTGGTCTTAGAAGTGAGGACATCATTTTTTTCTTTGGTACTGGGAATCAAACTCAAGACTTTGTGCTTGCTAGGCAGGTGCTTGTGCTGCTGAGCTATGTCCCCAGCTGGTGGTAAACCTGGAAATGAAAAAAAGTGCAATAGAATGAATAGCACATTTTTTAATATATTCACTAGGTGTTTTATACTCATATAAATTACTTTTTTATGAAATATGACTAGCAATCCTTTTAGGAATACACTTTAAAATAACTCCACATTTGCAATAACACATAAGAAAAAAAACAAAATCCCTAAATATCACTTTATGTTTCTAAAAATAACAACTATTTAATTTTGCTGATTTCAACATCAGTTTCCTAAGGGAGAATACTACTTCAAAGAGAATGCAGAGCAAATATTTGTCTCATAGTTATTCTTTGGAGTTATTTTACAACTTCCTACAATGCTGAAAACAATTTAAATATTTTTTCTTAAAATAAGACTTGCTTACAGGAGGTTTGTGGCAAGACAGTTACCAGCAAAGGAACATCCCAGTAGACTTATGTCCTTGCTGGTTGTCTACACAAAATTTTATTACTTTGCAAATATAGAAATGCTTTAAATGATGACTATAAATATACAGAATTTAGGGCAGTGATGGTGAACATTTTAGAGACAAGAGCCTAAACTGCAGCTCAAAAGCACTTATTTATCGCAAAGTACCAACACTGCAATTAAACCTGAATACTGAGGTTTTAGTTTAGAAAAAAACAACTCATACATTAACATCTTTTGTCTTAAAAGAAAAATAACTTGTGTTATAGGTTCACCACCATTTATTTAGGCTGTTATCTCTTCATTTAAAATGTCACTGAAAAATGCTCATTCAGTGAGAAGTGGGCCATTTTGGAAGATACAAAATTAAGTGGGAGCTCTCTCTGGATTGGTGTATTAGTGGATTCGTCTATTATGAGTTCTTAGCTAAATGTGCTGTTAGTAGGTAGGACCTACTTGGAGGAAATAGGTCATCAGTAGCATAAATCTGAAAGATTTATCTCTTCAATAGTTCTCTCTCTGTTCTGTCTACCTCTCTACCTCTCTGATTTCTCTGTCTCTCTGTCTCTCTCTCTCTGTGTCTCTCTCTCTTTCTCTCTCTGGGTTGAACAACTCTGTCTCAACTTGACTGCCAGGGTTGAGCAACATTCCCCCACCATGTCTTTCTAACACAAAGTATCTGCTTTGGTGCCAGTCAGCTATGTAATAAAACCTCTGAAACTGTGACCCAAAAAGAACCTCTTCTCCTTTAAATTGTATACATCAGATATTTTGTTCCAGTGAAAGGAAAACTGACCAATACTAGGACTAGTTGACACAATTGCTTAGGATAGATTTTTATGCAAATAATACCTAATCTCAATCTTTCCATTTTAGTGTTTTTTGGTAACTAATCCTCTCTAGATTTATATTACAGATTATGCAATGGTCACATATGTGCAATGACTTCAGTCTTAAATAAAGACTGTATTGCTCAAAATATGTTATTTTGCAAATAAGTGACTTTGAAAGATTAGTAACACATTGGAAGAAATTTGTTCTAGTTAATATTTTATGAATTGCTTTATTGCTGCACATTGATGTACTGTGTAGAAGTTACTAGAGTATTGATAACATGATATACAACAATCACCATTTTGTATTTAAAATATGTTTCATACATTTATGTGAATTAATATTCCTTTATATCCATTGATATTCCTTCTTATGAAAAAATATATGATTTTGGTTTTAACATTGTTTTTTCATATTTCTCTTTGTGAAAAAATTAAAAAATTGGGAACAGCTAAAGGAGTCATTGCTACCTAGCTAATGCCAAGATAAATTGACGATGACCTTTTGAAAGAAGAAATACTTTAGGTTAGATCATAAGAAAGTGGTGACAAAATTTAAGTATATTTCCAAAAGTGAGGCTTTTGTGTTAAGTCATAACAGAAATCAACAACATTTGAATAATTTTCTACCTTGCCAACTATTATATATGCATATATATCATACAGTATATGCTATAGTATAGTAAAATGTATACAGTATACTATAAATTACTAGATTTCCAGAACAGTAAGTTCAAATTACTTTATACAAAAGAGGTATTTTTGAAAGTCATATATAAATCAGGTTTTATGCTTTAACTATCAACATACATTTCTTGTTGACTGACATTGTAATTTCAGAGATGTGCACCCAAAAAATATTGGCTCCTGTGCCTCATAAGATGTCACATCAGAATGCAGTAAAACTTTTCCAACACTAAATTTAAAAAATAAATAGTTTCATATCAAAATAATTCTAGTATCACTAGAGTCAAAAATCACATCAAAAATTCAGTATAGTATCAAATACCTATGAAGATTGCTTCAAAATATAAAGAAAGATGTATGTAAGTGATATGTGCTTCACTTACATAAAAACCCTTTTTTCCTAAAAAATGATCTAAGAATCTCGTATGGAGGTTTGGCTATGTTTGTTTTGCCAGATTTTTTCGAGATATCGTGATCACTGAAGAAAATGCTCTCAAGGACATGCAAGAAGAGATTCTAGTATTTCCAAAACTAGTGAGAATTTATTCGTACAGTATTGGCATAGACAATTTTCCTAACCACAAGAATATACGATATAAAATTTTTTTCCTGCTATTTCATGTTGGAAAACAAAGAGTTCTGTTTTTCCCACTTTCAAGGCACATGTATTCATGTATACTTTTTCTTCTCCCTGTGCTTTTCCATTATGTAGAAAACAATTTTGCACCATTAATTATACACGATGGTGGTGTTAACATGTATATTTTTCTGAACAGTTATGGTTATATTTTCTGTGCCTCAGGAGAGCAATATTTCGTTTAAAATACATTCACCGTGATTACAGTGATGATTCATAGACATAGGCTAAAGTAGGGCTATGTTTCCCAGATTATTCTAAATGAGTTTACTTTACATTTATTTTATTGCTGTGCTTTTCTGAGGTTTGTATTTCCTTCTGTTTAAGACAGATTGTTTTGAAGAAAATAAGACTATTTACAGAAATTTAGAATGAAACAGTTTGCTCATATTTCATCAGAAACAGTAAAATAATGTACAAATGTTTTCACAGCAGTGTTTCTTTGAAAGTGTTGTTTCTGTAATTTCTTTTGGATAAAATTATATGAAAAAATCAAAGTTCGCTTCTTTGAAGCTCTGATATAATTTAGAAATATTTATTGTTTTTGTTCCTTAAAACATTTTTTTCCTGAAAAACTGAAGCTTTGACAAGTGAATCAATAAATATGTGTATGTCCCCATTTTCTTAGACTTATACTGTGTGGATTATTCTAAAATTAAATGTAACTATACATACTGAGGAAAATGAAGGCTTGTCTTTCTACATTTCCATGTTGAATGAAAGATCTGTCATATCTTGTTTGATAATTTTGAAGGCACTGAAATAACTTAGTGCACAGGTAATTTTATTACCTGCATGACCCCAAGACTGTATATTATATTTTAAATGAATATTTATGGTAGCACTTCTCAAGATTATATCCCATAGAACTAGGGCATTAGTAAATTAGGAAAGACCGAGTGAAACATTATTACCGAAAATTGTGAGAGATGTGGTGATTTATAACTCTGAGTGTGGCAAACAAGTTGATTTGTTGTCTTAATCCCTCTCCAAAGGAATACTCATTGCCTTACCCCTAGAGACCACTGTCCACAGCAGGTCTTTCGTTGTTACCACCACCAACATATTTCCACAACATCTAGGAGGTGCGTGGCCCAAAGTTACAAGTTCTGTAGGGGAAGCCAGCATCCACTGAGTGATGGGGAGAGGCCGTGGCCTAAAGTCCTGGACAATGTGAGGTCATATTAGCTCCAGAGCCTCTCTTCTGTTCCAGGCTGCTTGCAAATGAGGGCAGGATGACGCAGAAGTGATAGATTCTGTAGAAATTATACACTGAATTTTGAGTTTTTTGGATAGTCAAACACTCTCTCAATTCTGAAAAATAGCTCTGAGCCTCAGCACTCAGTCAGCCACTGCATGACCAGGATAAATAATCAGTGCTCTACAGCGTGCCACGTTACTAAGCTACGACTTTGTGTACATTCAGTGTATTAAATGCAGTTTTAATTTATGGCAGTTTCAACTTACAATTTGTGTACCGGAGCATAAATACGTCATGACTCAAAACCATCTGCATTTCAAAGGTAATAAGATGCAAGTTTTTAACAATACATTTATATACATATATTTTTAATCCTTAAAATTATTTGATTCAATACTTAAAGCAACTGTATGAAGTAGCTAAACTTGTGCCCATTTGATTGATGCACAGTGTATAAGCCAGATGCAACTACCTTCAGATGTAAATTTCTAGTTTAACTGAATATCTGTGTCCTTCAGTATTTTGTTTTGTTTTTGTTTTTTTGTTGTTTTGTTTTGTTTTGGTACCGGGAATTGAACTCACGAACTTGGGCTTGCCAGGCAGGTGCTGTGCCGCTGAGCTATATCCCCATTCCCAGTATTTTGTTATAATGCCTCATTATAAACTTTTAAGTAATGAAGCAGTCATCATTTTTTAAAATTACAAATCTTGCTAAAGATTCTTACTAATGATTCTCATAAAACCAGAGAATGAAAAATATGACAAAAAAATCAAAACTTTTCTGTGGAGAAGGTTATAATTTTAAATAAAAGGCACAAATGTAGGTGTCTTATCAACTAATAACTATTAATTAGACTCTTCTAAAATGGCTTCTAGATTTAAAAAAAATCACACAATGCTATTTAATGTCTTCATTGAAAAATTAATACTAAACTACAGCAAATGTTACTAGCACGTGGTATGATTTTAACAGTTAGTCTCTTTTCTATTTTATCAATGATATTATTTATTCTGCTTCTCAAAAAGTTTATAAAAACTGTCAGTTCTAGGTATTTGTAAAAAATAATTCCCTATCTTTTATTTTCAAAATTTATTCTTGTGTTTTCATAAGATTGTTGATTTTAAAATATATACTTAAATCATCTATATTGCGGAAAACATTTCACGATACTCCATTCATAGAATTTCTTTATAAGAAATATATTAAAGGGTATACTTAGGAATATATATTTTGTCAAAAGACTTGACATCAGCTATATCTGAATTATAATCTTTCAAGAACTATTTTAGGATATATGTAAAAACATAATTATTCATGAAATTATTATTCTGTCCTGTGCAAATTATGCAACTACTTTTAACTAAATATGTTCTTGCTATATTACATATCTCTTTAGCAATTATGATGAAAATGTTTTGTTGATATTAGAACAGAAGACAGTGTCTCAATTGTCAAAAAATTTTAAGAGTTTCATTTTAATCTAGTTTTGAAAAGCTCAGCATGTGTTTTCTTTACCCCGCTCTGATAAAATAATTTTACATAAAATGATTAATGTTGTGAAAGCATTATTAATATCTGCTTTCCAAGGATACTTCAGACTTTTACTTCCATGTTGATTAGCCAACCCTCCCAGCCTGCACTGTGTATTGAATATTGAACCCATATTCTTTGCTCTGAGTAACATGCCTGGAACTTTTTTGCATTACTATTTTAAATCATGTTCTTGCTAACTGCTATTTAGTCCAGGCTGGGCTGAAACTTGTAACCTCCTGCCTCAGTCCTCCTAGGTGTGGGGGAATAGAGGTGTGCGTCATCATATTTGGCTTTTTACTTTACTTTTTACCTTACTTTTTCCATTACTTTCATTCTGTGAAAGTTTTTACTCAACTTTTCAGTTATTTTCTACATAATACCTGAGATATTTTCTTAATGCACATTTTCATGTGTCCAGTTGTTCTAAATGATTTTTCTAAAGTATCTAAAATGAATTATAGGATTTTATCTTAAAAATAAAAATACTATTCCACAAAGAAGGCATATTTCATATGATTTAAAACTATAGTATATGTGAATCTGTGTTTGTAAAATTACTGTGGTAGAATGGCTCCTTAGAATTTCTTGAATTATGTTTATCCTTCTGGTTTATGTATGTTTACATGATAATAAGTATATTTATATTTTAACTTTATAGGTCCCTAAGTATAATTGTCCAGAGATGATATGTTGATGACAGTGGTGTATAGTTGACAGATATGTCCTATGACTTGAAGGGAATATAGTAATAAATATAATGTGGGCAAGTTTGAGGATCAAAATGTGGGCAGTTTGAGGATCACTGATATTGTAGTGATATTTTTCTTTTCCATTGCTGTATAGACTTACAGTTAAAAATTTCACTTTGTCTTGATAAATGGCAAAAATTTTAGTGCTATCAAATGCCTGTCCTTGGATATATGTAGTTACAATCACCTGGGATTTTCTAAACTCCAGTAAAGTAATATAGATCAGAATTGGAGTGTGTTTCTGAAGAAATATATTTTCTAAGTGTCCACAGATAGTTTTACTTCACTATTGGTTAGGGAAATCAATATTAAATGACCACCACAGAGAAAAAAAATCACAACCACTGATATACACACTTATGCATATTGTTGTTTTTCTGTTAAATCAATTTATACTGTTAGGGAAAACATCAGGCATTGCCAGTCTCACAGTTACCACTGAAGTGTAAAATGTGTGTGTCTGAACTATTGCTCGTGTCCAGCCCTGTTCCTGCTTTTTACCTGCATTATTCCATGTATTGGCTGATAGGGCAAAATACAACTGTATAACCATATCTCCATTCTTAAGAATATGTCAAAATAGACTAATATAGAAATTTCATTTAGATTTAAATAAATCTTAGGGCATCTCAAAACTAATAGTACACATTAGTTTGTAAATATTGAAATGTGAGAGTCCATTTCAGTGTCTTCTAATATGCCCTTTAAATGCACTGGAAAATGCTTTAATAGTCTACAGTGCTTTGTGAGTCTAAGAAAATGATCACTCCTTCTTTTGCCATTTACATGTGGCATCATTTGGAGACATTTTAGCAATAAGAACTATTGTGTTTGTGTAAGATTCATTGATATGTTAAGGTATTATATATGAAGAACTGTATAGAGTGTTGAAAATTAGTTTTTTCTTAATAGGGAAAATTGTTCTGTAGCTGAAAAAAAATGAAGTTTGGGAGGAGATATATACTTATATTTGTATAACCAAATTCCATTCATTTATATGTTCAATTAAACTTGCTCATTAAAAGAAAGATTGCAACTCTAGATTATTTTCCTAATGCAGATTATCTGTGTTAACATGCAGTACAATTTTTAAACTTTAATATCAGCAAGTTACTAGAAATTTAAAAAAAATAAATCTGTTAATACTTTTATTTTGATAAGCAGAGTGCTGATTTTATTCTCATTACTGCATAATTATATTCATTCATAGCATATGTTAAACTGATACTCTATAACTAGCCTTATAGTTTTTGACACTCTTGACGACCACATATAATTTTGCTGTTGAAGACAATGTAGTTTAGTTACTGTTTTTCTTTTTAATAAATGAAAAAGGGCTGAACTCTATTTTCATGATATTGTTAAAATAAATGTTGTATAGCACTTGTTTTTGAAATCAAAACTACATTATTCAATGTAAAGTTTGAAGAAAGGCTGCAAATTATTTAAGGCTCACTTGAAGTAATAGCAGGCCCTTCAGGTGTATTAATGCATGTTCAGTTCTGCTCAGGATGCAGATTTGTGCTGCTTGAGTATTTGAAGAGTGCTGACTAAGCCCCTAGGTATAGCTAAAGGGTGATAATAAGGAGTGAAATACAGTTCCTACACTTGAAAAGTTATTTAAAATCTATGGTCTTAGAATTTTGATAGGGAATTGGCACCAGGAAGTCGCATGAGAGAGACTTCTTGAGGTTTGTTCCGAGTTCACTCATTTCTTTTTTTTTTTTTTTTTGGTTTTTCTCCGGTACCGGGAACCATACTCATTACCTTGCACTTGCCAGGCAGGCGCTTTGCCGCTGAGCTAAATCCCCAGCCCCTCACTCATTTCTTTGTAAGTGACGATTGTACAAATATTTCACTTTGTGATAATTCATTTTCCGTATACTGATATTTTTCAACTTTACATTTTTCATGTGTTCAACATCAAAAATAGATACTTGTAAGTAATAAGGCACTGTTTTTACAAACAGAGAACCTTCTGAAGGTTAACAGACAAGGAGACAGGAAACACACAAATGTGTCTTCTGGGTCGGCCACTGACATGGGCTTTTATGGAAGTGCTGCTAATGGATCTGATGATGACTTAGGCCTTGATCAGGTGAAGTTGTATCCATCAAGGTTTTATTATATTATTCTTGTGTAACTTGATGTCAGCACCATTTGCTCTTGTTTTCAGTACATGCAGCACCTGTACATAGGTGCATGCATATTCATTCTTGAGGATTGCTGAATTAAAGTTCTTCCACTGAACCTTTTAACATTCACCAGAAAATCTGGTATTTGTCCGCTGGTGAAAATATTTTTCTTGCAGGTGTGTGGGAAAGCATTACATTTATTTTAACTAGCCAAACAGTACCCATTAGCCCTTTTTTGTGTTCTCATTTCTGCAGTCGCATTTATGAAAAACAGATTTGTGTTCTGGTCTCTTGATAATGAGAAAAGGAAGACAAAGAATACTTTTGGAATAGAATGCCAAATGGCACCTACTTTTTCTTTACAATAAATTACATTGCAGTCATACTTTACTAATCATTTGCTTCCAGTGCTTTTAGAAAATGTTTAAGCGGGGCTGAGGATTTAGCTCAGCAGCAAAGCACCTGCCTGGCAAGCGCAAGATCGTGAGTTTGGTTCCGGGTACCGGAGAATAACCAAAACCAAAAAAAAGAAAATGTTTAAGCAATAGGAAGACCATTCATCATATTGCTTCCAAATTTAATTGGAATTCTTTGTTTTCTTTAATCAGATTTCATTGATACCTTTTAGATATACATAATGGTCACATTCATCATATAGAATTCGTACTTGTTCATGACATAACTTGATTCATTTTTTTTCCCATTCCCCTAGCCTCCCTTCAAGCCCTCTTCCCCTCCACATTTACAAAAAATTTGTTCCCATTTCTTCCTTCTTTTTTATTCCATTTTTGCTTTTTCCTTCTTTCCTTTCCTCTCCCCACTCCTTTATCCCCTCCCCATTTGAACATCTTCTTCCTATTTCACAATACATAATGTACATTTTCGTCTTTATTATACTTTCAGTTTCTCACACCAGAGGAACAGTTCAGTATTCACATACATGTGTTTGATTTATTTCACTTAAGAATATGATCTCAAGGTTCATGCATTTACCTAGGAATGTCTGAATCATGTTTCTTCGTGGCAGAGTAGTATTCCATTGAATTCTAAATTAACTTAGCAATAAAACCTAATTTTAAAAAATGTGTAAAAGATGTAGGAAACTATGGTGAAATTTTTGTTTTGCCTTTTTGAAGTGTAGGTTACAGTTGACAGGTCATAATATGTATGTATTCTTTAAGTATAATACAACAGTAAATTATACCATAATTTATAGTCAAATACTGTCTGAGTAAAAAAAAAAATTATGACAAGTGAAAATTAGTGGAATCTTTTTATATCCTATATTTACATTTTAGAAAACTGGTTTTCAGTGTGGTTTTCAGTGCTGTCACTACTTTATAGATAAATATGGTCTAAATAAACATTTTGGGCCCTGTTCTAGTTTAACTGTACCTTAATCATTTTGCACATTTATTTGATGATAATTAATAATGTCACAATCTGGGGGAAAACAGTTGACCATTACCTATTGCTTGATTTGCAATGTAAATTCCCTTATGCCGGGGTCATCTTTGGGTCAGACTTAAAGTATCTTCCAGGACTACATGTTGAATGAAGCATTTTGCAAAACCAGTAAAAATACTAGGGGAAGCTGAGACAGGAAGATTGCAAGATTAGGGATAGTCTGGGCAACTTAATGAAACATTATATATATATATATATATATATATGTGGTCAGGGTTACAGAACAGTAGCAGGTTACTTGCCTACCACATGGAAGGTTCTGAGATCAGTCTCCAGTTCCATAAACAAACAAACAACAAAAACAAAAATGAAACAGTAGGGAGGAAGTTATTTTTAAAATTCCCTACAGTAGGAACAAGAGTTGAGTCCAATACAAATTTAAGTGCTTTAGAAAAAGGAGTAGTGCACCAATCAAAAGCCTTGTAACGTGAATGGACTATAAAGGAAAGAAGGAAGGCAGTGAGCTCGCTGCCTCCTGCCTGCCCTGCTATGGACAGTTTCTCCTCTGCCATGCCACCATCCCTTGGAGCCAGCAGGCTAGGTCCTAAAACCTATACAAACAGTGAGCTGGAATAGACCTTTCCTCCTTTAATTAGTGGGTGTTAGGTATTTTGTCCCAGCAATAAGCATGTAAATAAGACAATGAAGAAATTCCAAACTCATAGTTTTTATGAAAGGAAAGAATAATTTAATAATCTTTTTAGAAGACTGTAGCTATTTCTATTTGATACTGACCAATGCTCAACAAGTGCCAGATTTTTAAAAGATTAGTTGCAATGTGATCTAAAACTCTAGCAATAACGTTTTCATATCTTGTTGTATTAAAATCTAATGATCTCTCTTACAAGAAAAAGATGAAAGGGGTAGTATGGAAGTTTAACAGAGTCAGAGAAGTAAAAAGTATAAAGTGTGTGTTAGAGTAAAGGAAATAGGCCAGTTGTATTTGTTAGCTGACAATTATCCAAGTTAATATTCCGTCCTCATGGAGTGTTGGAGATACAGATCTTATTCTTTTGATGATTTAATTCTTGGCAATGGCTCTGGGGTCCTTGAAGGATGCTTCTGAATTCTGAGATGCATATTTACAATTGTAAGCCTTTGGTTTTTTTCACTAAATGCCTGAACAAGACTTTTACTGAAAATAGATTTAATGAAACAAAGATTTCTTGTGCTGTCCAATGTAAACAATAGGACCAACATCTTATTTTACTTGTTTTAAAAGATATAAAATAGAAGTAGTAAGTTTGCTTAAAAGTAGGTTTTGAAATGTGGATCCTTACTATATCATCAGTACTTGCATCTGTTGTTCTAGGCATTGTGTGCATATTTCTGAGCTCAAGAGAAAACAATTCAGAATCTACTGAAATACTTACACCCATGTGAACACACAGAATCACTTTCCTAATGCTACCTAGAATTTCTCTATTTTTGCTGTGTCTTTTATTCTTCTCTACTTACTATATCAACTGACAGTGACAGACAACATAGCAAGTAAACTTTTTAGAGAGTTCTTTGCTTTTCCTCCTCACCGGCGGCAGCATAAATAACTGAAGACGTGATTATTTTGTCTTCTAATTAACCTTTCTGGAAATATATTCTTTCTCTAGGACAATTTCACTACCAAAAGAAGCATCACCAACCCAGCAAATCAGCACCAGGCAAATGAATAATTTGGCTAAATTAAAGGGCAGAAAAAAATAGATAAAACAGCAAAGTCTGCTTTGTAGAACTCACTTCCTCCCTCTCTTAATCCTTATCCTCCTCACGCTGGCCCTTCTCTTCACCTTTCTCCACTTCCTTGGCCTCCTACTCCTCACCATCCCCTTTTTGGTCTTGCCTGTGGTGTCCCACAGCAACTTCAGATCGGTAATTTTTTTCTGTCAAGTGTGTGACTCATACAGAGCCTGAACTGCCATGGATAAAGCAAAAATACACCGTAATGTTCAGCTGATGCATTTCCACCTGAAAATAAAACATGTTAGAGTTTTAGTTTTACTGTTTTTTGTAGGCAAAATCATATTCCTTTCAGGTATAATTTCCAAGTATATTTAAGGGGATTTAAATAATTACCATTGATTTAAATTACTTTCGATCCGAAAGAAGGCAAGTAGCTGTCACTTCTGTCCTTTTAGCTCATCTTTTGCTCAAATCTTTGTTCTATTTTTTCTTCTACTCTAACTTCAACTTTCATGGTCCCATACATTTCCTTTTTTGGTACTGGAAATCAAACGCAGGACCTTGCTCTTGCCAGGTAGGTGCTTGTGCAGCTGAGCTATACCCCCAGCTCAATCCTATACATTCTTTAATCTTCACTTCACAAGCTCCACCTTAGAGAAAGATGTCCCTGTCCTTTCTATCCTTTCTCTCAGTTCCTAGAATTGCTTTGGTCTACCTCTCCTGAGTCTTGTAATTTTCTTCTCTGTATGGGAAATCCTCCTAAAAAAGCACTTGCTGTGCACTTTCAGAACATGTAAGGATTTTTTGTGTTTTATGAGTATATGTAATATCACATAATTATGGGTTTACTTTAAGAAACTGGTACAGGCATTTTACCACTTTTTCAGGAATTTAGATTCTGTCCTCCTGCCTCTCTCCTTTCTCCTCCTCCCATTGTCCCCTTTCACTTTCCTCCAAAAATCTCTCTTTTTTTTTTCTTTGTACCAGGAATTGAACTCATGACCTCAGGCTTGCCAGGCAAACACTTATGCTGATGAGCTACACCCCTGGCCAATCTCCAAAAATCTTTGCACTTTCTGTCAGCTTCCCTACCCTTTGCTAATCTGGAGAATTGTCTCAATTTCCCTAACAGATTCAATATGGTGTTTCTGAACTCTTCTGCCACGTTACTTCAAGGATAATATTGCTTTCAGGGATTCCAGAACATCTTACTACAATGCTTGTATGTTACAGCTACATTACAGTATTTATTTTACATCCTCACTACAGTGCAAGCTTGTAGGTAGAAACTGTACTGTTTACATCTATGATAGTCCTGGAATATCTTCTGTCTGCTGTGCCTTCAGAAAGGAACTTTCTTTATGACTAATTGAAAATTTTCAGCTCTTACAACTTTGGGATCCACTAAAATATATATCAAAGTCCCTGGGGGTGCTCCCTGCCTGTGACTGACTGCAGAGGGTAGGAGAGCCAGGCCACTCCAGCCTGGGCAAGACTCCTCCAATGATCATTATTTAGTCTGAGGCTCCCAGTCTTCCTTCCTGAGTATTCTTTTTTTAAAAAAGCACATTATATTCTGATACCTTTTCTATTTACTTTATATTTTTATTTTAAGAAATAAAAGAAGGAAAACATATTAACAGATAGACATCCATTTACAAAATAACGTAAGAACAATACAAACAAAACAGAGTTACAGACAAAGCTGTAGGAAATTAACAGTGGTTGTTATATTACTTATTGATACCTTCAAAGCGGTTTCTCCTTCCATTTTTTTTCTTGTTTTGTAGCAAACCGAGCTGGATTACAGACTGAAGCTTCTCCCTGACTTTTGCTTCCTTTCTGTAACATTCCTTATTTCTCCCAGTAATTTTGTTATCCTTCACTGGCAACATTCCATGGCAGTGTAAGGGGACCAAAGCAGACAGAACACTGGGACTAGGCACTGGTACTCTTTATAGAACATAGGAATTCAGTTAATGCTATCAACCAAATGGAAAAAATATTGAATGTGTACATGGATAAAACTTTCTCTGATCCACAGTCTCCATGCTGTTTTATCTGATGAAATTTTAAGATATTCTAAGTCACAGGGAAGTTTAGACTGATAGCATGCTCAGTTGGCCTCTTTCTTATGTATTAATTTTGTAAATAAAGACTCTAGGTGCTTATATCACATATGTGTAAATTATACATTTGTATTTGTCTCCTGCAAATAAAATAAAAAATGATACACCTGGTGAGAATTTATAACTTATGACAAAATTAATACATCTAAGTAGATATGTATTTAAAATGAACAAAATGCATTTTCCATTTTATCTCTAACATGTAATTATTTCCCAAAGTGTGAACATAAGAAACTATATCTGCATAAGTAATATAACGTATTCCTCCATAATTTAAGTCAGGAACCACTTCCAAATAATAGTCAGAAATGCCAGATTATGAACAAATATTGTCATTTTATCTCCTCAGTTGGACACTTTTTTCCCTCCATGTACACTTGATTTCTATATCAAAATCAATTTTGTTTCTAAATTTAAGCTCAATAACATGTTTATCATTTTGCTTGTTGAAGTGGCTGAAATGCTATAACCAATATACATTCATATTTGGAATCACATATGCTTTCTTAGTAGTCTTCTAATAAATACTGTCAGAACATATTTGTTTTAATAATGAAGTTGAAAACTTTTCTGTCATCTTTATATATGTCCCTTTGCACCACCTTAGTTTCCCTCCAGGAGGAAGGAGACTGGTAGGAAATGACGGGTTCCAGAAGCCATTGACTATACTGAAATCCATGAGCGCAGAAATTTGTAGATACTCAAGTTTTGCAAATAAAATACCATGGCATGTGATACATATTAAATCATTGCTAAATTATGTGTAATAATGAATACAATGCAAATGCCCTGTAAGTAGTTGTTGTACCATATTATTTGGGGAATAATGGCATGAAAATGAGTCTCTACCTGTTGAAACTTTTCTTTCCCGCATTTTCAGTCTACCATTCACTGAATGTACAGAGGCAGAATCTAAGGCGAGAGGGCTGACTGTATATGTGAGCATAAAGGCACAGTAAACATAAGTTTTATACATACAGATAATTTGGAGAAAATTGGAGGAAACATTTTAAAACTCAGTTTATCTGCATTTTACTTGATTCTGTGAATAAATAACTTCATCAAAAATTTTATATCCATTAGAGTAATTCTATGCATTATGCTAGTAAGTACTGCATGATTTATCTTTTTGACAAATTTCTAGAGAGACAGATATTCTCTATCTAGAGAACAGGAGTTTCCAGATCTCCATATATAAATATTGAATATTGATGAAATTTTTGAAGAGTGATGTAGAAACATGTAGAAATTCCCATGGAGAAGAATAGAATGCCAACATGCCACATGCATCATGCAAGTTCAAAGATGTTTTATATCAGTTAATTTATTATCATGATTTCTTTTTTAAAAAAATAATCAAACCACACTCTTTTTTTAGCTGTTGTTGTTGCTGTTAGGGAAATATTCCGGTCTGTGATGTCTCAGTATTTTGACAATCAGTATCTTAGAAAGAAAAACAGACATTGTTGTATAAATCTGCATTTAGGTACTACTTATTTTCTCCATTAGCTGTGTGACTTTTATCTCTTAATGTTAGCTCTGTTTTCTGTTGCACACTTATAATTCTTTAATATAAGGGTTAGATTATGTACTGATAGAAGTACTGACATAAGTGTATCAGGTCATCAAATATTACAACCTTTTACTTTATACACACACACAAACACACACACACACACACAAATTTCTTTGTTAATACAGGTTCTAGAGATTCTTCTGCTCTCCATTTAACATGAATTTTCAAAGTTACCATCTTTTGAAAATTGTCCACTAGTTTTGAAAGGAAATGATATCTCAATTCTGTTAGATTCACATGGAAGATTTTAGAGGACATTTACAAAATCTGCTCCATTTTTGCAGCTCAAAGTTATGTATTATTTTCATCTCATTCATTTATTATAGTGTTGAGATAAATAGGCGTGCTTTGGACATGTAGGATCTTGCCAAAGAAACTTTCTATAAGTTGAACAAATCACATTCTACATGACCATAATAAAATCATCGATGCTGATTATAGCTTTGAACCACTTTACATACTTTTTAGACACCTGCTGTGAAGAGATAGATTAAATTAAATGAATGAATGAATGCACAAATCAAAAATGAATAATGCCTTTTTGAGCCCTTACAGAAACAGTGGCAAACTGGATGGCATGAGTGCTGCAGTGGACATGCAGAGCCTGCTCTGTAGGGACACGAGTCAAGTCACCCCAGCCAATGTCTGAGAACTTGTCAGCATGTACACAAGAGCAAGATTACATGAACTGTACTAACTCAAATGCAAATACTTATCTTTCAATAAAGTTATTTGCATCATTCAAAGCTCTGTTACTGTTTTACTTTTAAGAGAAAAGTAGTTAATGTATGAGTTGGTTTTTTTTTAACTTTTGAATTCATTTGGTACTGGGAATTCATTTTTTTAAAACTAAAATCTCAGTATTCAGGTTTAATTGAAGTGTTGACACTTTGCCATAAATAAGTGGGCTTTGGGTTGTAGTTTGTACTCTCTAAAATGTTTACTGTCACTGCCTCAGAGCATTTGATTTTAGCCTTCCCTTACCCAAAATCATGTTGAAGGTTTTAGTTGCTTCAAAAATACGTAAACAATATTGATTAAAAGTGAAGCTATTGTTGATAGTTTTTAATATAACATTATTTTTAATAATGAAAATATATATTAAATAAAAATATAAAGAATAGCATAATTAGATAATAAATCAAATAATTAAATCAAATAATTACAGAAATGTGAAGTAATTTAACATCTTGATCAGATATCTTAGTTTTGGCTTAGTTTTTCTCAACATGTTTTTCATTTTTTAATAGTAAGAAGTTGTAGATTACTTATCTCTTTTCATTAGGGGAACTTTTAATATGATCATAAGACTACTGAGTATAATTTGATTAAATGACAGAAGAAATCCTCAGGGATATAGTTTATACCAGGCTCAATGTACCTAGGTTTTAATTTTTTTTCTTTCTTAATGTTGGCTTTCTTGATTAGAACAGCAGGGGTTTCCACGAAAAAGGATTTGGTGTTTATTAGTGCAAATTATATTCCACATTTAGAATACTTTCAAAAACAAAGTCATGAATATGTATTCTTCTTATCCTGTATTTGCTAAGTTGCCTATGTATAAATCTTTCACTGCTTATCAGTGAGCAAATATTTATCAGGCACCCTACACCGGATCCTAGGTGAACACACACTAAAATTTAAATAATAGTTAAATTTTCTTTCATTGATAGATTTTGGCCTTATGTAGACAGTTTGGCATTAGCATGTTATCCTAAAAAAAGCTTTCAAATGATGGTGACAGTTCTACTAATATCATATTTAGTATTTTGAGGATAATATAAAATTTTGCAAGTGTGAAAATTTATTGAATACTTCTTTGGTCCTTCTATTCGTTACTAAGTATGACAGTTGCTAATCTGCTAACTCAGTTAATTGAATTCAAAATGTTTATGCAAATTTATTAAGATATGTGACATAAATAGTAAGAAAGCTAATATTGTCACTTTATCTTTAACAGGTCCAATTCTTTCCACAATCTGATACAGACAGTTTAAAATGAACTTTAAAAATAAAATTTTATTCTAAGAACATTCAGAAAGATCCTTGAGTATCATTTTGCACATAATGAAGTTGTATGGAATTAGAGTAAAAATTTTCAATTTATTTAGAGGAATCTCATTAAAATAATTTTACCTGAATATGGTTTATATGTGCTTTGGAAAAATTACATCAGCTTGAAGTACATTGAGGAGAAAAATGTTGAAACTTTACAGTATACTTGATTTCAGAATAGATGTTCAAGAAAAAATGATGGTGATAGTAACAAAATGACAGTTCTGACGATACTGATGAAGGAAACTATGATTATTGTAATTGTGATGATGAAGATGAAACTGATGCAGCTCAGATTTCTAGTTATTGCGATGTGAGCAGCATTAGTAGTAGTAAGCAGTAGTAGTAAAAACCTATTACTTCAAAACTCATTAATATTTAGTATATGCAATTATTTTTAAAAATAATGTATTAAAAATAAAAGGCAAACAATAGCATGCCCTTTAAAAACATATTAAAAGAAGGAAGAAAAGAGGGGAGAAAGGAAGAAAGGAAGGAAAGCAAAGGAAGGAAGAGAGGGGAAAAGAAGAAAGAAAAGTGTTGTCTAATCATATATAAACATTATTATCCATGAAAAAGTCTTATCCATGAAGAAGAATGTTATTATGGTAAATCTGCACATTATACGGTAAAGATTGTTTAATGAGAACAATAGTTCTAAACCATTAAGTATTCAAATATAACTAAGAATTATCTTGTGATTTAGTCTAGAAACTTTTAACTATGGAGCTCAATCCTGCAGTATAAGGTGAGGTAAATGTCGTCTCTGGTTGTGCGGTACTTTTAAGATAGATTTTTTTTTTTTTTTTTTTTTTGTCTTTTTGAGACAGGATCTCGCTATGCATTTCAGGTTAGCCTTGAACTCACTTTGTAACCGAGGCTGGTGTCGAACTCGCAACGATCCTCCTGCCTCAGCCTCCCTAGTGCTGGGATTACAGGCCTGCGCTACGGCAAGAGAGGAGAATTATCTGGATCTGGGTATCTAGCATTTCTCAAATTATCTTTTATATAATGTTTTCTAAATTGGAATTCAGTTATTAGTAGCTTAGTTAAGTATATTTTTTTCACTGAGTCTTTTTTTTTTTTTTTTCACGTATCGGGAATCGAACTCATGACCTTGCTCTTGCCAGGCAAGCACTGTGCCGCTGAGCTAAATCCCCAACTCTTTTCATTGAGTCTTGAGGCTTCCGGTTTTCTCAGACACCACATTGCATTCACTTGCATTTAAAACTAGAACTACATCCTTTAAAACTAGAATAAATAGAAAAATAAAACACAAATATGTGGTGCCTATGTATGTTCTAGGGTTATGATCTCTGAAGAATCTACCTTCCTGCACATAATTTTATTGCAAGGGCAGGAGAGAAACCAAAAATAATGAAAATAAATAATGACCCCAAGTGGTCAGTGTTGACTATTTGTGTGTACCCATACAAGGTGACATAGAGGAAATAATTTAAGTAGGAGCAAAAAATGTGGGTATATAATTTGAATAAATACAATATTAGTTAGAGAAACTGTATTTCTCTAGAATGTGAAAGTATTGTAGAGACTTCTATTTTCATCTAAGATCCCCTGGGATATATTGCTACTCTCTTTTTTTAGTTTTATCTTTATTTTTGGTTGCACTGGAGACTACCAAAGATATTGGTTTTAATAATGTTTTCTAAGTTCTCTAGCAATATTATTTTCTCCCAGAAAAGTTCTTAAATCTCATCTGAACAGTGACACAAAACTGTATCATCAAGAGGAAAATATTTATTTCAGATTAGCTGACAAGACTATCAAGGAGTTCATAAAAAAGGAG
The DNA here is from genome assembly GCF_000276665.1 of Chinchilla lanigera. Classification (NCBI taxonomy): domain Eukaryota; kingdom Metazoa; phylum Chordata; class Mammalia; order Rodentia; family Chinchillidae; genus Chinchilla; species Chinchilla lanigera. The sequence continues at coordinate 9,837,205 of NW_004955425.1, read as the reverse complement.
AGGAAGAAAGAAAGCCTTCATTTTTATAAAGTGTAGAAGAGCTCATAACAATGAGGGAAAATGATGTCAGTAATGACTCATGGCTGGAAGGGAAGCAAATTTGAGCTTGATAATGGACATGGGGAGAAAAGTTGGAGTTAGTTTATTGAAACTTCAGAGTACAATTTCAGTAAAAGCAAAACATGGAGAAAAGTCAATGCACTTTGTGTTCGACAAGTTGAATTTGGTTTTATTGTTAGAAATTTACATTCAAGTTTCTCCAAAGTTAGTGATTCAAGCAGGAGACTAAACAGGTACTAACAGTGGAAATATGGATATGTGGTAATCCCAATCTCAAATTTCCTCGCTATTTTCTCTCAGAGGAAAATGAAGGCAAGAATGAATCAGAAGTGCCTTTTCCAAGAACATGCAATTATATCATCTGTGACATCAAGTAGATTTTCACTATTTATGAAAAATGTAGACAAGAGCAAATATTAAAATTTTGCTGATAATTGCGTGTTATCACTTAAATTTTCAGTAGAGGGAATTCATAAGCTCCAAATTTAAACATATAAAAAGTTTCAAATATATTTTTGAAAAAATATTTGAGCTACAGCTGTATATATTGAATAGACTTAAAAGACTTAATAAAATCTGAAGCTTACAAATTTTGGTATTTAAAATATGTGATAATGTATGCCTTTCAGGAAATATAGTAGCAAACACTTAAAATGAAACTCTGCAGAATGTCGTTCACATCATATAGGAATAATGTAGTTACAGACATTTAGAGAATTACATCATGCATCAGATTCATAGTGTGAAGTGTTCAAGGTAATTTATTTCCTGTCATATACTTCAATATGAAATAACATATCAGGCATTTAAATATCCTTATGGAAATCGGTGATAAGCAGAAACCAGTTGAAAAGTGATGTAGCTTTTTTTTACTATAGATTCTGTATTGTCATAATATGTTGATCCATTCATAGCTTTTTTTACCCTGATGTGAAGACAAGAATGGAAATGTTATCATAATAATATTGTGATTCCAGCTATTTCAATTCTATTTTATTAATTAAAGTACAATGTAAATGATATGCAAAGTGTGATCTGGTGAATTTCAACAACACCTCTTTGATAAAGGGACAGTTAGTATTTATTTGTATTTCTGAATATGGAATACATGGATACTAATTTGATATGCGGGGCTATGAAATCTTACCCAAATTTTGAATATGCAGAATAAGAAAAGAATGCAACCTGTCCCTTCACTGTCAGTTTGAGGCATACTTAATGTTTCTACACAAGAATTATTTAATTCTTCAGAATAATGTATCTACTTTCAATACAATTCCTTCAAGTTGGTAATTTCTCAGACACTGTGAAGTTAAATGTTAATTGCATTTTTCTGTCTGGAGTAAAAGTTGATTGGAAAGATTATCATTCTGTTATCCTGTTGAGCTTTATCTAGTTCTGCATATAATCTAATGACATAGTTTTCACATAATTTTTAAGTCTTAATAATACCAATTTTTTCAAATGTTCTTGGAAACACCTTTGCAATCTTATTTTATGTTTCTATTAACAGTTCTTTAAACATTTAGAAATAGTTTCTCTCATCAGCTATATAGTTCAGTGGCACACCGACTGCCAGGCAAGTGCAAGGTTGTGAATTCAATTCCTAGTACAAAAACAAACTGTCTTGCTTTTCTTTTTAAATATCTATTTTGACATGAGTTCATTAGGAATGTGACTGAAATAGAAGGGAATACATAGGAATTGATCATCTTACTGTCTGACAAGCTATAAGGAACTTTGGAAAGTGGTGGTTATTCTGTTTCTCTGAAATGCTCTGATCAGTTATGAGATGAATAATGACATAAAATGTAAACTGCAATGCTGCTAAGGAAATAATGTGGTGATTTGTGTGGAGTTACTTGAAAAGTCTGATCCTGCTAGCAGAGCTATAGAAAGACTGACGTGGTGGAATTCTCCTGCCCAGCACTTCTCCCATTGCTGGCATAAACCCACTAAAAGCAAGAGCATCTAGCGATGTCCTCTTCCCTCCCCAGAACTGCTCCTTGTCGCAAGAGAAAAGGAACAGCCGGGAGAGAAGGGCGCTTCATCAAACCTATCTGGATTTTTATTCTTCCTTAATTACATCTAAATTTAGGGAGTCCTGAAAGATTAGAGGAGGTTCCATAAATGACTCATTGCTGAGTTCATTGAGAACAGCAGTCATTTTGTTTCATTCATCTATGAATCCAAGCTTTATATGATACTACGGAGAAGTGACTTGGAAAGTATTTGCAGAATAAATAAATGAATAAAAGTTCTACATGAAATTAGAATTAATGGTGCCATTTAATATAGCTTCTCCTAATTGTCAGTAAGAGCAGGAAGGATTATGATGCTCATGTCACCAAATAGTAAGGTTAATAGAAAAGTTACATATAATACAGTGAGCTAGCTAAGCCCAAGAATCCTGAGTCAACGTGAGAAGCTGCCCTATCCCCTTTGAGACTGACTTCTAATACGAGGTACTACTGTGGGTACTGGGTAGTTTTTGAGTCATGTAGCCCATGCTTTGTGAATTTCTCATTCTTTAATGGTAGGTAATAAATTTAAAAATTATAAGCCACCCTACATAACTGTTACTTATAATCTAGAAATTTTACTATTCATTAAATTTTGTTATATATTTTTATTTGATAAAGTCTTAAATAGAATTTAGAGAGCAATGATCCACAACTAGATAAAAATATATCTATGTTTTCATTTCACAGTCAGCAAAAATCTCCAAGAAGTTTCCTGTTATTTTTTCTTACTAGACATCAACCTTTTTTCTCTCAAGGTGCTAACTGTTTTAAGGGATCTCATGCAGTTCCCAATAGAACACCTTATGAGCACTATCTCTATCACTTGGTCTATTAATTAACATATAAGATTAATCTCATGGTGTAATATTTTCCATAACAATGCTTTGTATTTAGTAGTTTCTCATTTACATGAATAGGAGAATGATCTGGCAATCTGGCTACAACATCTGCTGCTCAATTACCAGCTGGACATGATTTCGGCAGACTTCAGCATTTTCAGTCATAGCCACAGGTCTGGCTGTGCTTCCTTTTCCTCAGGTGAAGGGTCTCCAGGTCAAAGGCGTGGTCTCACTATCTGTAGAAGACCTGTGACCCAGCATTTGCAGCTGACCACTTTTAGACCTATGACCACTGCATGTAAAATTATTTACTGGAAGAAACGTTGTTTGTTCTTTCTGCTGTTAATTGAATCAAATTAATTGGGCTAATTTAAAGTAATTTATTTTTTAGCTATTAGCTATAAAGATATTTTAGATGAGGTTCAGTTCCCCCAAATGCTAAAAATAAATCAAAAACAACTTTTATACTTATTGTGCCGAACACTCTTTTTTCCTTACTTTATTAATTTAGAGCACTCAGCTGAAAATTTGGTTGGTGAAAGCGTAATAAATTAATACAATATAAAAGTATAGTTATCCTTCTGTAGATAGGTAATAATTTATAGATCATAGCTATAGAGTGAAAAAGTATACTGTCCATTGTACAGGATCAGAATGAAACCTCACCCAAAGTTTGACTCAGATCTTATACCACTGATCACACACACACACACACACACACACACAATATATATATATATATATATATATACATATGAAAATGCTTCATTCTTATGTGTAAAAGAGAGAAAATGGCAGAGAAAGTGATAGAAATAGCATAATTCAAAACTAACATGAGGGGCTGGGGATTTAGCTCAGCGGCAAAAGCGCCTGCCTGGCAAGCGCAAGGTCGTGAGTTCGGTTCCTGGTACCGGAGAAAAGAAAAAAAAAAAAAAAAAAAAAAAAAAAACAATCAAAAACCTAACATGAGAAAAGAAGAAAACTGCTTTTTTGCTGTTGGTGTTTGTTAATTTATTTTGTTTATCTTTTTATGGTGGTTAGGAAAAAGATTCCATCACATGGCTTGAATTTACAGCCAGTAAATACAAATACAGTAAGAACTTCACAAATGCTTCTGCGTACAAATAATTTTGTTCGCCAACAAAACTGTTCTGCAAAAATTTTGCTTCTGTTAGCACACTCTACATTGGGTGCCAAACAGGACCATGGCCACCTTCTGCCCACAAACACAAATGCAGCCCTTAAGATGCATGCTTTAAGATACTCTGGATAATACATTTTGTCAGTTTTAGAGTTGATTCATGCATTCCTATCAAACATGTAAATGATCCCAGAGGGACAGTGATAGTGAACCCATGATTGAAAACTCAAATTCCTTTATTTTTATCCATGGAAACAATATTTCCAACACAATTTTAGAGTTTGTGGTTAAACATAAAGAAGCTTTTCACGTTCATAGTGTACACCTTGCTGCTGAAAAATCAGTAGTCACAGGATTGGGGGTATTGTGTCAATGATACTACAGGACAGGAGTTCTAAGATCATCCTTAACTCATGGGACCCCAAAAGAAAACTGATAAAAATTGTACTGCTGATGTCTAATGGTTTATTGAAATAAAGAGTTAATGCTTATTTTCTTTTTCTTGAACAATTTTACATGCTTATATCTGGCAATCTAAACAACTAATTTGAAGACAACAATATGCACTATAACAACAATTGCTGATTTCCTACCATCATGTTTAGTGAAGCTCTGAATTATTTTTAATGTATTTTATTACTTTTTATTCTCTTTAGTTGTTTGATCAATCTTGCATCCTTACATCTAGTAATCTGAGCAACTTCGTTGAAGATATATGTAGTGTAACAACTATTGTTAATTCCTATCATTTTGTTTTGAAATTCTGTATCATTTTTTGTTGGTTTTGTGTTTTTTGTCTTTGTTGTTATTTTCTTATTCTTTTATTCACTTTAAAATTAAAAAAATATAAGTGTTCTGAAAGAAAATTTGTCACTGTAACTCTGACTCAGATTCGTGAATAAACTGTAATATAATAATTTAGAAACAGCTAAAGTACTCCAATAGCAGCTAATTGTGACCAATATTACTATATTTCCTCATTCTCTCATGTTTCCTCAATACATAATATTGTTTTCTTGGTACTTGTTAAGTATGTAGAAGTGTATTTTGCTTGCTTAAATAAGTGAAATGCATATTATTCAGATATTGAACATTTTTTAAAGATAAATGCATTTATGCAAATATATTCACAGGTGGCTGGGGATTTAGCTCAGCGGCACAGTGCCTGCCTGGCAAGCTCAAGGTCGTGAGTTTGATTCCCGGTACAGGAAAAAAAAAAAAAAAAAAAAAGCAAACAAATATATTCACAGTAGTTGAAAGTATGACTGTTAAAGTATCAAATTATTGAATTCTAATCATACCTAAAATCTATGATTATGTTTTGATTTCCTTTTTTCTTTGTCTCTGGATAAATTGAATTTAGTAAGAAAGAATATAAAGTTCAGATGTACACCGCCTTTCATGTTGTCATGAATTGGATTGTCTCCCTGAGAAATTAAATATGTTGAGATATTTACTTCTAGCATGTTAAGATGTAAACTTATTTGTAAATAGTATTATTGCATGTTTAAATAATTCAGATGAACTCATGTAATGAAGTGGATACACAGTGTATACAGCTTGCTTCCTTGCCTCCTGTATAAGCCCCAAACGTTCAAAGATTTCAGAAGAACCCCCAGAATCCAGTCAAAAGTCATGGAGCAGCTATTTTTAGAAGAATAAACCACGTTAACTATTCTGTGTGTTGTAGTCTTCACAACAGTTAGAAGGTAAATTTCTGTTGCTCTAAGCCTCAGAGTTTGTCATACTTTCTTCCATCAATTCTAGGAAATGAATCCATGCATATGCTAGAAACAGTCATCTTAAATTTACCCATTCTATCTTAATTGCTTGCTACTCCAAAATTTTATTTGAAAACAAGTTCTATTTAGATGCTTGACTCAACTGTAGTAAAAAATAAATCAAAATAGAATCAATACATATAAATTAGAAGAGTGGCATTAATGTCAGTGATGCCTGCCACGGGCAGTATGTCTTCTTCATATATAGGAAAAGGAGTGAGACAGTGCATAGGTAACCAGTTCAATTTTGAACTGCTGCTCTATGTTGCTGTCTAGAAAGATAAACTAATAGTGATAGAAATTTAACAATATAAAATTAATTTGGCTTCTTTAGTCAAATACCTAATTTGAGGAGTTGAAAATCATTTCCTTTCAGTTCTATAAGTATTTGCATGTGAATCTTTAATTAGCAAATAACAACTTTAAACATTTAGTGACAAATCTTAATGACATAGTCCCCAGTATAGATTGTAAACCTTCTTATGTTGATAGAGTATTTCAAAGTCTGTCAAAATCCCTGAATGAATGATAATAGAGTCATAGAAAAATACATTTGAGTAGAAAAAGAAAAAAAAAATTATGCAAATAGAAAAAGCCCTCTTATATAACAGTGACTTTTATTATAGGGAGAGTCCTACAACATTATGTTATATGAAAAAAAATATTAAATTTGACTTTCCCAAATGTTACAGAAGCATAGGTTAATACTAGTGGTCAGATTCCAGGGCCAGCTATGCCATAACTAAGAGCTAAAACTAAATTACTGTGTAATAATTTGGTTAAAGATATTAATTATTTTGAGATGGTCATCCATTAAACCACAAAGATTTATTGAGCATGTCATATTTGAAAAGCATCAGATATACACAAATAAATGGGGCTTAAATATTGTAATAATATTTATTTTATAAGAATGTCAATGAAGAAAAAATTATATTAATTATTTTTATAAATCAATGCTTTGAAAGTTAAACAACTAATTTATTTTTCAAATATAACCATAGTCATGACTATTAGCAAAAACACATTCTAGTCCAATGTCATTTACTACAACTTAGTCATGTTCTTAAGAAAAAGACATAGAATATATAAGTAGAAAATAATTTAAAACAAATTACACACAGAATTAGACTGAGTATAAATTTAAAATGCAGTTTTATTGATCCTGACAGCTCTCAATCTAAAGATTCATTTTCATGAAATACAGTCTTCTTGGGATGATTAGCTATTTTCCAGGATGTTGTCAATCACACAGATGCTGACGGTTTCAGTTTGTTGGCTTCTTCCTCTGGTTTCCTGTGTTGCTTGTTGCTGCTACATTATTGATTGCATTTTAATTCTGCAGTGATGAGTAGTCAAATTACAACCATACTTTGAGAAGTTACTTTGATTCCATAGTATGAAAGAACTTTAAAAGAACATGCTGTATTCCTGAATATACTTTAGTTCAAGAAAAATTATATCATCTGTCAAATTGCAGAGGTTGTATGTCTTTGAATTTGAGAAGTAAAGGAAAGGTTTGACATTGTTTAATATCCCCAAAATTAGAATTCTGTCAAATTACAGCGAGAAATACATAAGAGCTAAAGCAAGAATTCCTGTCAGCCAACGTATGTTTAAAACTGATGATATTACAGTGTGTATTTTGATTACATATGATTTAATATGGGAAATGAATAATTTAAGGTGTTTTGTATATATAAGCCTCAAACTTCAATAGATGCTTGTACTTAAGAGACTTTACCAAGTGACTTTCCTAGTATAATGATATTATGGTGGTAATAACTTATATAGAGGTGAATCATATTTTCCTATACTGTTCTTAACTATGACATTTAGTTACATGCTGCCTAATAAAAACCAATATGTATAGGAGCCAGCCTAGGAGCTTCATACCTGGCTGGAGAGTGAGTGAGAATGAGAAACAAAGGACACAGAATTAGGTTCAAATATAGGAGACCAGGGAGAGCCCTTGTCTCCCTTTGACTAGGAGTCCTAGTGTCTGGCTTACCCTGACTTTGTTCACTCAGACACAGCAAAGAACAATTAAAGTAGCACAAGATTCATCCACCTCCCACCATCCATGGTTCATGTCCAAGTAAACAATTGGATCTCAACTGTGTTGACTTTTCCCTATAATCTGCAATGTGTTACCACGCTTGCACACTGCCTTTCTCCTTAGTGCTCACAGAAGAGGCCAATTAGGTCTCAGTTCTTCCTCTCTGGTCTCCCACATTACATTCTACCATTGTTCTACCAGAGTTCTGAGATCTTCACAATCTAACAGAGGTAATGAGTGATGCAGGACATAAAATAAGCACTTAGAATTCCATGGATCAAAGAATCCGAGAGGCAGCTATGTAAAGATTTTAGTTCAAAGATGTATTAGAAATTTTTATGGAACTATATTATTATGAGTGTTTGCTAATTTTAAGGTGAAGCTAATCAGAAACCACTTCAACAGCATTTGTTAAGTGTCCATCGTGTTCCAGGTATGCAGCTGTGCTCTGGGTGTAATAAATAAACCATAGCCAATGACTTCTAGAGCTTATATGAAGTGACAGAGGAAAAATTTACTTCAATATAACCACCAGCTGACTCCCTTTTTGTATTCATTCACATTACCAAAAGATTATCTCTTTTCTTTTCTCTAAAGTGAATATTTAGAAGGGAAGGTCTTAAAATGATAATACTCCCTGTAACACATATTATATCAGTGGTCTTCATCTGCAAAGAAGATTTCCTTGGAAATGCTATTTAAAGAAGTTTTTAATATACAGACTGATTTACAGCAGCCTTTGTGAAGGTAGCAGCACTGAAGGACAATGAGTGAATGTTGGCCTAAGATAGAAGAACTAAGAGTTTTTGCAAAGACTAACTTTTTAATTACATGTCCAGCTTTCTTTGATAATATATAAAATTATATTTGATATGCCAATAGTGTCTTGAGTGGGTATATTAAGAAGAATTAAGACAAAATTAATCAAATTTTTCAGGGCAATAATACTAATTTAAAATTTTTCACATCATATTTTTGTCACAAAAGTATGGTTCATTATTACTTGGACAAACCAGTAAAGAGAGATAGTTAAAAGTTACAAGAGGGGTAGCAACATTTTACATATTGGATATTGAAAAGACTCAAATCGATAAAATAATTCACTGTCCTCACATTGAAAATTTGGACACTCACAATAGTAAAAAGTAAGGAAGTGGAGAGTTTGTATGTAGCAATACTTTGAATATAATTTTTATATTTTGAGCTCTAAATTAGAATTTATTTAATTATACAATTTCTAAAAATGTTATCAAATGAAGTGGATGTCATAATGAAAATAGCAAACATTTTGTGATTTACATGGTTTTATATTTGATGATCCATTTTCATTATTTTAAGCTTTTTATAATAAATTCAAATCTCTTATATTTCAGAGGAAATGTTTGTTTCCTCAGTGTTATGTTTACTTTTATTTTATTTTATTTGGTTCTGGGAGTCAAACTCAGGACCTTGGGCTTGCTAGGCAGACACATGTGACAATGAGCTATATTCCTGGCCAAATGTTATGTTTAGATCTAAATTGTTCTCAAAAAGTCTCTCGTTCAGAGATGGGGATTTCTGAAATAATTGGGTCACAGGGGCACTATACTCATTAATGATGAACTTGTAGCTGAAAGTCCTTTTAGAAGTTGGGGCCTGGTTGGAGGAAGGTCACTATCGGTATGTCATAAACCTACACCACACTGTCTCTGGCTTCTGTCTTCTCTCTCTCCATCTACTTCCTAGTCACTATGACGTGAGTGGTTTTCTTCTGCCGGGCCTTTCCCTCTTGCTGTTTATACCTTGCCACCAACAGCCATGGACTGAACCCTCTTAAATAATGAACCATACTAAATCTCTGCTCTTTTAAGTCATGAGTATTAAATATTATGTTCCAGTAATAGGAAAGTAAAGAATAGATTAAGTTATTTTTATCTGTTGGAACATATTGAAGACTGATAAAGGTATAAGATCAAATCTTATTTATTTGTATCAAAGAGCAAATAAAACAGTCACATCGTCTTGGGGACTCAAGAACATCAAATTTGAATCCTATAGTAGCCATGACCCAGTATCCACCTCTTCCAGCTGTACCTTAAATGATCTTTCACAGCCAGGCACCTTCCAGTCGACATGTACATCCATGATGCAGGAAGCAGTTTTTACCAACATTGGTCCTTTTAGTGATCTTAAGGGACCATGGACCAAGCTCCAGTCCCTCCCAGTCATCATGCAGAGGCAATCTTGCCTGCTCAGGGACCAAGAACAAGATATGCCCATCTGTGGTCCCGTAGAGAATCTACAGATATTGGTCCAATTTGGGGACCATGAAGCAGGACTATGACTACAATCAGAGGGCAGTCTGAGGGCAATGTGGCCCTCCCTTTCTCAGTGGTCTAGTAGATTTGGTAGAAGTTCTTTCAGGGAAGTAATAAGATCCATACTTGCTCATGCACCTAGAAATAAACTTGTATTCTGTGGTTGCAACTTCAGAGCCAGAAGCTGATCTGCATCATAATTTCATCCTACTGAAAATGTTCTGAAATAAGAAACCAACTCAGGAACCAAAGTCTGTTTTCAAATAGATGAAACTCTATAATAAATGTTATCTTTAATCTCCAAGTTTTAATTTTTATCATGTTGGTGTGTGTGACTTACAAACATCATTTTATCCTTAAAGAATTACCTTATAGTATATTACATATAATACTGATTTGAATAAAGATATTTAATATACATAAGCAATCTATTTTGCAACATACCCTCTTTAAATATTTTCATTCTATTTAAGTGGTAATCAAAATAAACAGCGAATATTTAAATTTAAAAAGTATTAAAGTCCTTTGTCATTAATCTCCCCCAAATTACTCCCCCTCACTTTGATCACCTGTGTCCCATCACTCTTTCCAATTTCTGAAGTGGTTCGAAACGTCCTCTTTTGACAGCTTTACCAGTTATGATAAAAATATGTTAGAAATACTTAGTGCTATCCATGTCAATGGAAAATCAGGCTCATTAAAACATTTAGGTGTGGAACTTTATTCACGCGCTATGGCACTGTGTGATTTATAGCTGTTCCCCAAAGTAAAAATGACCTAGAATAGTAAATGTTTTGAATTGCTTCAGAACACTAAAGCAGCCACAACAGTATAACTAATCACTCTCAAGAAAAAAGATGTGCAGAAGTGCTTCAGAAATTGATAGGAGCAATGAGACACGTGTTAGAATTGGCAAGGAATATTTTGTGGGGGAAACAGTGGCAATGTGTTTTTAAGTGTAGCAGAATTTTTAATTTAAACATTTACCATTTTTGTTGATAACATCTCATATACCACTTCAGGAGAGGATAGTATACGTCATACTTGTAGGTCTTAACTGACAAAAGAAGTTGTTTGGCATTTACAATATATGTTTTTGTAAGCACACCTGCTTCCTGCAACCCTGTCTGCCCACACAGATGCTACCCCTATTCTTAAACCTACCCTATTGCAAAAAAGATAAGCGGGGCAGGACACAAGGTACAACCTTAGAATGTACAGTTCCCAGTAGGACTCAGTCACCTATGAGAATCTAAGGCCACTCCTGATCTGACAGGAGGCGGAGCTCTGGCAGGAATTACAACAGTAAGTGACAGCTGAAAATTCTTAAGAAACTTCCTTTGCTTTGTGCCTGTTGTTCATCCCTGCTGTGCATGTTCATCCTTCCATTCCTAATAGAGTTGAGACCTCTGCTGCAAGCATTAGAAACTAGTTTAGCTGCTTGTTCAAATTTTTGTAGGTAAAAAATGAGGGCTAGTTGAGAAAAGGGCTGAAGAGAGCTTAAGTATTATTTGAAGCAAGAATCCTAGTATCAATAGTATGTTCCTTTTTCATGTTGAAGAATACTTGATGGTATGGGTGTGACACAACTGATATAGCCACTTACATGTTGTCTGGGTTGCCGCCATTTTTGGCTGTAAGAATATAAAGTTGAAATAAACACCTGTATGTAAATTTTTGTGTGACTAGTTTTTTACTCTATAGGAAAAATTCCCAGGAGTGTGCTTGCTGGATTACATCATGATTGCATGTTTAGTTTTGTGAATAATTGCCAAAACGTTTCCTAGAGAAGGTGTGTTATTTTACATTCCTTCCACCAATGTCTGATTGATCCAGGTTCTCTGCATCCTCACTGGGACTTAATAGTGTTATTATATTTTCTTTATTTCTAACCATTCCTATAAATCTGTCAGGATAATTTTATGGGTTTAGTTAGCATTTCTCCTATGGCTGATGATATTAGCCTCTTTAAATGTATTTATTTTCATCTGACTATCCTCCATGATGGAATACCTGTTCATGAGTTTAGTCATTTTATAATTATGTTTTATTTCATTTCTATCATCGTTATGAGGATTCTTTATTATCAATATATCAACTTTATCATAAAATTTATGTTAGGTGATCTTCCATGATTTTTAAAATGTATTATTTATTTTAACATTACTAATCTTTTTTTTGTTTGTTTGTTTTTCTATGGTACCGGGAACCGACCTCACGACCTTGCACTTGCCAGGCAGGCGCTTTGCCGCTGAGCTAAATCCCCAGCCCCAACATTAATAATCTTAACAATGGGATTTTTCTGGATAAGTCAGTTCCATAAATTAATCTGGGTTTGTCAATTTCATATAGATTGCCATAAATATAAAAAAAGTTTTAAAATATAATCATTATTAGATAATGATGACTACTCTTTTTTATTTTATAAGATCTTTTCCCCTTCTAATTATTTCTCCCACCAATCTGGCTCCACTACCAAACTTTGGCGGTGTATACATAATTTTATTCTGGTGAAAAGAATGAACCATGACTGAGAGTGAAAAACAGTCATCAAAGCTTGACTTTGGAATTCATTGATTTCAGATTGCTCAGTGATCTAAAAGAGAATTAGAGAGTTTTCAAGTAAAATGTATGAAAGAGTTTTGGATTTTAATATAATAAAAATCTACTAGGATTTAAATGCACAAATGTATATTTTTTGTTAACCCATACCCTGCTTTATTTTGGAGCTGAAACAAGCAAACAGCTGTGTGGCCTGATTCTCAAATAAAATGCTGCTATAGAGGAACCTGTGGGCTGCTGCCTGCTACAGTTGACTTACCAGTTTTCATAAAGTTTGACCTTTCTTAACTTTCAAATCAAGTTAAATTACCTTTCTTCCATCTCTTTATTTATATCCTTTGTATCCTTCATACACCCTTAGTAGCTCTCTAGTTAAGTTAGCTTTATTCCTATAATATTTCTTGATATATTTCATTTGTCTTCACGTGGTTTCTTTTTCTATGCTGTACTCATGGAGCAGGCAATCGTCAACCTTTTATTGTCATTTTAAATTGGAGATTTATACTTGGTAGCAATTTATATCAAGTCTCCATTAGAAGATATGAAATTACAGGGGAGCAGTTATTGAAATACATAGCCCATGTTACCAAATTCACAAAAAAAATCCCAAGTCATTATTCCCTGGGATGGATGACCTATCTGATTATATCAGGATTTTGGTATAACTAACAGTGCAGAGCACTAAATATCAAATATTATGAATCCCAAGGCATCAGATCACATATTTCTATAAAAGAGTTTATTGCCTCTGGGCATTCTTCTCTCCAATTGATTCTAAAATGTATAGAGAAATGGAGAGTGGTAAAAGTAGCAAGTGTATAATTTTTAGATACTCTGAAACTAATTCAGGTAAAAATTGCTTTTAAGTGCCTTATGCAGTATCCACGAGAAACGCCAGGCAGATATTGCTATGCAAAAAAGCAGTGTTTTGAGTTGTGCTCCTCATCTATTTTATGATGACTTTCTTCTTTGACTATTGAGGTTTGAAAGAATCAAAGTAAAGCAAAAACTGCAGAGTCTACACAGCACTCAAAGTGAGGAAAGAGATAAAATGAAGCATTGTTTCCTCTCATACAGGAAAGTAAAGAATACAGAGTCATTTTTCAAGATATTTTTGAAAGACATGCAGAAGGCTAATAATGAGTGATAGATCACAAATGTTTAGATGTACTCAACTGCATGCGTTAAATATCACAGAAATAATCTCTTTTGTTATTAATATGTGCATATGAAATTCCATGATTTGATTGCCAGCTTTCAATTTTAAGGTGGCTGTCCTCAACTGTTTTTGCTTTCAGGTTCTCTCATTCTTGAAATTATTGTGGAACCCCCAAAACATGTCACTGGGATGTACACAGTATTATTTGGGTACAAATTTAGATTATAAACTTCATAATTTAAAGGTAGAATTCAAAGTTATTAATTTAAAGATAAAAATAATAAGGCTTGTGAGTAGAATATTCTGGTGAAGCACAAACAATAGATAAAAATTTTGCTTAATGGAAATGATTACATTCTCATATCTGCTTCAGTATTCAAATATTTGCAATTATTTTTATTGAAATATAAATAATAAATTTAATGATTTACAAATTTCATGTAAGAAAACAATGGCGTAATTAGTAGCCTTTCCATACAGCAGATAATTTTCTTAACTAACTATCCAAAAACTCATCAAAAGTTTTTTAGAAGTAAGTGTAGTGAGGTATCTGAATTCATATGCAAAAATGTATTATGTTTTGTTAAAACATACTTGTCCATTTTGTAATTTAAATGAATCTTTTACTTTAGTGATCTTTCTAATGTTTTGTTCTGGTTATTTAGGAAATATTAGTCATTCAATTAAGCAAATATTTTACATACATATTGAAACATTTTATTGTATAAAGTCACCACAAATCATAATACTTGGGATATTATCCCTGTACTTTAAAGAATATAAATGGAAAATAAACTATAACCTTCATAATGTTATGGAATTAATTTGCCTTTAAAACTCCCTGAAAATGATGTGAAGGAAGCCCAAAGGTTTATACCTTTGAAGAGATTTGGTTTACAGAAATTAAGGTAAAATTTGACACCTGTGCATATGACAGTGCTTTGCTATAATGCTATTTAAAGTAGAATTGGTACATAAGATGGGAAGTAGGTTGGGAAAGATAGTTTTTCATTAAGATTCCCTATAAAGCAATTAATAGTGTAATGTAAAGGTAGAGTTAGTAATTATAAGATTTAAAGATCTTTTCTGCTTGTGCAAATATGAAATAAAAATTCTTATAGAGAAAATGCCAAGAAACAGTAAGAAATATAGCTACTATTCATTTTACTTCTCTGTATTAAAGTAAAATATTTTAATATAGTACTCAGTAATAATATAATGCTTATTTATTATTATATTCTGTCATACAATATGATATTAAGGGCATGGCTTTGCTGCCATCAGTAAGACAGAGGCAAAAAATGCATTCCTAAAAATCTAAATCAAGACCTGACTACACAAACATAAACCTTTAATTATAAGTTTATTTCATTTGTTTCTCACTCCTATGTGTTCACTATTGGGTCTTCTTTTTCCAGAACATCAATCACATTGTCTAAGAATGGATTCAAGTATTAATTTTTACTCCTTGTTACTCTGTTTTAGTGCCAAAAGTTATTCATTCAATCAATTAATCTCTGGAGTTATTAGGTGTCAACTCTGTGCAAGGCATTGCACCAAATGAAGTCAATATATACACTGGCACTTGACGATAGGCTGGAGTAAAAACAAGTTAAAAATTTAGGAAAATCCTTGAAGATTTATTTCTTCTTTAATTGCTCCCTTATTTCCAGAAGTTAACAAATTGCCATTGTCATTTTGGTTTCCTGTAGAGAAGGAAGAAATTTTATTTAATTACTTCTTGCTCTGTGCTTTCTGCTTTGAGAAAGCAAGTGACTAAGGGTGATAAAGCACTGGAGCAAAGCTCTGAGGAGCTAGGATGTAGTAATTCTTCCAGTGTCCTGACCTGGTCTCTTGTGGGTAGAAAACATTGTTTAGATTTAGTGCACTTCATTCTTCCAATTGCCAATTGTATTTACAAAAGGTGTCAAGGTCCCTGAAATAAAAGGCTCTCTGTGGTACCTGAGGAAGGATAAAGCAATGATTTTTCCCTACTTCAGCTTACAAGAAAAATTTTCAAGTATCTGTTGGTCACTAGGAAAGAGAGATGTCCACAAAGATCTCAGTGTAAGTACTTAGGACACTATGTATTAGTTGCTTACATAATGCTAGAGCTACAACCCAGCTTCCAAATGCTGCCTACAGTGATGGCTAACACTTTAGAGCCTTCAATGATAAAAAAACAAAAACAAAACAAAACAAAAAAAAACGCAGAACAGCAGCAGCAAAAACAACAATGACAAAAAATCAAGGTAGGTTATAGGAAACCGATATTCTGCAAAATAGAAGATGACCAAGAGATGAAGGGAGGGAGGAGGCGCTACAATGAGAATTAGGTTGTGTTACATACATGTCTGAAAGTTGAAGACAACATAATCATTATGTACTACACACATGAAAGAATAAGCATTAAAAACTAAAAACATTTCACTGATCATGGTTCTCACAAGTACAGTTTTTATTTGAGACTATGGACTAATCAGCAAAAATTAATTCTTGTTTCACCACCCATATTTATTGTATATTCTTTAGTATTTTTTTGAGAAACTTTTATCCCTTGGCAATGTTGTTACCCTTTAGAAAGAGGTCTGAGATTGTGTTTTAATGTGCACATTTATAATAAAGGAACACTTCTCCATATCTCGTTCTTAATGCCCAGTTTCCGGGTTTTGGGGGGCCAAATACAAGAGGATTGGTAGTATTTATTTGTTCCACATTTTTCCTTGAGTAAGTGCATTAATACTGTATGATCTGTCATTTCCGCTGCTAATAGTTTCATCATTTTAAAGTTCTATATTATTCTCAGAGCATGTACATAGCAAATACATAAATATGAATTAAGCAAAGGTTTAGGTCTGCACCTAATAATAGGTGGCTTTATCAGAAAAGCTTTGGGCTAAGGTGGACAGAAATTTCCCAGAACTATTATTTCCGATTTAAAAATGATCAAAAATTGTTCTAAATTCCCATCAGATCATTACATGCTCTAAAATAGTTTTTGGTACATGGAGCTAAGCTCCCAATTGATTAATTCTGCCCATTTTTGTTGTAAAGTAAGCAAAATATATGGGAACAGAGGGTCTCCCAGTATCAAGCCAATATTTTGTCACTTGTTTTTTAATAAAGAGGAAGAAAAAATGACATATCAGTGTTTTTCTACCTGACGGGTACTGTAAATGATTTATATTTATATATCCTAGATACATTGCATATGACACCCTAGACAGGATTTTAGGATCTAACAAAAAATAAAAAATGTCAAATTTCAGACTATACCAGTGTTGAAAGCAGAAGAATAATTAACAGAAGAGCACACACTTTCACATTAAAAGATAGTAATCAAGTCCCATGTGGACTTGATTAAAATTGTAAAAAGAAACTTACTGGCAATTGCTATGAAGGATATGAAATTTTTCTTTTTTCTCTTCAAAAAATTTGTTTTTTTGTTTGTTTGTTTTTCTGGGACAGGGTTTCAGTATATAGTCCAGGCTGGCCTAGAACTCACAGTGATGTTCTTGACCCAGCTTTCCCAGTGGTGGGATTACAGGCGTGCACCACTGCATCCAGCTCTCCAAAACAGTTTTGAGACACTGATAACTAAAAGAACAATGCAATATTAATGTATGCTGTAAGAGAAATATAAGATAAATGAACATGTAGACTTATGAATGTCTAAAATATTTTTTAAATAATATCAAGAAAATAGATCAATGTTTGACTTAAGAAGGGGAATTAAATATTTTAAAGTCTGAATAGAATGAAAACACTTTCTGTTGTTGTCTATGATTTTATTTGCAATATTGAAGAATTTGAGAGCCCAAAATTTTGAGATTAGCTTGGGCTAATTAGCGAGGCCTTCTCTCAAAGATAAATAACTAAATACATAAATAAGTAGATGAACAGTAAACAAATAAAATATATTTAACTGCTGTTAAATCATTACATTTCTGCTATTTTTTCTCTTTGAATTTCATACTCCTACATTTCATAATTCTTCCAAGTCTTTATAAATGTACCTGAAGTATATACTATGTGTTGTGACTGAATTAAGATAAATTATATGGAAAATGGTACCAAACATTTAATTTTGACTTTAGGATTATGTTATCCCAATCAGTATATGATTCTATAATTAAAAGAGACTGTTTAGTACTTTTCCCTCCAATCTTCCAACAATTATGTCTAAATCTTAATGGCTGGTTATAATTTGAAGATAAAATCATATCTATCTATCTATATATGATTATGCATATGATTACATATATGTGAGAGAAATTAAATATATATGTATATATAACTTTATATATATTATGTATACATATATATATAAAACACTTTAGACCTACTGCTCATAGACCTACAATATTCAGTATAGTAAATCTAATAGAACATAATACAATAAAGTCTCTGATGAAAGCTTTGTCATATGCTGTCAGGAGCAATATGCCATAGTGAAAGATAGGGGTAACATTTTCATTACGGAGTCAAGAGAGGCAAGTTTAATCTTACATTCGCTATTAGACTGCAAGGCCATCTGTCAATTTCTTGTTTTCTCTAGGTGGGTGTTTCTTCATCTATAAATTGATTAATTTATCTTCAAAGTTTTGTCCAGCTGGGAATTTCAATAGTTCTATGATTTGTGACTCAGAAATACAATTGTTTTCAAGAAACATAAGTGATACTTTGTCCCTGCTTTATTGCTTACAAACTGAGAAATAAACTTTCTGCAAGATTAGAAGTAAGTGTAGATGCTCCAAAAGTCCTTATCCATTTGAATGTGGGAAATTAGAGAAATTATGCACAGAGAAAGAAAAGGTATGATATAATATATCATCTTAATTTTGTAATGCTCCTATAAAATAAGCATTTATATAAATTGTTCTCAAATTCTGTAATTATTTTATGGGAACAGTCATATAAATCACATTCACATTGCTAAATGGTAAATTGTGCTCTGACTCTAGAGCAAACTAAGAAATTTTATTGATAAATATAACTTTTTTGAGTTATGCACCTGATATTTCTCTAAGAGAGGAGATTAATTCTTAGGTCTTCATTTGGCCTCAGATCAGCTTCTTGATTTTGAATTTTTTGTTCGGTTTTAATGTTTGGGTTTGTGTTTTGGTTATTTAGCTTTTACTATTTTTTAATGTGAAAGTGTGTGCTCTTCTGTTAATTATTCTTCTGCTTTCAACACTGGTGTAGTCTGAAATTTGACATTTTTTATTTTTTGTTAGATCCTAAAATCCTGTGAGTAGGTTTCAGATCACTGCTCTTGATTTTTATTTCATTTTTTAATTCAATGAGACCTTTAGATGTCACATTCATGACTTTCTTTGTCGTTCTCTATGTCATCTGCTCATATGAAGGTCATAAATATAATACATATTTTATTTTATATAGTTAAGCTTTTATGACATATAAATTAGATTTTCTGTTTTATTTGACTTTTCTTTTGTTATTTGGACTTGACATGACTTGGTGGCATTCAGATATACTTGTATAAGATAATGTGACTTAATTGTTTCTTACTAGTTTTTTGTTTTCTTTTACTACACTGAACAATGTGACTTTCAATTTTGTCTTACTTCATGGTTAGTTTTTACTTTACTACACTATGTGCCATCCAACAAAGAGACTAATGTCATTTCAAAACACATGAAAGGGATAAAAGGAAATTTTGAATGACACCTAAGTAAATTAATTCTCCGCTTCAATTTTAAAAAGGCCATGGCTTTGGAAATACTTATGACAACTTTTAAAATCTGACATTATATGCAGAGAATTGACATAGAAAATTAATGTGAAATTAGGTGTGTGATTCCCTCTCATTCACAGATTTATACATTCTAGGTTTAGTTGAATCCCAGATAAAATTGGATAAACAAATGTGATATGACTTCTCTTAGAAATGTCTCATATGAGTAGCTTTGCATTCCAATTTCACTATTCATGTGGAAATGACTCAGTGCTCGGCAAACTAATGTAAGTGAATTCTGCTGCAAACTCGGGTGACAGTCACAGAGAACACCTGTGCTAGTTTTTACTTTGGAAGAAATAGCTGGTAGTAGAATATGCAAAAATTGTGAAAAAGTATATTTTACATGAATTTTACTGAACCAAGCAATATCACAGTCCTCTGGCATGTAGGCAGGTATTTATTTTTTCTAAAGTAATTCTTAAAATTTATGACAAAAATACAGCAGATAAATATGTATCTTACTTTAATACCCTATCCTACTAAGTCACAATAAAACCCAATCTTAAAATATTTGTAAAAGGTAAACTCATACAATGGTGACTGTAATATTCTGTTCAATATGTAGGATTCCATTTGTTTTGTTTGACTATCAAAATCATTCCAGCTACAAAATTCTGATGCTATACTTCAATTTATACATATTGTATCTTCCTCTGATTAAAGCTTTGGACATTTAATAATAATAGTTCAACAATTAAAATTAGTACAATGGCCACACTTTTTTGAAGTACTTACAAGACTTTTGGATACTTTATCATCGTAAAGTCGAACACCTCAGCTATTGTTCATGTCTAAGTCTAAAGGATTCTATGTGACTAACCATTAGCTCTTCTATGACTACCTTTTTTAATATACCATGTATAGATCCTGGATTTTTTAAATATATAATTATTGCATAAACCATTTGAATATGCAATTTGAATACAATAAGATATATTTAGATCTGACAATAAGTATAATCCTCCCAAGTGACATCCACGTATGGTGGACACATAATTGCAATCACGATACTGTCTGCAGAGGTATTTTATTGATTCTGGAAATTCATGGAAGTCTTTCCCAAGAAAATGTGAAGTGTTAGAATACTGTCTTCTATTTCTTTGCTAAAAGAAACAGTTAATGATTTCTTGATTGATCAATCTTGCATGTCTCTATTTGTTTTCCCGAGAAATCACTTTGAAGATATCAATATGTAATACAACAAGCATTGTTAATTTCCTACCACTTTGTTAGTAACTCTGTATTGTTTTTACTGTTCTTTTGCGGTTTTGTAAATGGTTGTCTGTTAGTTGATGTTTTCCTTCTTTTATTTTTAAAAGAAAAAAAAAAAGAATATAGGATTTGACTTCACGCTACTTGGGAAAAGATGATTTTAGCCATGAGTGGCCCCAGCAGAGGGAGTAGCATGTGTTAATGACTTTGTAACTATAGGAAGCATGATTTTTGGTTAAAACTAGAGAAATCTATACTCATAATTCTGAAGGCTAGAAGATCAAAACCAAGGTGCTATGAGGATTATGCTTTCATTAAAACATGGAGCTCAGTGGTAGAGGATGTGACTAACATCATGGAGGCCCAGGATTCAGTCTTCAGTACCAAAACAAACAAACAAACAGAAAAACAAAATGTGGGGATAGATGCTTTCTTGTTTCCTTAATTCAGGGTGTTCCTTGAATCAGGCCGTATGGCCAAGTTCTTCCTGTGTGTCTTTATCTTATCCTCTTAAAAGGAATCATATTTGCTTAGGGCCCATGATAAACATATATATTTTAATTACATCGGCCAAGACTCTTTTAAAATAAAGTCACACTCACAGGTATCGAGGATTAAAACTTTACCATATATATTTAGAAAAATCAGTGCATAACAAAGACCAACTGTGATTAATTTTGGTCACTTTTAAATACACTGAAACATTTTATCATAAACAGGTAACTATAGAATCACAGAAGCAAAAAGAGATGTAGATTTCTGAGTTTATATACACACAAAAGTTTTACCTCTTGTAGCAGTGACTCAGAATTCCTGGAGGCTGCCTGAAGACGTCAGAGCACTGAGGGGATGAAGACACAGCATTATGGGCGGTGATGGGGTAGAACTGATCGGAGTCTTCCCTCTGTGTGACGTCAGCGTGGCAGCTGGTACCATTTGGGAGGTTGTTGGAAGCAAAGAAATGGGGTCTCTTTTCCAAGGCTACTGAACTAGCTCTTTTTATTCACTGTATTCTTAAGAGTCATAATCGTAGTAAGCATAGAGAAATGCTGCTCTGGAGAATTGTTCAACCATGCAGAAAAAAGTTGTGAAAACTTATTTCCTGATAATGTATTTATACCAATGGTTTGTAATGTTGTACTAAGCTACTCAATTTAGATATCCAAAGCAAACTGACACTCTTTTGTGTAATTTCCTCAGCAGTCTTTATTATCTTGCCCATTTCAAGTTCCGTTGAAAATACTTCAGTGAAATGCATCCTAAATTAATTGGTACAACCATAGAAAATTTTAAAACATTATACATCCTAATACATTCTGTCAAATGTCCTTTTCTGGAGTTATTTACCAGAAATCTCTTTCATAGTCATTGACAATTGTTTCTATGACTATTGCTAGTAATACTATAACTTATAATGACTAACACAATTGTATAATGGGTATTAATTTTTATGTTTTCTAATACCCTTTCTCACATACTGGAAACTAAATATCTCATTCCTTATGAGAATATGTGTTTTTAATATTTCACAATGAAAATCACCTAGCTATTTGAATACATTAAATACATTTGACTCTTCATATTTACTTAATCTAAGACATATGATGATTAAAATATTTTATTCTGAAAGAAACTCTCACCAAATAAATATACACAGTCTTACTAATGTATGCATTTTGATATTACACAATAATATAAATGTTGGAGGTTTTTTAACTTGCCATTTTAAAACATTACAAATGAAAAAGACAACTGCCTTTCCATGTAAAATATATTGTAGGGATTAATGAGATAGAAATTCTACAAAATGTAATTTTATTTGGATAAACTTTCATCATATTTGTCTGAATCTGAGTTAAATTTGCACAATTAAATGAAAAAGAATGTATAAAAATTGTTCACAAAAGTGATTAAGATTTCTTCTGTGAGGAGGCAGAATCACAAACCTGGAGTAAGGAGATAAGGCGAGAGATACACTATTATATATATGAAGGCAGACTAGAAATTAATAGTTTATAATTTTCTTGATGTTTATTTTGGGATATTTAATAACATCTATTCCTGCATTCAAATGTAGCTTTTCTCCAAATCAATTGAGAAGTCACAAAATTAGGTTAGTTTTCCATTGTTTTCAAATTATTGTGAATTTTAAGTTCTTAAAAAACATGTATCTATCTATTATCTGTCCACTTCCTGCATTGGGAATCTAAATATCAATATGATATATTCTCTGCTTAGCGTCTCACCAAGAAAAAATGAAGTCTGCCCTGAATGTAACCTTACCTGAGAATCCAACCTCTTCCAATGGCATTGGCAGTTGGCAAAAGTCAATATAATATAGTTCAAGTTTTAAAAAATGCTTCAATGAAAATAAGTCACTTCAACTTTTGTGGGGGTACAGGAAACTGTCTTTGATTTTTGAATTGAAATAAATGGAACACATTATAAAACATCATATTTTGATTTGCTTCTGTTGGGCAGAACTAAAAATTAAATATTCATGTCATTTTAAAAAGACATTAATTTCAAATTTGGCAGAAGTCTCTCCAGTTTATCAGAGACTGTCTAGGCCAAGGAATCACTATAGAGTAATAAACAGCTAGTTCTTTGGTGGAAATCTTCAATAATTGCACATTTTCCATCAGTCAACGTGACTAAGAACGAACCAGAAGTGTGATCCTCACTTTAAAATGTAATCATTCCAACTCAAGAAATCTGTTCGGAGACATATTGGTGGAGATAATTGCACTCCCCATTTTCTTAGTCATCTTACAGTTGGATGAGGGACATGGAGTCTTTGGGACACACAAACATTTTGAAGCTGTGCTTAAAAGTAGATGTAGTCTAAACCAAGTGGATTTTATACGGATCCATGGATGAAAGGGAATCTAAATCACAAGACTTCAGAAATGCCCAGCTAATCTCGCACATTTTGAGCTTGACAGATATTCAAAGGTTCGCTCTGTTCATCTCACACCTCTCTGCTTGCATTTATCTACATGTAGATAGAGTCATCCTGTCAGATATTTTGTATAAACTTAGGAGAACAAAATGAATTCAAGTCATTTGAGGGGTGAGGAGCGTGTACAGAGTAAGATTCTTGCAAAGTGTACTTTTTTAAAAACGTGAAGAAAATGGATGACAGTTAATATGTTTTCATTCTTTTATTTTTAAAATAAAATAAAAAAATCAAAAGAATAAAAAAATACTTAAAAAATAATAAAAAAAACATAAGGAAGTTTCTCTCTAGAAATAGCGTTTTTTTGCCTTCTGCAGTACTGCTTTTGTTATGTTTTATTTGCTCTTTTAATTTGAATGTTGCTATTTTTGTTTTCAAATACTTAATTTTTAGCATGAAAATGTTTCTGCCCAATAAAGTGGCCAGAATTTTTTAGATTCATTCTATTGATGGTCAAGTCATCAAAGATATGTTGTTAGTACTTATAAAATAAGTCAACCTCAGAAGCAAAACTTTCAAAAATTATTAGCTCTTCCTATGTAAATAGCTTCATTGGGATGTTCTATTCATGCCTTTAAAATTTTAGTTCTCTAGTTTGATTAATTTATTCTAGCCTGTAATTTTCTGTGGAAAATTTTTCCAAGAAATTGTCCAAAATTCATTATGTGTGCAACTAAATCCAGGTAAATGATTTATTTTGCTCATTTGGAGATGCTTAAAGTAAATTGCCATGTTAAAGTCAATAGTAAGTCATGCAGAAATTGTTTAATTTTATTAACTTGTAACTTTTCAAACTTAACCATAAAATCTATCAAGGATGATTTAATTTTACTTTAAAACAACATATTGAGATTATTGAACTTATCACATTCTGTGCTTTTCCTATCAGTTTTTATAGTCTTGCATATACACACGGATACTAACACAATCATGTAAAGTGTGGATTTGTGCGCAATTGCCCATACATACAAATGCATTTACAAATGTCATCATACATTTTCCTGTATGCTAAAATTCAAATGAGTTCACACCAACTTAAATTCATAACACAGGATTTGCTTTCTCCTTTCACTTTGTTAATTGTAACATCTTTCTCTTACTGTAACAATTGCCTTACATCTTATTTATTTAATTCTTTAATCCCTATGTGAATATGTGATCGATCTCTCTCTCTCTCTCTTCATTTTTCTTTTTTTTCTTGATTCCTTTCTTTTCCTTTCTTTCTTTTTTCTTTCTCTCTTTCTTTCTTCCTTTCTTTCTTTCTTTCTTTCTTTCTTTCTTTCTTTCTTTCTTTCTTTCTTTCTCTTTCTTCTCTCCCTGTTTTTTTCTTTCTTTGTATTTGGTTTGTCCTCTTTTAATACTGTTCCATTGTCATCTGCTTTATGAAGGCTTTGATGAGAAGTCTGTGATTTTTTAAAGCTTTAAAATATGTTTTAGGGACTGGGGATTTAGCTCAGCAGCAAAGTGCCTGCCTGGCAACCACAAGGTCATGAGTTTGATTCCTGGTACAGGAAGAAAAACAAAAAAACAAAAAAAAAACCAAAACAGAAAACAACAAAAATACATTTTAAATACAGTACAATTCCTCCATTTAGAACATACAATCCAAAGATTTCAGTAAATTTATATTGTTGGACCACTTCCAAGACAACTTCATTTAAAATAGTTGTTCATACCCCCAAAATATAATTCAGTCCACTACCCCTCACTTTTCTTCCCTCAGATCACCTAAATATCATAAGAAGCTGTTGACCTTCCTGTCATAGATTTGCCTATTCTAGGCATTTCTTAGAAACAGAGTCCCACATCATTGTCTTTTTGACTGGCCTTTTTGTCTGAGCATATATTTTACACCCAACCACATTTAAGCATGAATCACTGATCATACAATTTCATTAAGAATAAAATATCATTACTGTATATGGCTATTCCACATTTTTTATCCATTCACCAGTTACTAGACTCATGGATTATTTCCACTTTGGGTCTGTTATGGATAATGTTAATATTAGCACTCATGTACAGCATAAGATTTTGTGGAAGTGTATGTTTTCATTTCTTTTGGACATATAATAAGGATAGAGTTGCTGTCCCATGTATTTAACTTTTTGAGGAGATAGAAATCTGTTGTTAAGGTTCCTGAAAGCTTTTACATTTCACCAACAGTGCATGAATATTATACTCTCTCTGAATGAACAAACAGAAATTATTATAGTGGATGTGGAGATGTGTTTGTTTATTTTCATTCTCAGCTCCCTGATGCATACTTGTTGCTGTTGGATATTTTTATCTATCTCAGAGAAAACGTCTCTTCAAAGTTTTTTTTCCTTATTTTAAATTCAGTTATTTTTCTTTTTATTATTAATTTCTAAGCAGCATTCATTACAAATTCTCTTTATTGAAGTACAGTTTTTTCAAACTTTTTTGCCCATTCTCTGTTTCTTTTTCACTTAAGAATATTACCTGTAGCACAAAACATTTTGAATAGCTGTGAAATCCATTCAATGTATATTTTCTTTTATTGATTATAATTCTGATATCATATATAAGAAATTACTAGTTATGAAATCAAGAATTCTAAAATCATGTACAGACATGTATTTTTCTAAGACTTTTATTTTTCAACCACTTCTATATAGGTGTATAATCTGAAGTAGCTTTTGTGTATGTTGTAGATATGGTCCAGTACCACTGTTTTTATGCATTGGTGTATTTTGCAACAGCAGTGTTTGTTAAAAAGCAGGTCTTGACATCATTGTCAAAATTAATTGACTAAAACTGTATGTTGTAACTATTTTTTAAGATTTGTATTAATACATTTGCCATAATGATCACATTCATCATAGGGAATTTGTACCTGTTCCTAATATGTGCTAATTTTTGTTGTTTTCCTTTTCATGGACAGGACTTCTTGTCCTGTCACTTACAAAAGCTTTGTTTCCATTCTCTCCTTTTCTAAATCCCTTTCCCTTTCTTCCCTTTGGTTTTTTTCCCTCCCTTTTCCTCTTCCCAATTGAACATGAATTCTCAGCTCTATTTTGTTAATTTATATGTCTATATTTATGATAGTACAGCATGCTTTTGGTTACTACAACAAAGTAGTAAGTCTACAGTCAGAAAGTGTGAGTTTTCCGCCTTTGTTCTTTTGTAAAATTTTTCAGAGATACACATTGAAAGGTTTATTTGAAAAGACAGTTATAACAAGTAGTTATAACTGTACTCTTAGGTATCATAATAACGTCAAAAAAGGGGTAAAGATATAGATTTACAATCTCTGTATTTCACTAGCCCTTTTCACCATAAACCTGAGTAGATAATGATAAGATTAGATTTAAGGACAAAAGAAGAACCAAGATATATCATGTACAGACCCAAATCCCTCTGATGAATGTGATCATTATGCATACCTAAAATGTACCCAAAGAATTTATCAAAATTTTTAAAAATGTAAAAAACTATAGAAATGCATGAGGGGGAGGGAAAAAAAATTAAGACACATTTTGTACATGTACCAGTTCCCCACATGGAATGCAAATGTTGTAAACCACATATATGTACAAATAAAAAATTAGAAAAATCCTAAGACAGATTAAGGAGAGAAATAAAGAGAAAGAGTGCTAATAAATAGATGTTATAAAAGTTCTAAAAAAATACAGTAAAGAGTTGAAATATATAAATTATAACAATAATAAAAAAGCCATAAAAGCATTAAAAGTGACTACATTAATATCAAAATAGACTATATAATATAAAGGGACAATGATCCAAAAGTAATAACTGACATTTTTAGTACCCCACTACTACATAGATTTATGGGGATGATCACCACAGAAACAGAAAAGTGCAGAAATATTAAAAACAATTTAAACCGGGTTTGATGGTGCACACCTGTAATTCCAGCACTCAGGAGGCTGAGGCAGGAGCATCACTGTGTGTTCGAGACTGGCCTGGGCTACAAAGAGAGCTCAAGGCCAGCCTGAACTGCAGAGTGAGACTGTCTCAAAATGATGAAAAAATTTTTAAAAAAATTAAAAAAAATAAAAGTAATTTACATCAAACAGCAATCTACAACACAGTCCATAAAACAATGTCAGGTTATCCTTTTGTCTCGACATGTTCTATATAAACACTTCTGGGGACGAAATATATTTTAGATTATAAACAAGCCCTAAATTTAAATGAATCCTAATTAATGAAATATATGTTTTGTAAAATAAAAATCACAAAAGAAATTAGAATGTACAGATTTATACAATGATTTCTTTAACAGTTAAAAAAATGAAGAATACACAACTATTTTGTAATAATCTATATAATTACCTTTCTTAGTGTTCTTTTCTTGTTGGTCTTTTTTTTTTTTAATTTGCATTAATGCTTGGCGACATTTGATTTCAGCCTGAAGAGTTTGCTGTAGAATTTCTTCTAAGGAAGGTCTGCTATTATTTTAGTTATCTGAAAACATTATTATTTTGCCACTTTTGTTTTGTTTCATGAGACAGGGTCCCTATGTGGTCCAGTCTGGCTTTGAATTCCTCCTGTCTCATGATTCTAAGTGTCAGAATTCTAGTGGTGCATTACTACATCTAACTTATTCTGCTTCTTTTTTTATTTTGAAGATAGTTTTGCCAAATACAAGACTCTGGGTTAGATATTTTAACATTTACCACTTTGACTATATTCTCCCACTACCTTTTAGTCAAATGTTTCTGGTGAGCACTGAGCATTTAGCTCCATTTCTGTAATGAGTCATTTTTTTGGTAATATCTTTAAGATTTTTCTCTTTATCTTCAATTTCCACAATATGACTCCACCACCCCTGAGGGTTGCTCTCGGCATTTGGACTACTTACTAGTCATTGTGCTACTTGGATGTGCAAATGAGAGTTATTCTTCAAATTTGGTCAATTTCTAGTCACTGTGTCCTTGAATATGTTTCCAACTGCTTTCTGTACTCTCTTAGAAACATTCCTATTTCGGGTATATTGAACCTCATCATAATGGTTTCTCAAGTTTTTCTGGGGCTGTATTCATTGTCTTTTTTTCTCTCTCTTTCATTTTGTGTAATTTCTGTTAAATAACTTCATGTTCAGTGATTACACTTTTAGCTATCTTGAATCTTCTGACAACACGATTTTGCTGAAATTTTCATTTGCTAATATTCAACTTTGAATTTCCTTTTGACAGTTTTATATCAATTACATTTCTATTGATAATACATTTTTGATCATAAATTCTTACGGTCACTTTCTGTACTCCATAAACATGTTTCAGTTTAATAATTTGGGCATATTTGTAGTATTTGCTCACCCTGGCCTCTGAACCTCTAAAATTCAGACTTACTTGTCACACTTTCTTACTACTTTTGCCTTCACTGTAGGAAAAAGAGAAAAAATTAAGTTATACATTGTAACAATTCCTGGAACTGATGTCATACCTACTTACACACTCAGAGATGTCATTTTATAAGTTGTGGAAATTATATAACAATTTGTCTTGCTACTTGGTTGACCACTGAATTATTTGTTTAGCGACATGGTGAAATGAATTCTGCAATATCTATCTTTCCTGTAATGCACCGCTTCTGCTATTTCTCCCATATTGTTGTCCCTTGTTACATTTTTGGGGGGTATCTCAAAGTAGCCTCTGGATTTATGTAAACTATTGACTGGTCAAAGACTGTGCCTAGATTCTAAATTCCACTAGCTAATTAGATTTACATCATTTACACTTGAATGTGTGAGCGCCTAAGGAGAAAGGGTGTACTCGCTTGGGCAGCACATATATTAAAATAGGGAGAAAGAAAGCTGAGTTTGGTTTTGTTTGTTGGTGTTTTTATTTATTTGTTTTCCTCCATGGTCATTATAGCAGTAAAAGTTTGTAGTTTCTATCTCTGGTCACTTCAGAGAGTTTGCAGTTTGGTCATGAACCACTGATTTGGACTTCCAAGAATAGTTATTTTTTATTTTATTCTAAGCCCATCTTCTAGACAGTCACTTTAGATCAGAGTAACATCGTTTCTGTAATTCTTGGTCAAAATTAAAACTTAGACCCATTCATTGGAGGAGTGAGGCTTGTCCTATTTATGGTTGTGTGTGTGGCTTGGGGAATGCTTTAAAGTATACATCACATCCTACTGTAACTGCCGTTGAGTAGATACAATTTAGCGCATCTGATCAGCATTCTCAGCTACTGGGGCGGAGTGTGATTCAGGACACCTCTTCTTATTCATTTTATTTGGCTTCTCTGTCATTTCAATTTTTGTTATGGAGTTACCATTTGTTTTAATTACTTTCTGCCAAGATTCTCACTATTTTTAGCAGCAGCTCTGTTGAAGGAGCTCTCCATAGTCTGTTGGCAATTAAAACAGTCTCTTTAGGTAAAACTGCTTTTTCCTTCATCCTTCTCGTTTCTCTCCTTGGCTGGATCCATGTATCACTGCATAAGAGCTGGAGGTAACACTCACTTTAATTTAATAATTTTCCTAGGAAAATAGGTGAGCTCAGAAGCTCTTGGTGATATAACTCCCCTCAAAACTGGATCTCCTCCCCAGCACCAAGCCGGGGATTGGAAAATAGGGGCCTCATTATTAGTATCCTGTGTCTGATATTATACCTGTAGCCTATGCGAAATAGTTGGATGGGAAACATGAACCCCTGATCTGTGCTACAGGTGCTTACAATTCAGGTTTTGCAACTGAAGTTGAGGCAAGATAAAATTTCTGACAACCTGCCCCTCGCAAGGTGAAATTGTATGCAGATGCAGGGGGAGAGAGAAGCCCTTCTTCTTGGTCACATCGGCCAGAAGAACACATCGGATAGAGTTTCAAAACACATGTGAAGGAAGGGTGGCCAAGGAACAAGTTATATCTCAGCTAACAAGGAGTCTTACAGTTCTTTCTGTAATTTAATAGGCTCTAAGGGAAATGTGTGTTAACATTCTGTATGTTTTTATGGAACTTTCCAAAGTTTGTACATGATATTTGAAAACATGATTTTACCAATTAATTTGCTATTTTACTGGAAATAAGAGTCAGCTGAACTCTTTAATTCTTACAATATCTTTGTTCCTCCAAATGCATTGTATATTCAGAAGGCTTTTAAAGTCTTTTCTATTCTCATTTATAACAATATTATTATGACATGTTTTGATGTGATTTTTTGTTTCTTTTTCTTGAACTTTATGAGGTTTCTTGTATTCATTGCTTTATACTTTGTGTCAAATATGGTCAGTTTTAAGCTGTCATTTCTTTAAACATTTTTGTGCTTCCCATCCAATCCCATCGAAAAATCTCTCTCCAAATATGTATAAATATTATATCTGTATCTATCTCTATCTTTATATCTATCCATATTGTACTCCAGATCATCTTGAATTCTTTTCTTCTGCAGGAGTGGGGACTGAAACCAAGGGGCATGAGGCCTTTGGACTGAGCTATGTCCTCAACCGTTTGATTTTATGTTGAGAAAGAGTCTCACCACGTTTCCCAATTCTAGAGGCAAAAAGCATTCCATTGCCTGTAGGAAAATTCCCATGCTTCACTGCATGGTGGGTAATCAAAGGATTTCTAGCATTCTTGGAAGCTGGCAATTATTTGACTTGTCAGCAAGCTCACATATTTCTATGCTGAGTTTGGTACTCAGCCATGGACTCATTAGCATTTCCAGGTGCTGAATCTTTCTGGAGATGATTCTCGCTGTGGCTCTGCCCGCTTCAGGTCTCTGCCTCACAAGTTCTCTGTATCTTGGTGACCTTGAGTTCCGGTCCCTGTGTGCATGGTGTGGCAAAGGCTTTGGTTCAGCCTGTGCTTCCATTGTACACTGCATTTGGGATATGTCTTCCTGAGGGGATACTAGGAAATTGCAGAATGGAATTTATTTGTTTCTCTATTCTCAGTAATCACAATCTGATGCCTCCTGGTCTCAGAAAGCAGATATTTCATATTATTTTCCAACTTTTTTTGTTTCTTTTATTTATTTATTTGTTTGTTTGTTGTTTATTTATTGTCTTTTTGAGACAAGGTCTCTCTATACAGTTCAGGCTGGCCTTGAGCTCACTTTGTAGCCCAGGCTCATCTCAAACTCACAATGATCCTCCTGCCTCAATGAGTGCTGGAATTACAGGCGTGTGCCACCACGCCTGGCCTTTTGTTTCTTTTTGGAGGTTAAATTCTAAAACTGTTTGAATGCCATGGATAAAATCATGTTTTAAGTGCAAAACAAATTTTGAAATCAGTAGAAAACTTTCAGTTTGTCTTGTTTCAATCTCAACCACTTCTACATTCCTTTACCTTCATTGCA
Source organism: Chinchilla lanigera (assembly GCF_000276665.1). Classification (NCBI taxonomy): domain Eukaryota; kingdom Metazoa; phylum Chordata; class Mammalia; order Rodentia; family Chinchillidae; genus Chinchilla; species Chinchilla lanigera. The sequence goes on along the minus strand of NW_004955425.1, from coordinate 9,805,055 downwards.
TTTATTCTTGGGAGTCACTGACTTTCTGTTTCAGAAAAACTTTTAAAATAAGCACTGCTTGCTTGAGCAATTCTCCATCTTTAAATTGACAGCAGAATGACTGATACATCAAAATAATATTTGCTACCCAAGTCAGTATAGCTTTTCCATGTTTTAGAGGTAGTTGGGAGAAGTAAAAGCCATGCTTTTCTCAATCTATGGTTAATATGTGCCTGAGGAATTTTAAAGCAATACTAGATGTTAACTATTCATCTCTCTTTGTAAGTAGATACAAGTGGAAGTGCCTCTTACTTGAAATGTGTGAGAGATTTACTGAGATAATTTTCCATACCAGAATTATTCATGGACTAACACTGGAAAGTGGGTTTTACATTAGGAAGCTAAGTACTGCCTATAAAGTGTAAGAACACATATTTTAAAGTGAAGCTATTTTTCTGAAACAGTGAATGTAAAAATGACATTATGAGATTCCGTATTTATTTCCCTCTCAATGGCTTTTAAATAAAATTTTATGGTATATCAAGACAGAGATAGTTTTCTAACTGCTGGTATAGTGAAACAAACCTGTTCTCTTTCTGCTACATTTATCACTGGTAGAAATAAAATCTTGCAATTACTATTTGGGTGACATTTTTATAGAATATTGGAAGATTAGCATTGCATTGACTTTTTATCTTACAACTATATCCACAACATTGTCTCAGAAGGTAATTATTTTTCTTTTAAAAGGAAACAAAGCAATAGTTGCTTAACTATTTCAATTGCCATACGCCATTTTTACTACATTATTCTTATTTTAATTTTTCTTACAGATTTCTTCTCTTCAGCTTCATATTGATTTTTAGTGACTTAAGTATATGGAAAATAACAGTTACTCCTTAAGTAATGTGCAATTTGATTTAAATGTATTAGTTCTAATCTTACAAATACACTGTTGCCTCTGTGATTCTAAACTACTTAAAATACTTCTTTGAATAAAGAATATACAATAGTTTTATTGCCTTACACTTTGAATATTATTACAGCATATTTCTTAGTATGGACACTTTAGCTTAAAAGAAAACCCTTTCTCTCCAATTTTCATCACTATCACTTATAAATCTTACTTCATTTGTAATCTAATCTGTAATCAAAGTGTTTAATAATTTTTATGATAAGTTTAATTCACTAAAGATATTTCAATTAGAAATTTTCTGTTTTATTTATTTTGTTTTAGTTATTGTGATAGTGGTGCAAACTAAATTCTGTTTTTTTTTTCCTGAGTCTGCAAGATCATTAGAAAGCAGTATAAACTTGGGTATTTATGAATTTCAATATTTAACTCAATATAGTGATTTAAAGTATATATTTCCAGAAAAATGGACCCTGATATATACTTGAGATGTCTAAAATCAATAGCAATAAGCTTTTTTTCTGCCTCTATTGAAAATACCCAGTTAAAATTCATCAAGCAATTAAACATTAACTGTTCCTGTCAATAAACAATAGAAATTAGTATTACAATGATCTAGCTATCTTGTGTACATATATACATGTTTTCCCTTCTTTCTTTCTTTTCTCTTTTCCCTTATCCCAGTTGTTTTTCCTTTAGAGCAGTTTATTTCCCTTCCACAATATTTATTGTATCTTCTAGATTTTATTTACTCTTGAAGGTTCTTGTACTAGTGAGAATATGGTGTTTACACATGCAGGTCTGATTTATTTCTCTTGTGAATATGGACTTTAGTTGCATCCATTTACCTATAAAAAACTTGAGTTTATCATTCTTTATAGCTCAGTAATATTCTATTATGTAAAAATACAACATCTTTTTTATTCATTCCTCAGTTGATGAGCATTTGAGTTGCTTCTGTGATTTAGCTATTACAATTTGTGTTGCTATAAATTTGGGTGAAATATATTGTTGTGGTGTGATGCTTTTAGTTCTTCTGGAAAAATACCAAAATGGGAAATAGCTGGGTTGAATGGGACCTCTAATGCGAGTTTACTGAGGAATCTCCAAACTGATCTCCCAGTGCTTGCAGCAGTCTACACTCCCACCAACAGTGGAGAAGTGTTCCTTTTCCCTACAGCCTTGCCAGCATTTGTTATTGGTTGATTTCTTCATCATAATCATTCTTTCTGGGGTGAGATGGAATCTCAGTGTTGTTTTAATTTGCATTTCTCGAAAAGATCTAAGCATTAAAACAGAAACACTAAATCTTCTGGAAGAGAAAGGAGGTAAAAATCTTGAAGACATAGGGGTAGGCAGAGAGTTCATCAACAAAAACCAAACTGCATTTATATTTAACATTTTATGGTACTATCAAAACATTAAAGAAGTTGAACTATTTTGCATTTGTACAAGCAACATATGAGTTCCAGTTGTTCCAAATTTTCATTGACACTTGTTAATGTTAGTTTCTTTAACTTTAACCATTCTATGAGTATACTGATATTATACTGTATTTGCAGTGGTATTTTTGTTTTAGACTGAATTTCCTCATGAGCTTACTGTCCACCTATACATCTTCTCTTGGAAAACATCATGGTAGGTAACATTCACTGTTCTGATATTATAGTTATTAGTGGCTTTGATTGTAAAATTTCAAAAGTAACAATGTACATGCAAAATTTTCTTGTTACAGGTAGGTTTTACAGGTATCTTTTCCTAGTCTATTGTCGGATACATTTAATTCTAAAGAACAATCATTTTTTAACTTTGTTGAAATTCATGTTATCATATTTTTAATAGATATCCTTCTTTTATGTTTAAAAATATTTGCCTTACCTACCTAATGTTACAAAGTTCTTTTGCTTTTTCATTTAGTTCTAGCCATTTAATCATTTTAAAGTTTACATTTAGATCTATAATCTAATGTGTTTGTATTTAATACTGTGTTGAGGTTCCTTTCCTTATCAAACAGATCTCTGGTTCTTCAATAACATTTATTAAAAGTATTATTTCTGTCCTATTGATTTACAAAATGTCTTTGTCAAAAACCAACTGCTTGTGTAAGTGTGGGTCTATATGTCAACGCTACAGAATTGCATTCCCTTGTATGACTATATTTACGCAAAGAAGGTTCAGTTTTATTTGATGTACCATTATAGTAAATCTTCAAATAGATAGTGTATAGGATCTCATCTTTGTCTTTATTGTTTTATTTATTGTAATTTATTTGCATTGTTATATAAATTTTAGAATCAATTCATTTTATTTGAAGAGACATACTGCAATTTTCATTGAGAATGCCTTTGCACTCATTGGTTAATATGGGGATAGCTATCGTCTTAATAACGTTGTTTCAGCTCTCCCATTCTTCTCCTGAGGGGCAGATGCCCAGGAATGTACTTCAGGTCTTCACCAGGAAGAAAATCATTTTTCACATCATTTCAAAATTATTGGGCCAGGGATATAGCTCAGTGGCATAAGCGCCTGCCTGGGAAGCTCAAGGTCATGAGTTAGATTCCCGGTAAGAAAGAAAGAAAGAAAGAAAGAAAGAAAGAAAGAAAGAAAGAAAGAAAGAAAGAAAGAAAGAAAGAAAGAAAGAAAGAAAGACAGGAAGAAAGAAAATAATAAAATAAAGTTAGACATATTCTGAGTTTTACAGATCATTTCATAGGTATTTTTACTATATAGTATATTTGTGGAAATGCTTCCATACAGAAATTATGTGAAATCCAAGCTTCAGTTTGACTAAAAGAAGATCTTTATACTGCCTCATTATCCTCTTTCTTTTAGGTATTTCTTTCAGCAGATTTCTTCTTACATCTGCAGCATGTAGTACCAGTGTAGCCAGGGAAAATCCTCACATAGTGTGTTTTACATGCTTTTTTCTGTATTAAGGCATGTGTTTCATCCACCCAACCAATTCATATTTATTGGGTATTAAGTATGGTTCTAGAAGCATAAATACAAAAGGTACACATTAATAATACTTCAGTGTAACTATTTGAAGCCAAAAACAGCCATCCCAAGAACACTAAATAAAAGAATGCTAAAGTCATCTCATGAAGTCACAAGTGCTCCTGCAAACACTATGTGTCCACCGTGCTCCCCAAACCTATAATCCACAGAGATCAGAGCATTGCTGTGATCTTACTGGCACAGAACGAAAGATTCTTTCCCATTTCTGGGAGGTTGCACCCCAAACATTGCAGCTGTCCTTCTTCTAACCAGTATAAAAATTGCCATTTGAGAAGTCTTTTCTGATTCTTGACTCTGTCTTTAATCTTAAACTGCAGACAGTGTGTGCTTGAGTTCAGGTAAAAACACTGTTGCTCAAGCTCAGTGCGAAGCGTCCTGATTGAAAGGGAACTACACCACATATTCAAGATTCCACTTCTGCATTTCCCATTTGTTGCTACCAAATGCTTTTCCTCTATGAGGGAAAGATATATTCATGTCCATCAGTGAATGGCAGTTAAGCAATTAAATTCCCATATTAGGTATCTGCTGGAAAAAAGAAAGGACTGCCTTTCCTAACAGAATCTAATTTCTTGTTTAAATAGTCAACAGTATACGGGTATGGATAAATAATTGGTTGTTGTTCACATTTGCCTACATTCTGATGTAGCATACGCTTAATATTTTATAGGCTTCATTTGTATTAAAGGACCAATACTTTCATTGAAGTCACAAACATGAAAAGCAGATCTGGGCACATTTTGTTAGTCTGTGCAAGCAAGGAATGGCAACATAATAAGTGAGGAAATAAGATAATCCGGAATGTTCTGTAGACTATTTTACTGGTTTAAGTAAATGCAACTGCAATGGTCTTCAATTATAGTCTGAATAAAAGAGCTTGGAAGAAAAATCATGCAGAGTTGAAAATTGCCATGATAACTAAGCCTTAAGCATATCAAATAAGATGGGATTTCTTTTCTTCCTCTTTAATTTTTTGAGAGCCAAATAATACATCTTTTTTCTTCATGTCTCTTTATTGTCCCTTTAAAGCTGAGTTATAGTGGAAAGGTAGTCTATTTCTGTTTGGTGGCTGAATCATATTTCATATGCAGGACAAAACTTGGAGCCATTCTCCATTTCTACTTAACTTTCAAAGTAAGAGACCATATTCTTGGAATATTTCCAACATTTATCAACTGAAAATGACATTTTTTGGGAAATGCCACAGCCTACAGTTGGTAATTGGCTACATGGTTATGAAGTGAGTGACTGAAGCCTAGAAGTGACTCATACGACTGCTGCTTTGTCTCATGTGTCAGAAACTTCTCATCTCTGTGCCTGGGATCTCTCTAGTTCTCTAAGGCAGCCATTAAAATCTGTTCTCTGGAGTACAGTGTTATTTAAAATGTTAGGATATAGGTCCCTCTGCAGTCTTCTTAGGAACATACTTTATATGCCAGCCTATTCCCTAGCATTCAAATTAATTCAATCATTGTTTCCACAGGTGTCTGTTGCATCCCTACAATCACTGCATTGATTCTGAGCAGTGGCACTAGTAAAATTCTTGCCCTTGTGGTGCTTTCATGGTAGCAGGCTGTATAATCAACCAACATCTGAACATATAACTGTACAATGAAGTAAAACTTTGAGTATTGTACCTGAGACAGCTCTTATCTTATGTAGTATAACTGACAGGTGATTGCCAGTCTGTCCTGTCCTGCTCTAAAACTGGCTAAAATTCTGGTCTTCTAAAAGTTCACTTCTGGTAGGTAATGTGTAGCAAGTTAGGAAGATACAACTTGTGACTATTCGCGTCTTTCTTATTTCAGGATACTTTTGACAATGCAGAGAGCACCGGAAAATGTCACATCAGTATTCTAGCAATAATATGACCACTTAAAAATATTGGGCCTTACCTATTATTATTATTAGTTTAATTTTTTCTAGATAATGATGTTAGTTGGAGATGATTGTGTTAAGGAAGAAGTATGTAAGAGATTAGAAGTAGCATATGTGTGTGGAGGGGTATAGATTAAAATGGGGTAGGGAGGAATGACACCTTTAAAGAGATGACATGAGAGTGGATATCTAGTAGGGTACATTTGAGTTTGTTTTGGAAGTAGTACATGAAAATGAAAACTATACTTATGAACATACTATTATGTAATACTTTGATACATATGTGCATTGTATTCTGTGTCAATCTGGTTAAACATACCTATTTCCTCAAACACTATTTCTTTCTGGTGAAAACTTTTAACATCTTTTTTTTCTATCTTTTAAAAATCTACATGTTATTTTTATCGATCATCACCATACTGTGTAGCAACATACCAAAACTACACCTATTTAACTGTAATTTACTACCTTTTGGTCAACCTTTCCAAACTCTCCCCTGTGTTCCTACTCTAGTGAGGTATTTTGAAGGTATGCATGATATGATTTGCTAATGGGTTTGAGGTTCATTTTGAATAAAAAAAAGAGCTAAGAAAATAGCAAGATTTAAAAATATTTAAGGTATAATTCAGCACTTATTAGAAGATTAATTTTTAGTATCAATCAATTTTATCAAATAATGTGGTTATCAATTTTAAATTATGTGATTAGAATACACAAAATTAATTAATTATGTGCCAAAACTGTATTTGATCTTAAAGATTCTGGCTGTCCTTAAGACTAATAATTAAGATTAAAAAGCAGCAAATTGCAAGCGCTACATTACCGCTGATTGGAAAGGGTGTAACCTTCTCATCATTTTTTTTTAAATCCATTTAAATAGTATGAGGAAATACCATTTCAATTACCTGAGTAGCAGTAATGCATATTTTGATAGTTTTATAATATTGAAATCAATATTTATGTGTACAAGTCAACAATAGGAAGAGAGCTCTACCTCTGAATTTCTCTATTCGTTGACCTAGGTAAACTCATGTAAAAATATAAAAAGTTGATTTCCTGCTATATATCCATAGTTCACAAAGTTGCTGATATCATTTTTTTCTGGAGGCTATTTTCAAAACTTAATCTTCCAAAAGATATGGATGTGGTCGTATGGCAGTGTTTTCACTGTCATTAATATGATCTTGTACTCACTGTGTATATCAATACTCTTCAGTTCAATATCGTGTAAACTAGTGGAACAAAATTTGTAATATCCTAAGACATTATTCAACCTTTCTCTTGCTTTTAAGACTTCCTATATATTACTTTTATTTTTTTACAGTCAATGTCATAGTAAGTACATTACCACACATCTGAGCTAGAGCTTTATTAATGTACAAAATTCATACTGTATTTGTCATTCTCAGTCTCACTTCAGGTATTATTATGTGGTGGCAAATAGCATGATCTTTCATCATAGCTGGACAGAAGTAGTTATTTTGCTTTTGAACTAGTTGGCATTAGAGTGATTTAGTTTATAAATAATTTTCCCAAGCCCCAGTTTTTATCATTAGTTATAAAATTTAACATTTATATCAAATATGTAAAATGGGTATAAAAATAAATAATTAAAAATAAATAATAGACTCTAGTATGCAATTATTTCTTAAATGTCAGAAATTATTATAATATTGACTGATGTACTTGAGAAAAAGCAGATCAAAATTTCTTTTTTGTTGCTAGTGGAAAAAGAACCGTGGAGATGAAATTAATCAGAAATTTATTGCATAATGAGAGATCTCTTTTCAAATTCATCTGTAATTGGGATGGATTTTTTAAAAACACATTTTTCCCTTCTTTCTTTTCTCTTTTCCCTCATCCCAGTTGTTCATTCCTTTTGAGCTGTTTCCTCTTGTTTCATAATATCTATCATATGTCTGAAATTTTATTCACTCTTTCAGATTCTTACATTAGTGAAAAATTATGGTGTTTACACATGTGGGTCTGATTTATTTCACTTATGAGTGTGGCCTCTAGTTGTATATATATATACATATATATACATATATACATATATATATATATATAAACACAGGGCAGCTAACATAGTTGTAATACTTTTATTGTTTTATTGAAAGGAACAGTCAATGATTAATTGTTTGATCAATCTTACATGCCTATATCTGCTTATCTGAGTAACTAACTTGAGGATATCAATATGTAATACAATAAAGATTGTTAATTTCCTATCACCTTGTCTGAAATTCTGTACTGCTTTTATTATTTTTGTATTATTTTGTAAATGTGTGTTTTTAAATCTTTTTTTTCTTTTATCTTTAAAATGAAAAATATTTGTACATATTTGCAGTTCATGCAGACTACAATCATCTTGGGAAATGGTTACACGTAAATATTACAGCTGTTTATTCCTTTTTAAATTTTAAGTCCCCTTCTCTTACCCCCATGTATCTGTTTTTGTTTCAGTACTACACCATTTTTACCACTATGTTTTGTAGTACTGCTTTATAATATAGCTGAAATATTGCTATGCCTCAGGCTCTCCTCTTATTGCTCCAAATTGCTTTTGCTATTCTGGGTCTGCTCTGGTTCCATAGGAATTTTAGGATTGGTTTCTCCAGATTTGTGTTCTGTTGGTATTTTGATTGGGACTGTATTGAATCTGTATAACAGTTTTGGATGTATGGCCATTTTGACAATATTGGTTCTGCGTATCTGGGATCATGAGACCTCTTTCCATTTTCTGATGTTTTCTTCAAACTTATTCTTCAGAGTATTGTAGTTTTCTTTGCAGAAGTTTTTCAATACCATGGTTAGGTAAATTCCTAGGTATAACATTTTTTTAAAACTACTATGAATGGTGTTTTTCATAGTTTCTTTCTCATCACATTTATTCTTGGTGTACACAAATGCTAATGATATTTGTGTGTTGATCTTGTATTCTGCTAATTTGATTATTAATTCCAAGAATTTTTATGTGGAAATATTTGAGTTTTCCATGTAGAGCATCACACTATCTTTAAATAATAATAATGTGATTTCTTCCTTTTGTGTATGTGTCACTTTAATTTCCTTTCTCTGCCTAATTGATCTTGTTCATATTTCAAGTACTTTGCAGAACAGAAGAGGTGGTAGTGGACATCCACAACTTGTTCCTGATTTTAGAGGGGAGGACATTTAGTTTTTGTCACATTTAGTATTGGCTATTTGTATGTCAAAAATAGCCTTTATCATATTAGGTATAACCCTTCTATAGCTATTTTCTTCAGGGTTTTTGCAATAAAGGGGTGTTGGACTTTGTTGAAGGCCTTTTCTACATCTATTGATAAGATCATATGTTCTTTACCTTGCTCTTATTTATGTGATGTGTTACATTTACTGACCTAAGTATGTTGAATCATCTTTATATCTCTGGGATGAAGCCCAGTTGATCACAATGTATCATCTTTTTGACAATGTTTTGGGTTCTATTTGCTAATATCATGTTGAGGATTTGTGTATGTGTGTCCATTAATGAGATCAGTGTGTAGTTCTCTTTTTTTTAAAATTTCAGTGTTTGTCTATTATTAGGATTAAGATGATGCTAGCTTCCATAAATGAATCTGACAGCACTCCATCCCTTTCAATTGCTTTATTTTTTTGGTTTTTCTCCGGTACCGGGAACCGAACTCACGACCTTGAGCTTGCCAGGCAGGCGTTTTGCCGCTGAGCTAAATCCCCAGCCCCTCAATTCCTAAAGCTTTAAAAAGCTTTAGGAATATTGCGGATACAACATCCTTAATTGTTTTGTAATATTAAGCAGTGAATCTGCCAGGTCCTGACTCCTTTGTAATTGTTAGATTTTTATTATTCTGTCAGTGTCATTCCTTGTTATTGGGTTGTTAAGCATATTTATATCTATTTATATCTTCTTGAGGTCCTTTAGTAGATTGCCTGTGTCTAAGGATCTGTCCATTTCTTCAAAACGTGTTAATATTTTGGAATATTATCTTTTTAAGTAGTTACTATCCTCCATATGTTGACAATGTCTCCTGTGATTTCAACTTTTTCTTTCTAATTGCATCGATGTGTGTCTTTTCTCTTTCTTTTGATGTGTTTTGCTGAGTTTATCAATTTTATTTATTCTTTCATAGAACCAATCTTCCATTCATTGATTCTGTTTTGAGTTTATTTTGAGTCTCAATGTCATTGACTTCCACTATCATCTTTATAATTTCCCTTCTTAACTTTGCTTTGGGGCTGATTTATTGTTGTTTCTTAAGTATTTTAAGATCTCTTATAAGGTTATTTACTGGGGCTTACTCTGTTTTCCTAATGTGAGCATTGTTGGTGATGAATGCCCCCTTTTAGGACTGCTTTCATAGTGACCCAGAGGTTCTGTTGAATTTTATAATCATTGTCATTAACTTCCAGAATTTTAAAATTTCTTCTTTGATTTCTCTTGTGCCCCGTTGATTGTTTAAGAGTATGTTGTTAATTTTTCAGGAGCTTTCTTTACCTTTTTTGAAATTTCTTCTATCATTGATTTCTATTTTCATTGCAGAATGGAATAACTCTATAACAGATTACACATTATTTTCAGCAGCACACCATACTTTTTCCAAAGTAGATAATATATTGGTCTACAAAACCAGCTTAGATTAATATAAAAAAATTGAAATCACCCCTTTTATGTTCTTTTGTGGGGGGGCATGGAATACGCTGTGTATATCTATTATGTCCATGTATTCAACTCTGTGGTTCAGCACTGAAATGTTTTTAATTTTTTTTGTTTAGTTAATCTATCTCTTTGTGAAAACAGGGCATTAATATCCCCTACTATGATAGCGATTTAGTGTTTATTTGATCTTTTAATTTAAATGATTTTTGTTTTATGAAGATATTTGCACCAGTACTTGAAACATATGTCTATCAACCTTATCTCTTCCCATTGGATTGTTCCTTTAACTAATATATACTGACGTCTTTTATGTCTTCTAATCAAATTCAGTTTGAAGTTTCCTATGCGTGATATTAGAGTTGGCACTCCTGCAATGTTTTGCAATATTTTTCCATATTTAATTTTTAACTATCAATATCTTTTTGGATTGGATGTGTTTCTTGAATGTGACAGACTGTTGGATGCTGGTTTTTGATCCAATCTGTGTCTGAGAATTTTGTCTTTCAGTTATAATGTTAAGAGCATTATTGTTGATATATATTACTGACATGTGTTGGTTATTCACTATGATTGCCTTCTTTATCTATTGTTGAATCCTTTATTTTACTTTGCTTGATTTTTTTGCTTGCTGTTTATCCACTGACCTCACTAATTTCCTCTGTACTTTTACTTGTCTATTTGTCATTTCTGTCTAGAATTTTCTCAAAGTCCTCATATGTGATTTGAGCTGCAGTTTTTCACAGAAATACCATATTTCTCCATGTATTTTGAAGGATAACTTTGCTAGATTGGATAATCTGGGTTGGAAGTTATTTGCTCTTAGGGCTTGCAATAATTCAAACTTTCCTGGGCTCTAGGTTTCATGTTGAGAACTGTGTTGTGATTGGTTTAAACCAATTATTTTTTTTTTCCCTGTCTGATTTTAGAATTCTGTGGTTTTGTTTAGGTTGGACATCTGGTAATTGAATAAGGTTATGCTTGGTGGGCTTCTTTTGTTGTCATAATTACTTGGTGCACTATAAGCATCACTTACTTCTATCTGAACCTCTTTTCATATATTGGAGAAATTTTCTTTATGATTCCTGGAAACATGTTAATGAATCCATTTCTGCTAGCCTCTAATTTTTCTCTAGCTCCAGTTAGTTTTAAATTAGTCTTTTTATTGTCCTCTTGTAGTTGCTGGATAATCTTCTCTTGTCTGTTATCATCACTTTGGCTTCTTTGGGCACTTCATCATAATTCACTATTTTATCTTCGTATCAGACATTCAGTCTTCATATTGGTCATTTCTTCAATTTATGAATTCTATACAGTTTTTATTGTAGTTTCTGTCTGATAGAATTTTGGAGATTTCATACTCGGGTTGAATCTGTCACTCAAAATTTGAACTGTTTTGGTTAGCTCATCTAGTTTTTTCCCATTTTCCTGAAATTCACTGTGGTCGTACTGAGTGAAACTGCTGTGAGCTTTTGTTTCATTTCTATTTAGAACCCAACTGATTTCTTTTTCCCATCTATGTACTTTTACTAGGGGTCTACTACTTGGTATTTTTTTTCTCTTTTGTGACACTTTGCTCTCCTTTGGGAGAGTTGAATAAACTTCAGGATCTTCTGTTGCATTGCTTCCCCATGAGCAGAATAATCACAAATAATAAATGGTCATAGATATACAGGATAGATAAAGGGAGGAAGTGTAACTGCAAGGGCTATCATATAGAAATGTTGTATGACTGAGTGTGTTTATGCTATACAGATGTCATAACCAGAAGTAATTCTTTCAGCAAAACGTAGGGACAGAATCCAAATCACTTAAAATCAATAACAAGAGTACACAATTTTACTGGAAAAACAAAGCTGAAAATTATTATTGAGAGCATTGATATTTGTGTAAAATATTAAATAACTCAATGTAAAAAAATACTGTATTTTCCCTATGCTTATAAATTTACATACTAGTAGAAAGAAAGCTCAACAAATTCACAAAAGTAGAAATAGAAAGCTCAGATATTACCTCTCTTTAAAGTTTTAGCATACAGAAGAATCAACTGCAGGTTTGTAAAGCACAAATTTTAGGCCCTACCAGCAAAGTGAAGGGCCTGCAAATTTACAATATTTTTATTATTAAGTTTATTGGTAAAGTTTCAAGATATGTATATTGCATATATATATCATTCATCATGTGGAATTTGTATTCAGTACGTGCTATATCTTGATCTTATTTTTACCCATTCTCATTCCCTCCCATCCACTCCACTTTCTCTTTTGATTCCATTTTATCTTTCTTTTCTCATTTTTTCCTCTACAATTTCTCCCTTTCCCCTTCCCCCTCTTGAGTCTCTTCAAATTTGAAAATTTTCTTCCTGCTTCACAATATCTACTATACATTTTGGTCCTTATTTATACTTTCAGTCTCTCACACCAGAGAAAAAATGTGATATACATACATGTATGTTGGATTTATTTCATTTGAGATTATGGTCTGTAGATGCATCCATTTACCTAGAAATGTGTCAAGCTTATCCTTCTTTATGGCAGAGTAGTACTCCACTGTATAAAAAAAAACCACACCTTCTTTATCCATTCATCAGTTAATGCGCATCTGAGCTGTTTCCAAGATTTAGCTGCTACAAGCTATGCCTCTATAAACGTGGATGTGCATATATCCCTGCAGTATAATTGATGCTTTTAATGCTTTTGAGAAGGTACCGACAAAGAGGAGAGCTGGATAAAATGGAACTTGTCATCGTAGTTTTAGAGGAATCACCACACTGCTTTGCACAATGGTTACCCCATTCTCCACTGCCACCAAAAGTGGAGAATGGCTCATTTTTCCCTGCAGCTCTGCCAACATTTGTTATTGGCTGATTCCTTGATGATGGCCATCTTTATGGGTTGAGGTGGAATGTCAGCATTGTTTTAATTTGCATCTCTCAAGTAACTGCTAATGTTGGACATTTTTCATATATTTATTTGCCATTTATACTTCTTAGAAATGTGTGTTCATCTTAGATGTCCATTTTTGGATCGTGTCTTTAAATTTGGAGGGGTTGATTCTTTTCAGATCTTTATATCTTCTAGATGTCAGTCTTTTGTCTGAGGAACAGCTGGCAAACATTTTCCCAGTTTGCCAGTTGTCTCTTTACTCTGTTGGTTTTTTTCTTTTGCTGTGCAGAAGGTTTTTAATAAGATGAAATCTCAGTTGTTGATTCTTTGTAATATAGCCTCTGCAAGTGTAGAGACTTTGCTGTTTTAAAACTTACATCTTTGATCTATTTCAATTTTAGTTTAGTGCATGGTGAGAGACCTGGGTTTGGTTTTAGGTTTTGACATGTGGAAAGTTAACAAGTTTCCATACAGTGCTCAAGATGCTGTTAGAGAGCACATTTTGAGTAACATTGTAAGGCATCAATTCTCTGGACACAGTGAAGTTTAACAAGGAAGGGCAAGAAAGGAAGCAGATATAAAAATGAATGAAGGTGTGTAATGTACATGCAACAATTCTCAATGATAAATGTCACCATTTCATTCTGCAAACACATTCTAATAAAAAAAAAACCCTAAATAACAAAAGAAAAATCTCTAAAATAAAACACAAAATTGTTTTACATTGAAGAAAATCTCAAGTTGTTTTCTTTGAGTCAAATGCTCATGACAGAATTCTAGTCCATTCTAGGAGGCTGATTAGTCTGTGCTGGAAGCCTGAAAACAGGCCAAAAGATGGCAAACACTGAAGCTCCTCCAGTGGAGCAGACGCAAGACCTTCTCTCCCCTTTTCTTCCACACAGGCCCCAAAACTGTTGGTTGATGCCACCTATACCCCGGATGAGACTTCAGTCTTCACCAAATCAACCATCCAGACAGACCCAAGATTACATTTTTATTCAATTTAATAGCACAATTAACTATTATACTTATCAATTCATAAAAAGACATGGAAGAATCTTGCATCTTACTAAGTTAAAGCCAGTTTTGAAGGGCCACATATTGTATAATTTCAAATATATTAAGCAGTTTTTTATGAGAATAGGAGAAAACTGTAGATGCTGTAAAGTGATTCACGTTTGCCACAGGTTAGAGAACAGTGATTGGTGAACAGGTATAGCACAGATCATTTAAAGACAGTCAAACAACCCTTAGTTATACTAGTGGATATATGTTGTCATACGCTTGTCCAAGACAATAAAATCCACACCCACTCAACCTTGATGTAAACGATGCAGTCTTTGTGAAAATAATATATCAGTAAAGATGCAGCAGTTGTAAAGAATGCATCACTTTAATGGGGAAAGTTGCCAATAGGGAAGGCTGTGAGTCTTGCTATGAGTGTTATAAGGAAAATTACCTTTGCTTAACTGTCTTATGAGCCCACTCCAACAAATAGTAATCTACTTCAGAAAATAATAATCAGAAAGTTTTAGTGTCACTGGGAAACTTAGTGTGATTGTGTCTCCAAATAAAAAAGGCTGGTAAGGCAGCTTAGTGTTAGAGTGCCTCTGTGTTCAATGCCCAGTAGTTCTCCCACAAAAACACAGAATAAGGAAGAAAGAAATGAAAACTAGTCACCCTGTGGTCAAAATATAGTACTCAAAATAGCACAATTATTTGTTGAGGATAGTCAACAAAATAAATAGAACAAAAATTTAAATAATACAAGGATATCTGATCAATTATTGAACTAACAAACAATTATTTTAGAAATGAGCCAAATATTTAACTATTTGGGAAAAATGAGTTATATCAGAACACTTTTTGGTTTTTTTTGGCTTTTGTTTATTTTCTGGTACCAGGAATCGAACTCATGACCTCGTGCTTTCCAGGCAGGCGCTGTGCCGCTGAGCTCAATCCCCAGCCCCTGTGAATACGTTTTAGATAAATAAGTGATTGAAATTTTTTTTGAAAAATTGGGAAACACTTAGATACTAGCCTGAAAAGATATAACAGCAAAAATGACATACTAACATGAAATACTAGAAAAAGGATGAATAAATGCTGCTTGAATATCATAAATTTAATTTACTATATTGACTTTTCTAATGATGGCATAAATGCAAAAGGTGTGAATAAAATTATTAAAACTTTGAGTAAATGAAAATAATGACATGATGGATAGTGATTTTACTGTATAGCAAAGGATTTAGCATTCATTATATGCATAACATTTTTGAATATTAAAATAGTGAAAAGACAGTACCAAACATAAAACTGAGACATTGAAAACGTTTAACTTCAAAAGATGATAAACTCACAGCATTAATATTCAAGAGAAAAATAAGACACAGGTTAAGTTATTTCACTGGGAAATAATTATGTGTAATTGGGCAACGCCAAGTAATAACAGATTTCTAGATAAACTATATTAGAAAAGATAAGATGTTAATATTGAAAAAGAATTTTGGAATAAACTTTGACTTTAGTTTTATAAATATCATAAGTTATATGTTCATATGAGCATATACACACATATATGAACACACATTTATATTTCTAAACAATTTGCTAAGAAAAAATTTAGAAAGAGAACCATGAGGCAAATTGTTAGAGGCTCGTGTGTGAACAGATGAAGATATACTTTAAAGCCTGAATTCTGAACAAGTAAGGGAATGAAAACTTTCACTACAGACGCCTGTCTGGTTATCTTATTTTTCAACCTCCATATCGTGGTCTCTGTATTGTGTTTCTTTTTCACTGTAGCCTCACTCACAAGCCATGCTTCTCTCCTCTTTTCTATTTTGTTGTTTCCTTTCCTTTTTTTGTGCTTTCTAACATGATGGCTTGAAAAACTATTTTTATCCTAATTTATTATGTGCCTTTTTAGCTGTTTTCAGCTGAATTTTTAGCAGCATATATTTGATGAGCATGAGGCTAATTTTGACAATTTAAGAAGAGGACTGAAGCACAATTCCCAAGGGTTTGAAAGATTATTTAGGTGGCAGTGTGTGAAAATAAGAGATAACTTTTATGATTTTTCTGTTGCTATAATGCTGGAGATAGCTGAAGTTAGAATGTTTCACATAAATTTAAGCAATAAAAGCCCTTTCAATTCAGTGTTACATTCAGTTTTTGATTCTCATGTGTACATACCTAATGAAATCCAAACATTGAAAAATGTAGCCATTTTATTATATTGTCAATAAAAGTCTAACCATTAGGTAAAATCCATAGCCGAGGACAATGACAATTACAGAATTATAAAAAGCTTCATTTATGCTGCTTAGATAAAAATATGCCTTCTACCCTCAGAATAAAAATACTTGCATTGGAAAGCTATAATATATTCCATAATATATGATTCATAGCAGAGAACAATATTCAAAATAATTCAATATTCAATATATAAAATATAATTATAACAATAATCCGGGGTTTGATTTCTTTTACATAAGGTAAAATGCAAAGATAAAGCAGCTTTCTCTGCAAGAGGTGGAAGTTAAAGTTCTGTTGAGCTGCTGCCTCTCAGAAATTCAATAATTTGGGTCATGTTTAAAAGGAAAGCCAATGTTACGAATTTAATTTCCCTCTTTCCTTCTTGTGGTCTACTGTCTTTTTGTAAATGTTACTATGCAGATCTATCCGTATTGTATGTTTGGGAAACTTCTAGAATTGATTTTAGTCCTTTATGAAGTACTCTCATTTTTAAGAAGCGACCTGTTCACACATATTCTATGACTGACTTCTTCCATCTTTGAGAAGCAATTCTTTTAGCAACTGATTTCTGGTAATTAACAAAGATCCAAGATTATAGTCTGAAGAAAGGATTTTATCAAGAAATCACCCTTGAATTAATGGAAGAAAGATCTGCCAAATTCAGTCACTATTAATTCTTAGTGAAACTTTTTCTTCTGGTAAATTTATTCACATTTAAAGACAAGTAGAATTTACAGATTTGTTTATTTTTACAATTCTCTAATCTGACTCTAAATACGGTACAGCTGAGAGTGATAAAATATGACAGAACTAATTCATGATACATATACAGAGTCCACCAAAAATATACACATACTTCAGCAGTTCGTTGTACTAAAAAAGTTTAGAAGCTTACACACCCCCCACTTTGAGTACCTTGTGTAATTGTACTGCCAGAAAAGATTGTATTACTCCCATAATGTCTCAGTAAATTTAGCATTAGGGAATGGGGATTTAGCTCAGCGGCACAGTGCCTGCCTAGCAAGAGCGAGGTCATGAGTTTGATTTCCAGTACCGGAAGAAAAACAAAAACAAAAAAAAACCCATAAAAACAAAAATAAATTTAGTATTAAAATATATGCTCATGAATTTTTCCTGATGTATACATTTTTGTGAACTCTATATAAATATATAACATTTATAATTCTATACTTAGAGAGTGTTTTCCTTATACATACATCACAAATAGTGACTCTCCAATTAGGATAATATCCAGAACAAAACAAAACAAAATGAAAAAGACAGGCTGGCTGAGACTAATCGAACACTGTTTCTGGGTCAGCAATAAACACTTTTATTGTCAGTCCAAGAGTAGCTATTACCTCATAGTCTATTATGGAAAGTAAGTGGGTAGAGTTAGGCTCTTAGATAGGTAACACATAACAACTGCTTGACAACTGATCACTGTCAGTATTGTCAGGCATCATCACCTGATCTTTTGCTCACTTCCAATGTGATGGTAAATGTCTTACACACACGGAATGTCTATGCCATTCATGGATTTTAACAGAAAAATTAGTCCAACACAGAGATTTGGTAAATTATTAGTAGATTATGTTTATGTTAATAAATCTACTTTCAGTGTAGTTTGATTTTTGTATTCAATATGTCTCATATTTTCCAATTTCAGTTTCATCTTTAATCCTTGCTTATAGTTTTCCAGGCTATATAATAATTTCTTCCTCTGCACAGGCCTTCTCTACCCACAGAGTGATACAACAGGAGCTAATTAGTCAAAGGGCATGGTGGTAGTACAGAGAGAACTGATTAAGCAAGCCAACTCATTGGAAGACATCCCAAAAGGGCCAGCTTGCTGAGAGACTGACTTAGGGGTGCTTAGTACACAGGAGAGGGGTGACGGCAGACTGCTGTATGCCTCCTCACATGTGGAGCTATGGCCATGACACATGTGATTGCTCATTCCCAAGATGCTTTTCAGTTCTTCAAATCTTAAAAAAAGAGATCATTCCATCAGGCCAGTCCTGAGTCTGATTAGTCTATCCATGTACAGTTACTGACATATACACACTGGACAGGGTAGAGGCATAGCTGACATGGCACCTTTGTACAAATCACCAGACTCAACATAATGAAGGAGAATATATTTCACCTAACTATTGGGGAAGAAAAGGGTCTGGTGAGGCCACACAGGGAGTAGGCAGTAGATCTGGTCTCAATGCTCACCTTTAAAAAACAGTCATCTCTGTAAATACTTCAATACTGTATAGCTCCCCATTAAATTATGATCCCCAGAGGCATACACTCTAGTGTTTACCACTATACTCTCACTATTTAATTCATTTCAAAATTTCCAGGAGTCATGGAAATTATATCATGAACTTCCTTCAGTGACACGCAGATTGCAAAAATGATAAGATTTTTATTCCAAGAATATAGAAGGCAGGTGATCTATAAATATTAAAATTTCTTATTATTAGATTATTCTAAATATGAAATATCATGGAATAACAGAGATGTTACAGTGTCTTAATTTCCCTTACACTTAACAAAGGGTACTTTGACAATCTTTTCTCTGTACAAGGTAACAAATCAGCCTCAGAAAGAGCATTATTTTTTGGTGATTTACCACCTGTACCCAGGAATGCTTCTGATAGCCTCAGGCCAACACTGAAGGCAATATGACTCTGAATAGTACCTAGGTGGGCAAAAGGAGCGCTTGAGTTTATATCTTTCACATATGGGGAAAAGCATCTAATTATTCGCACACTCCCCTCTTTTTCTTAAAATGTGGTTTCTAACTATTATCTGGAAAGCTTTCAAATCCAATCAGAATGGGGGTAGAGGCTGACTCTGGTAAGTTTTAAAAGCTCTGAAAGTTTGGAGGTTTTGCCCAGCACTAAAGATGGAATCTAGTAGCACAGGGTTGAATGCCCAGAACCAACAAAAAGCAAAACAAAACAAACAAAGCAAAAAGTTCTAAAGGTGATAGCAATGTTTACTTCATTTCAATCTTCTCCTAACGCTAAATACAGCACCTAGGTTCAGGTACTGCCACGTGCTTAATTTACATAACTGTCTTGGGAACTCCCCAGCCTTTTAAAATAGACTCATAGAAACCCACTCAAACTCAGTTCCAAGAGAACGTTTCCCTCGTGACCACTTTGCAATCAAGACTGGAGCATCAACTCGTCCCTGCACTTCAGGCCGTTGATTTGTCCCGCACAATTCAGACTGTCCAGACTTGCTAAAATCATGGGTCAGTTTGTTAAAAAATACATTTCTGTGTGTGTCTGTGTGCACATAAAGATAAAGGTGTATTTTTGTGTGTTTGTGCTTGTGTGTACACATATATGTACATATACATTCACACATACCATTGGCTTTGTTTCTCTAGAAAATGCTTACTGATATACAGGCTTTGCAAATCTTACAGCACATTTACAGGTGAGCAAACAAAGCCTAGAAAGATTAAGTAGTTTGCCAGAGGTCACACAGCTAATTAATGATCTCTTGGTGAGAACAGGGCTATGTGTATGTTTTTGACCAGTAAGAAATATGGGAAACGTAACATTAATTGATACAAGTTAAAAATAGACATTTAGATTTCTGTTTGTTGTCTTAGACTGTTTTTACAGCTTTAACACAAACTGACTTCGTATTTTGCTGCCTGTTGAGTAAAGATGATAATTACTTCTATTCACATTCTAGTGCTATGCATCCTAAATCCTGAAATCCTCAGGGCTGACCCAGGCCACCCTCTTTGCCATCTGCTGTTTAGCTGCTCTGGGGCACCTACCTTTCATTCTTTCTCACTGTTTTCCCCATTGTTCTCATCCAGACTGGCATTTACATTTTTATTAAACTGCAAAATAACAATAAAAACCTGAACAACTCCTTGGAGAAAAACATGCTTAATCATGACAGCATTGTATAATCTCAATTCATCTTTAAGAGGTTTCTCAGCATGATTGTTTGGGTATATGTTTATAAATGCATACTCACTTTGTAAATAATTATAAAGCTATAAAGACAATGTCCTGGTTGAAGCTATTGACTACTCGCTCACTACTTGTGCCTTCCTGGAAAAATTGAAAATAAAAGGCTCTACCCATTAAAAATGATTTGGTAAAAGTTATAATGACATCCACACATTTTTATTCTAGTCTCTAATTATGTAATTTTTTTTAATGAGATGAAAGCATATTTGGGAATACCTAAATACCCAAATACCACTTTCAGGTATTTCTTTTGCAGAATTTTAAATAATCACATTAATATAGTTAGTTGTTCACATACTAGAGTGGAAAAATTATACTCAACCAACATAATACTGATTGCTCTTGTCCCAGGTACAGAGAGAGAATTCCAAATAATTTGCTGATACAGTTTCTGGAAAATTAAGATAGTATTCTATTAAAATGATTGAGTTGTACTCCAGATTTTTGCTGTTTTTTTCATATTATGGTTTTGATGTCAGATCCTGAGCCTGTATCGTGTTTCCAGCTGTGTATAGCCACTTATTTACTGGTCTTTGCTGACGTGCAGACAAGTGGCAGACACACTGTCTTGTTTTACCTCAAATCACCACATAGTACATAAAATACATATGCACAATCACAATGAAGGCAGTCATCTTTCAATTTCTTTTTATTTAAAACATCTCATATTGGGAAAAATACTACCTTGTGTCCGTTGTGATTATAGAAGCATTACCAATTTAGTATACTCTATAATTTTTCCACATGTGACAGTTGGAAAATTCAGCAACTTACATGTTGTTGAAGTCTGTATTGATCATACGAGGCTGCAGATAAAATTGAGTTTTAATCTAACTTTGAAAAGTAACATTGGGATTAAGGTTTAATAGGTACACTACACTTTATAGTATGGTAGTCTCAAATACATTAAAATGTTATATACAAGATTTCTTTTTCCTGGCTTCATACTGTATAATATTTTGAGATAATATTACTGAGTGACATAAAGTAAAAATACATAAAACAACAGTGGAAATATGAAACTCCTCATATTTGGAAGAAATAAAATTGCCTACACTTTATCTTTAAATTATTTTCTAGAATGAGAAAATGGAAATGTCAGGTTTTGGTTTCCCATTTTATTTGTGTAATGTATCATGCAAAAATCACAGAACATCTGGCGGTTCATTGAAACAAAGGCATATCAATATCTTTGAAGAACATTTTGACTTGTAGTCTGACTTTGGATATAAAAATGAACATACGTTAAATATATGGGTACATGTCATCTACTGCTACAGAAATTAGTTGCATATGAGAATATGTATACTGTGATGCCATATGTATTGTGAGTCCTTAAGAATACATGGAGTCATTAATTAGTAAATGGTTCTACCTGTGGGAGGGAATCTCTGACTATTTACCTGCATCTCATAAACTAAAAATAAAAGCCATGTGTTCTTCACAGCCATAATGGCACTTAGCTCTTAATAATAACAGAGTTTATTTGAAGAACTATAAACACAGCAGAACAAAGTAAAACAAAAAAAGGAAAAAGATTGTAAATTGGGCAACCCCCCAAAACCAAAAAACGTTTCAAAGAACTGGAAACAATACAATGGGACAGCAGTTATAGGAAAGAGATGTGTGTTACAAAGACTCCTAAATTCGTTCACTGGCTACAGATCCTCCTGCAATTAACTAACGCACAGCCGTTGTGCCTTTAGTCTCCATATTGGTTTGTGCTTTTGTAACTTAGTGCAGGAGCCTGGTTCAAATCAATGGCCTCCCGCCATTTTATTAAATAAAGCCTGCTGGCTAAAATGCAGTACAGTATTAGTAGCTATGTTTACATTCTTGCCTGGAACAGTCCAGAGACTCTCTGGATATTAGTACAGAAAAGAGTAGCCCATGGAGAGCTGAGTGATAGCTGAGAAGTTCAGGGTGAGAACATTAAAAAGCATCGATTTCACAGAGCAGAGTTTGGAGGAAGAAGTTACACAGAAAGGAAACCAGAAATTGTTCTTCAGTATCCTGTTCAGTCCAGGTCAGTGTGTGCAGGTGAGGAAACTGTCTGAAGCTTGAAAAAATAAAACTCTTATAAGTTGGAGGGTCACCTGGGTCTTCTTTCCAGGTTCTTGGTGTTCTAGACAAAAATTGGATGAGACACAGAAAAACCAAAGAAAATATATATTTATTGAAGTTAGAAAAGACATATGCTCTGTAGAGTGAGAGTGGGCCATTGAAAAGGCTCACAGCAGCCCTGCTGATAGGTGAAAGGGCCTTTTATTTTTGGTCTCTCCTTAGGGATGGCCTGGATGTGTTTGTCAGCTCATGCTAAGTCGTGTCTTCTGTGTTAACGGTTCATTTCCTTACCCATAATTCACTTTGTTATCAGTGTTTCCATGAAATGCAACCCACACATGCATGTACAGATAATGAGTTTTCCTAGGGCCAAAGGTTACCTGTGGACACTATCAGCTGTTCTGCACATGCTCCTAAGTGAAGGATTTCCTCAAGAACTGATTTTTGGACCATTTCTTCCACTGTGGCTATTGTTTGGGGGTGAGAGAGAGATACATGTCCCTAGTAGGACCAGAACCCTTAAAGACTGATGGGGAAGTGTTCCTTACCCTGTGACTAATAGGAAGTCATGCAGACCTGTGCTATTATGCTAAAAAAAACTCCAAAAATTAGAGATGATCATGTTTGGTGTTAATTCAGGGGTGAAGAAGATTCCTTACCTTGTCAATCACAGTGGGAATATTAAGATTTAGATGCTTTTGGACAGAATACAAAAAAAGACACTAAATATAGCCTATGTACCAAATTTTAATATCAAGACCTGAAAAGATCAATGTTTCCAGATAACCTAACTGAGTCCCAAAGCGGAGCTCAAGAATGTTTATTAGGATAGAAAGTTAGCCAGTCCTGAGCAAGACAAAATTTATAATGCACTGGATTCAATCAAATCTCAGCATGTAAACAAAAAATATTACCATGTGATTATAAATGCAACAAGTACTGATGTCTTACAGAACCCTAATCAGGGCTTTACTCTCCTGACCTATGTTCCCTCTGGAGTACTTTTATGCATTTTCATGGATGCAGTTAACACCCACATGTACATGATCCCCAGATCAATGTTTCCAGTATAAGTCTTTTCCTCTTGCTTGTTCAAATCCAACTGAAGTTTGCACATATCTACTGGCACAGCCATTTAAGCATGTCAAATTAAATATTGCCACATTTTAACCCATAGTATTCTGCCCCAGAACCTCAAACTTCTTAAATTCACCAGTGTCAATCGTTTACTCAAACAAAATCTTAAACTCTATCTTTCAGCCAGTCACTGAATCCTTCTACTTAGCCAACAGAACATCTCCTCAGGTCTTTAGTTACCTTCCACGCCTGTGTCTGGGCCAGTTGTGAACATATATGCTCAGGATCACACTGTTTTTAATCATTTTCCCATTTTCTAGGTTTGTTGTACCCACATGCCAATTCACACTTATTCTCTTAAATCTCAGATGAGACTGTGATGCTTTTCTTGTTAAAACTATTCAAATGTCTTTCCTTTTCTTCTTCAGAAAAAAATTAAACTTCATACAAAGCTTAGGGGACCAATACTAAGGTTTTCTACAAAATGCTACAGCCTTATCTTTCTCCTGTCATTTACTCTATTGGATTTCAGAGAGTAGGAGGAAGTCATATTTGCCAGGGTTATTTAGCACTGATCCAGAATTTTATAGAAATAAAATGTCTACACAAGTTGGTATCATATTTAGTATATATTCTGCAAGATTCTTTCCTTCCCTTCAAGGGTACTTGGAGACCGACTGCCCTATCTATTCCTGTAGGGCTCATTGAAATTAAGAATGAAAATCAATACTTGCTTTAATATAGCTATCTTGTACTTATGTTTGTATCATCATAAGAATTTGAAATAATGATCTCTATATTTCTCTTCATTTGATGATTAAGTCAACCTAGCAAAAAATACTCACCTTCTCATTCTGCACAATGATACAGAATCTAAGTATAGATGTTCTGAAAAAAAGTTCTTCAACCAATACTACAGTCCAAGTTCTCTATAACAGTCTATTGCGTGTTATTTTAGTCATAAAGTTTTTGAAGATAGTTTACATATTCTATAATTCTAAGTCTTTACTACATAGGTTTTTGTGTGTTACTAATCTTTACCATATTTGCAAACTTTACCCAACTGTCATTTAAGAGTTATCATTTTATAAGCATTTAGTTAATGAAGTAAGGACTTTTCTTTGCAAAGGTACTATGCTTTATGTTCAATGTGTCATTTGCCCATCAATTCCTTATTCATGATTCTTGGCTTCTTGGTTTCACACAAGGGATTTCAATCCTAATGTGTACCATGATTTACCTAAATATGCCACCTTTACATTGTGAAGTCTAGGCCCTCACATGTACACACTGAGATTTCTGATGTATTTGCTCTTAGTAGAGTGGGAAGGGAGTTAATATATTTTAAAACTATCCATTAAATTTACAATTTCATCTGAAACATATAATTCTAAATTTTTTTACTAGGTGGGACTATAAGGTTCTTCATAAACATTTTATTTGGAAGGATATTTAACTACCTTATTTGAAAATGAAATGGTTAGTTTGCTGTAGAAACAAAGCTAGACTCTCATTATTATACATTCTTGCATCATACTCAAATCATCAGAAGGATGTAATGAGGGTCATATGTAACTTTATTGAGTTCATAGCTACACTATTTGGAAAAAAATATCCAGAGACTGATGATGTTAAAATACTTAAGGTTTACAATTCAGTCATTTAAGTTTGCCTCATACATTATCCCTTTAAAGCAAGCCAATTTAAGCAAACAAGAAAAAATCCTAAATGTTTTGCAATGAACCAAGTATATGCTATCTAATATGTCTAAGTTGATTATTTTCTTCAAAAGCATACTAAAATTTGGATTGCTTTACTCAGATAATAAGATCACTGGAAATCTAGTAAATATGTACATTTTTAGTATTTAGAAAGCCTCAAAGATAATTATTTTATATAAAGTAATCTGAGGAATATGGTGAACTATTAATGTCACACAGTGGTTTTCAATATAGAGACTCAAAATGTAATTTTTACTTTGATATTTGTGGGAGATGTATTTTATTAGAATGACTAATACATTAACTTCAAAATTGTAATAGGATTTTATTCAATGAGATGTATTATCTTAATATCAAATTTATGGCCGGGTATGATGGTGCATGCTTGTAATCCCAGCACTTGGGAGGCTGAGGGAGGAGGATCGTTGCCAGTTTCAGACCAGCCTGGGTACAAAATGAGCTCAAGGCCAGTCTGAACTGCATAGTGAGACCCTGTCTCAAAAAGACAAAAAAAAAAAAAAAAAAAATCATGCAAAACAGCAAACTACCAAGGTCATTAACTAGAAACTTTTCGCACATGTGTATTATTCTGTTTCTTTATTGCTTACAAAGGAATGGGTACAAGCCTATGTGGTGGTGAAAACAACTGGCCAACAAATCACTACACTTATCATTCATACTCAGACCCTAAAGAAGTTTTACGCCATTGCTGTGTACACACGGGCTAGATCCAGGGCTATAGCCAAACTTCACAGTATCATTTTAAAATTTGAAATATATTATTCTTATCTCATTTTAAGTAAATGTCCACTTTTTTTTTTAATGGAAAAAGGGTAAATCAAAATTTCATAATGAAACAATAGGAGAATAACAGTAGTTAATACATTGCATATAGTTATCTTTAAAGTAGTTATTCAGAGTATAAGATATAGGCATTAAAATTTTCTCCAATCAATATTAGTGCAAACCTTCTCTTTCTTTTTTTTTTTAAATTTTAAAAAATAAAAGAAGGAAAACATTAACAAATAACCATTTACAAAATAGCAAAAGAACAATACAAACAATACAGAGTTACAAACGAAGTGGTAGGAAATTAACAATGGTTATTGTATTACATATTGATATCTTCAAAGGGGTTTCTCAGGAAAACAAATAGAGACATGCAAGACTGATCAATCAAGGAATCATTAACTGTTTCTTTCAGCAAAGAAATAGAAGACAGTAGATCAACTATGTTAACTATGCTATATATACATACATATAAAATTTCTCCTTCTTTCTCTTCTCTTTTTCCACATCCCAGTTGCCCTTAACCCTTGAGCATTTTTCTTTTGTTTCACAATGTCTATCATACATCCTAGTTTTTATTCACTCTCAGGTTTTGCACTAGTGAGACAATGCGAAATGTCCACTTTCATATGTTTGTTTGTTCTTTATAGTTTGAAAGAGAACTTTAGTATTAAGGTCCTTCAAAGGCCACCTCCAAACTGATTATACTTTAGATTCACCGAACTTGAACTTGCTCCTGATGACAGTGGTCCTTCAGTTTACAAATTTCTTTGTTTTACAATTTTGGGGAGACAGCTGTGTTTGTGTTTGTGTGGAGAAGACAACCATTGTTGTGTTTGTCATCTGAGATGGAGTTTGAGAAGAGAAGCAGAATTTTGCTGAATGCTTTTGTTTGAGAAGACAATTATTTGCAAAAAGAATTATTAGTGAATGGAGAACTTATATAAACTCTCTGGTGGAAATGGCCTTTCAGCAGGTAATAGCACTTATCCATTATTCTTAAGAGAACTCTGATTTTTTATGGGGATGATATATATTTTGTCAAATCTATATGTCTTCCCTTCTTTCCCACTACAACCAGATATATAACATGAATTTGCCTCCAAAACTCAAGCAGAAATTTTCCTCATGTTTGAGAGAGCCAACTTTTTCTCTCTTGTTTTTCGTTTGTTATTTTTGTATTCCTGCCTGGCAGTAGGAAGCAGCATATGAGTCCTATGTCTTGTCAGCATGATGTAGCTGTGAGGATGAAAGACCCATAGCAAGTGTACTGGAGGAACTGCTGAACTGATGATCCAGATTTCTCATCGTGTGTAAAATGAAATATATGCCCTTTAGCTTCAACCAGTTAAGTTGGATTTCTGTAACAGTCAAATGAAAAATATTGTGCCAGTCTTCTGTTTAAATGAGTAGTGTCTCTACTTTACTATTCTTAGCTTTCCTTTGCTTGGACATCAACTTTGTTCAAAAGCTTTCCAACTTCAAGGAAGAATATACTAGTTGAATAAGTAATTTAATTACAGGATGAATACAGAATTTTTCTATTCTCTTACTATCTTAGAAAGGAAAATATCTTGATTTTACAAAATAATGCAAACTATTAACTGAATTATTTTTCTAGAAGTTATTGAATATCCAAAAGCATCAAAAGTATAATCCAAATGTACTATAACATGAGGTAGGTCACAAAGGATGTGCAAATTAAGCAGTGACCATAACATTGGGCTCAAATCTTTGGGTCTGGAATACTTTAAAAGTGAAAGTATGAGAGAGCCAGAAAAGAACAGTTTAAATTTCTTCTACATTAATGCAACTGTGAAAATTAATCCATAAGGGATTAACTTAGATGTCATGTGAGCAAGCTTCATTTACATGGACTGGGCTGCAGTTTCTACAATTAAAAATCTTCAATTTTTATCATCCTATACACAAGTTACTAGAATCTTTTTTCTTTTTTTAGGCCTGAAAGACATTTGATGAATACTTCTCTCAGTGAATTAACAATTGAGAAAATATGTTAATGTATTCTTTAAACATTGACAATTAGATTAAAACACAGGCCCAATTTGAAGGACATTATCAATTTTGTAGACTTAATAAAAGCAAAAAAAAAAAAATTGAAGAGTAAATTTTAGACCTATAGCTAAAAAGTTAAGTAATAACTAGATTTAGCCATTATAGATATATTGACATGTACTGACTGATGAATGAACTCTATGATGAATAAAAATATTGGAATTTGAGTTTCAGCTTAAATATCATGTTGGTAAGAGAATCAGTTCATCAAAATAAAGAACTGTTGTATATGAATTATCAGTGTCCCTATCATGATTTAAAAATTTAATAAATGTGATCATGTACAGTAAGGCTAATTTAATGAAAGAGTACAGGGGAGGTCATAGTACTCTTAAAATCCAATTATTCTCAAGGATCCATCCCAAAATCTTTGAACATTAATGTCACCTGCCAGAGTCTATTAGAAATACAAATTGTTATTACTACTTCATTCTCCCGAAAAAAAAAAAAAAATCAGATGCTCTGTAGCTAAGAGCAACTATGCTTTACTAAACATTGGGAATCACTATTGTAAGCCATAATTTTCAGCAAATGAATGTAACAGTGGTTAATACAGCATATAAAGAGCATACAATGAATCATTGGGGCAGAGAAAAATCATGAATAAACTATGAATGATTAGCATAAAAATATATACAATCACATTATATGTGGTTTTTAAGAGAAACAGTGACACCAAGAATTAGATCTCAACTCAATATATAATCTTTCAATTGATATGAGGTGATCATTAAACTTTGGAGTACAATTCCACTTAGAGACCTTGTAATTGTTTCTAGGGAGGGTTCACATTACCAATGTTTTCTTTTCTTAGAAGAACTAGTATTACTTCAGAATCCAGTGGTTTCCCGTGGATGCTTTAAGAAATGAAGCAAAATGAATGAAGTGTGTAGAGAGGGAAAACATATTCAAACATAAAAGCTGGGTGTGACAAATTGTAGAGGTTTTGGGCAAAAAGTGGAGTTTAATTCTGTTGTCCTGAAGCTTTATGTCTTTATCTTGGGTTAAGATTTCATGTAGCTTGTAAGGTAAACAACTTACAATCTTGAAATAAAATCAATCAAAATGGCAGGTTTGCAGAGTTGAGTAAGCAGAATTTTAACTGATTGATGATGTTTTTGATGGGATTGACCAGGTAGTAAATAGGTACAACTCTAATATATAAATGTTTGGAAATATTAGGTAGTATAAATGTTTTGAAAGACTTAGGGTAGTATGTCTTAGGGTCAAGTTTGGACTTAGTTTCTTACTACCACTGTGATTTGATTCAGAATATGCCTATGCTGCTATACTGGTAGTTATTACTGAAAATTTAACTTTTGAGGATTATAGTCTATGAAAGAAACATCATTATTAAGCAATTTTTTTCCTCTGTTAAGCCCTGGATTTTTCCTGAATTAGGAACTGTGGGTCTCATGAGACAGATGATATATTATTATAGTGTATTAGTTTGAATTGAGGTACAAACATGCTTCATTTCCAAGCCCTGTACATTTTTTAAAAAGAGGGTTACTGATTTACCTTAGTCTGTACAGTGTACCCTAGTCTGTACAGTGTACGCTGGGAATGTCTCTCTTAAAGAAATTCATTAGGGGTCTGTAAAAGAAGTGCTGTCTGGCTGTCTGGAGGATCCTAGTACCAAGTCATTCATTCTCTCCAGGCTTTTGTTTCTCCCTACTACTAAAATTTGCAGGTAATTGCTCTTTCTCTCCTTACAATCTATAGATTGTAGAGAGATTATAGATTGTCTATAGACAATCTAAGGGCTTTCTTGAACATCTGGAGTAGAGAACATTGAGTAGAAGATTTTAATTCTAAAAATCCTATGCATTTTATCTGGTAGCTATCTCCTAGAGAAAAGTGTTGCCTTGTAATATCAGCACAAACTGTTTTACCTATATCATACATGGGTATAACTAATTAAAAGCACTTGATTGGGTACAGACACAAAATATTGTATGATGTTAGTGTTTACATTAAATTTTGTATTAAAGTAGATGACTACAAATTACTTCCACAAATAGTACATACTTCTACTTGATTATTTTTGACTGGCAAACAAGTATGGGTTAGTTATTAATTCTTAGTATATTTTAAAATACAGGATTGCCTAAAGTAAGTGTCCTCAGTGTTATGTAACTACTTTGATAACTTTATCTTTTCTTAAGATAGTTGAGTGTGTATAATTTTCTTAGAATAAAAGCTTGTTATATGTCTTTTTATTATCACATTGTATGTTTCTGTAATTCTACAGTTTGGTCTCCAGTGTTGTATTTAAATGGAACTTTTACATTCTTTTAAATCTTTAGTATGGAAGCAGTTAAGCCCAGTGGCATGACTAATTTGTAATTTCATTAGGGAAAATTAGCATGCTTTCTGGTGTTTTGCTCAGCAAGAATGATAAAGCCTCACACACTAATTACCAGTTACTACTCAGAACTTGCACAAGATAAAACGCTAACTAAACAGACTCAACAATGTTATTATCAGTTGTTTTAGCTTTTCTTGTAAAATTTAAAAATGAGTTGGACCAGTGGAGGTATGAGTTAAAGTGCTGCACTAGATTCTGCCTGTGCATGCCTGAATTTCATGTGCATGCCTAAATTTCATCATAATTCAGAACAGTTTCAATGAAAAATTTAGGTAATTTTCATCTAAGATGTGCTTTAAAAATGTGTGTAATGGTGTTGCAGATTTAAAACACAGTTACCTCTACCTTCTCTATGATTTTGCTTTCATGGTTAACAGTATTCTCAAAATACTAATTGGGAGCTGTAGGTTTAGGGTCAAAATATTTGAGTATTAAAGTATTCTTTTCCAAGTGAATCAGTAAGGGATGAACACTCTACAGAGGGCCTGCAGCTGCTCTCTGGTGTCCTGTTATCTACAAAGTTTTCTGAGATATGTTCTGGCCATGGGTCAGGTTGACATGCAAGTCAAACACATGGATAATTGGGTTTACTTATGAGACAAACTAATAAAACGTCAATTTATATTCTAGTCTTTTGTTTCTTAGAGCCACTCATAAAATTAAGATTCAAAAGTACTTCAAAAGGCATATAATCATTTTTCAAAACATATTCTCCTTTGAGGGCATCCTTGAATACTATGGAAATGAGAATGTTATTCAGTCTAATACTAAAATATGCAATAATAGAAGGAATTATGTCTTCAATCTTACTATGCATTTTCTTAAAATATTGAGAAGTATGTGGTAATGATCCTAACATTTTATCACATTACTTCATAATTGATATAACTTTATGGATACAACTTCATTCTTAGATACCTAGAAATGAGTTGTAGCAGTATGTTATGCTTACTGGCAAAAGAGAATATTAACATATCTCATGAGGTGCAGCTAAACTGTATAATTCTAAGTCTCCCTAAACAATCAGATAATCATTACACCCAGGTAGGTAGGTGGTAGGTAGATAAACAAATGGATGCATGCATGCATACCTGTTTTGTTTGAATTTTCATAATGTGAAGATCTACCAACTAAGAATCAAAGTTAGAAATGACATAGAGTATTTTTAGTTATAATCATTTTGAGCGAAGCTATCTACATATTATCTCCGTTCTTTGGCTGGACTGCCTATCATTCATAAACTTGGGAATGAGTCTGTGTTTACAGCATTGTTCACAATTTAATGGGTCACAATATGAACTTAAGCTATTTTCTTTTAGAGGCAGTAGGGATATAAACTAACTATTGGGTCAGGCATAATAAAAATAAAATTTGTGCCTCTTGAGATCATAATCTAAAGTGAACTAAAGCAGACACACAAGTTTAAATACCATGTTGTTGTTCTTGTGTAAGAAACCCAAAGTGTAAATGAAGAATAAAATAGAGTAGAGATTTATACTCTAAAGTAGAGAAGTAGGAAAAAGTTGGGAAACTGAACAGGTGGGGGGAGAAAGGGAAGGGAGAAGGGATTTTGAAAAAAATAAGAGAGAATTGCAGGAAACAAAAGGAAACAGGACCTTTGTAAATGGGCACGGGAAGAAGGCTTGAAAGAGCTCTTGAAAATGAGGAAAAAGGAAAAAAGAATTAAGAGACAGCATATATAAAGATTTAAGATATATTACGTATGTGTACAAATTCCCTGTGATGAATATGAACTTGATGTGTGGTAAACATCTATTAATAAAAAATAAATAAATTTAAAAACCCAACCTGGGTAGTGGATTTGAACCCAGTAAATCTTAATCCAAGTTTGGGTGGTTCCAACACACTATCTGGCCTGTCACACTGCCTTATCCTTCTGAGATCTTCTTTGTAAGGCTCCATGTGAATGCTAGATTATGGTGCATGCTTAGGTGCATACATGGTACACACTAGGGTACATGCCTCTTTTTCCATATACTTTTTAAAAATATATTTCATTGAGTTTTTGATGTTTTGTGAGACCTGGGAGAACAATCTTGTGCCGGTATAACTGAAAAATGTAGACACACTGGTTAATGGAGCCCGTCTTGCTTCCATACCAGTAATATTGCCATGAGCTTATTCAAGGCAGAAACAGAGTCCTCAGTAAAACATTCACCTTGATAAACAAGGTAGACAAATGAAAGACAAAACTCTAGACTGAAGAACATTCACCTTAACTGATCACATCAAGACTCGTGTCTATATAATAGTGACAAAACATTGAAAGCTTCCATGAGGATTAAAAGTTGAACACTTTTAAGAAATCCATCCCTAAACATGTTATGACTTTGCTTATTTGCGTTTTGTTCCAAAGCAGTTCTGGAATTAGCTGTGTATGTAATGTCCAGTGGGCTTTATTATACCTATGTTTGACTAGGAGGCGCCTCCTGCTGGTTTCCACCCTGCCACACTTACCATACATATGCAGGCTATTGCTAACTTTGCTACCCTTGTTATCTTAAACGACTTAGGGACATTGAGTGTGATCTATCACCCAAGTGCAAGTATTTCTCATCACTGACTTTTTTCCTTCCGACTAATCAAGAATATGATAATCTTTTCCTAAATATAAATGATCCCAGAAAATAATTATACTTTATGATGACATTGAACTAGGTTTTGCATTTATTGCAAACTTGTCTTACGTTTCAATCCTGTAGGGAGATGAAATTTCTTAGCTTCTAGCAGCCTAACCAGATTTTCCAGATTCAATTAGATGTTATTATGTGCACACTGCACTTAGCTGGGCATATTGGGACAATACTATATATCATTTTAGTTGCCTAGAAAGAATAGATCTCATTTACACTTGATAAGCAAAGGTTAAAATAGGAGGAAAATGTTTTACACCAGGTCTAGATCATGCATATCTTTTCTATTTATATCTTCTGGGAGTCCTCCTGTACCCCACACTCAGGAAGATGGGCTCTCATACGATGCTGACAGGTTCTCTTTGACATGCTGAGGGCTTAGGAATGAAATATTCTATTCCAATATTTTTCTGACTCAAATAGAGCCTTTCTCCCTTCAGGAAAAGACTGGGGGAGAAGTGTGAGCCAAGTGTGATTTTGTTCACCCTGTCTCAAAATAAGAAGCTTAAAAGACATGAAGTGACAACAATAAAATCATTAAACTATGTACTGATGGTGCTAAGAGGATTCTGAGGTCCTTAAAATTAATATGGAAGTTCATATAATAACTTTACTATCTCCTATATATATTTTATGACACATAAAACATTTTCATTGAATCTTCTTATATATGGAATTTTATCCAATCCTAGTTTTTTAATTTAAAAATTACATTCCTCTCTTATTTTACACATGTCTTCCTAATTACTATATTTCTGTCACTCATTTTTGACTGTAATTTTATCTTGGTGATAGCTTCACTACAGACAGACACTGAACTGTAGCTGTATTTTTTGAATTTTACTACTTAGTGTTGTAAATCTCCTATCATTTGTTTATGTTAAACCCTGTACTGCCTGGATTCCTGGGTACTTGAAAATCTGCATTCATTTCTAATGCAATTAACATTGCACAAAACAGCAAAGATAAACCCTGAATGCTTGTGGTAAAATATGGTGGTGTCATTCTAGTTATGAAAATTAATGGAATTGGAACTAAGCAGAACTTTCAATTTAAAATGAGGTTTTATTATCATAGTGAGGTAACTGGTAACATTTTGAGATTGTTGTTATGTTTTAAAATTTATAAATCATTTATTAAATTCAAAATGGTTAGATGTGAATCATGAACCCAGATATATTAATATGATTCATATTTGATTAAAATCTAATATTATGCATACTACTTAATTCACATTGGATTAAATAGAAGATGTATGAGTTAGTACATCATTGTCTCCTTAAGATTATAAAAATTAAGACTTGTGAAAGAATTGACAATTCTCTTCAATTGTATCCTAGTTTAGATTTACCTATTCCTGAAAGAATGGCTTCTTGATCTGAATAAAATAACCAGCTAAGCAGCATACCAGGTACTAATAGCTGTTGCTTAGTACACAATAAAGAAGTCAGAGTATATTTTAAATAAATGTGGCCTCAATTCTTTTGAGATATTCAGAGATATATTTTGAACATTAGTAATGATTACAAAAACAAAAATGTATTTTTACAGATTTACCTAAATCAGAAACTGATTATAGAAACAGACATTTTCCATTAATAATGCTTTTTCAGTCTTTTTATTTTATTTTGTTTTATTAGTACATGCTTGCATATACAATGACTGAGATCATTACGGGGAGTCAGTGTGTACACATAACACAGTTTAATTCTTTTCTTGTTCCTTCCCATCCTTTCTCTCAGGCCTCCCTCACCCTGGTCCCCTTCTCTTTTGCCAAAGATCTACCTCCTTTTTTTCTATTATCTTTTATTTTGCTCTATAATTTATTTCTATTTTTGTTTCATCATGTAAGAGAAACTGTGCTGTATTTAATCTTGTGTGTCTGAGTTTTTCATTTAATTTTATGGTCTTGTGATTGAATTAATGAAGACTGTTGTCTTCAAGAAAGAAGTCACGTGGAAAGAAACTGACTGAAAGTAGAAGAATGGAATATTTTACTTCAAAGGAGGGAGCCTGAAAGTATCCAAGATTTATTCATTCTGACAAGATATCTGACCAGGTAGACTTCAAACCACACCTAAGAGACAAAAAGGCCACCACAATTTAGGTAAAAAGAAAATTCTACCAAGAAGAGGTGGAAAAAAATATATATGACATGTTTCATAAAACTTACACTATTTGGCATAAAAGGACAGATAGACCACAATAAAATCAAAGCAGACTACTTTAACACCCAGGCATTACAAGTACAATGGTACCTCAGTTCTGGGACAGTTTTGTTTGAAAACAATATGGTTCCAAGAACAGAATAATTTGGCAAAATTTTGTTTTTGCTTGCAAACTCTGCACCAAGTGATGAACATGATGAGGCTGTCTTTCCTGCATGAGCATGAACATGGCCATCTTTTTGAGAATCATGGAATGAATTAAATTCATGCACCCAGGTTCCACAGTAGATGGGTTTAATATTCTTGGAGAAAAATTTTATTCAGACCTTCTTGTAGGTTAGAGGAGGTGTTGTCGTAAAGTTGTGTGGAATGGGTCAAAGGATCCTGAATTCTGAAATACAAACTTATACTTAAGCTTTCTGTTTTTGCTCTAAACTAGATCCTTTACTAGAAGAACCTGATGTCTCAGTTTGTGACATATTTGGCACTTTATGGTATATTTAATATGTAAATTACTTTTGGCAGAGCTGACCAGAGAATGATATATGCCTATGTTTTTTTCACTTACAATGTTTACCTAAAGATCTCAATAATTCTTAATATCTAAACCAAATTTCAAAAAATGCAACCAACTTCAGCCGTAGCAGCTTTATTTTTACATATGTATTTTATGTAATATAGGTGTTAGAATGTAGTTATTTTTACATTTTAATTATAAACATGAAGAAACTGAAGCACAGAAGGTCAAATAACTTGCTTAGCATCTCACAGCAATGAAGTGTCCACACAAGACAGAACCGAGGCCTGTCCCACACGTCCTGTTCTGGTATGACAGATTGAATAGCATATTTCTCTGGCTGTTAATCTTCATTCTTTCTACTCACTGTAATTGAAATAATTCTCCCAGGGTGCATAAAAGAAGTAACCAACAGAGAAAAACCTAAGGTGTTAAGGTACCAGTCTAGGAACATAACCAGACTTTTATTTCTCAATAACTAAAATTGACAAAAAGTAGAGAAAGCATGTCACTGACACTGAGAGTTCAGTATTTACCATTTCTAAATATTTTTCAAGCTCTGACATCCCAATAAGTATGACTGGTACTTTAATATTCTCCTATATTTTGACAGATTCGTTCCTACTTAATTGTCCATTCTTAGCCTACCTCTCTTTTCCCTTTAGATGTTATGCATTATTGTCCCTAGTGCAGATGTGAAATATCTAATAATTTAATCATCTTTAACTTAATTCTTTTTTCTTTTCATATATCGTAGGATGAATACGTGTTAGATGTCAAACATCGTAACCATTAAATGGTTATTAATGTTTTAAGTATTTTTAATAATGTTCCCAATGATTTTGTATTCAGTCTTTTATAATCTTTAAACAAATTGACAGAGTACTTGTAACATTTAAGATTTTAGCAAGTGAGAAACAGAAATTATGGGAAAGCATTCCAGGGTACAAAATGCTGGCTTTAGAGTTATTCTTCATTGCACTTCGGGCAAGAAATTCTAACTTGCACCGAGCATGAGCAAATCCTGTGTTTTACTTTTAATAACAAATCAAAACGTAATGCTTCATTTTTCTTCAATTGACAATCTAATGAAACCTTTATTTTTCTTTCACTGTGATACCTGTTTGT
Organism: Chinchilla lanigera; assembly: GCF_000276665.1. Classification (NCBI taxonomy): domain Eukaryota; kingdom Metazoa; phylum Chordata; class Mammalia; order Rodentia; family Chinchillidae; genus Chinchilla; species Chinchilla lanigera. Next base: position 9,767,901 of record NW_004955425.1, on the reverse strand, counting down.
GAATGTTTACTTCCAGATTTATCTTCTAAATTGATAAAGACAGATTAACAGGCCATCCCAATGACTTTTTAGAAGACGTGATATTTGTTAGTAGATTTTATTAAATTTATATATACTTAACTGTGTATTTATGTTTGTGATTTGAAAATAAAATGCCTTTTTTGTACATATTTTTAAAATTTATTTTAGAAATAAAAGAAGGAAAACATGTTAACAAACAGACATCCATTTACAAAATAGCATAAGAACAAAACAAGCAATACTGAATTATAGACAAAGTGATAGGAAATTAACAATGGTTCTTGTATTATGTATTGATATCTTCATAGTGGTTTCTCAGGAAAACAAATAGAGACATGAAAGACTGATCAAAAAGTAATCATTAACTGTTCCTTTCAGTAAAACAATAGAAGACAGCAGTACAACTATGTTAGCTATCCTGTATATACATATACATAATTTCCCCTTTTTCCTTTTCTTTTTTTCCTCAGTCCAGTTGCTCTTTTCTTTTGAACATTTTCTTTTCATTTACAATGTCTATCATACCTCCTAATTTTTATTTACTCTTTCAGATTCTTGCAATAGCTTTTCTTTATGTTCTTGATCCCTCGATGTTTGACAGATTTTAAAACTTCTTTCTCATATTCTCTCTGTTGTTTTTATGATAGTTTTACTTTTGCACATTAACAAATTATCTTGTTACTATACTAAAGCATTTTATTTTTCAAAATATTTTCCACTTAATTTACATTATTTTCTTCTGTAATTTATTCTATTATCTGCAAATCCCAGAAATATTTTTGCCTCTTCCTAATCACTTCCTACTTACTTCCTATCCACTCTTTTTTTCTGATTTTCTCCTTTCAGATTGATTTGAGTAGTAACCTGAGGTAATTTAAAACAGTCGAGAATATAGATTATTTTATTCCATGCCTTGAACCTGAGTTTAGGTACAATGCTTATTTGGGCATTGAGATCTATATTATCAAGTTACAAAGGAAAACCCTCCATTATATTTTATAGAGTGAGCTAAACTAGAAATAAAAATTTAATGTCTTTTCCTTAATTCAAGGAAAGGATCATAATATTCACTATGATTTTTCTTTTAAATCTCACAGATATGTTAATGAATTTCCTAATATTGAGCTAGCCATACAATCCTAGAATAAATCTTAATCATGTTTTTTTAATCTTATACATTTTAACATATGAAGCTTTTATCTATATTGCTGTGTCATTTTTTTGTTTTGTTTTATTGCCATTTTATTAGAGTTAATTTCCTATGAATACCTTTACCAATAATCCCATATTTGTCAGCTTTAACCAAAAGATACACACTTACAGGGCCAGAGGCCAGAATTCCGAACTTCAGCCATGAGTGAGGGCATAGTCTGTGCAGGGACTCTAGTAGCTCATCCATTCCTTGCTTCCTCCATCTTCTGGCAGATAGAAGCACTCCTACACCCACGATTGATCTTTCTGCTCTGTCTTCATGGCCATGCTGCTTGCGTGTCAAGGGCCATCTGCCTTTCTTTTATAAGATGGCATTTAGGGTCCACTTCCGTATTCTGTCACAATCTCTGCATTTCACAATTTTAAATGTAATTAAATGAGCAAAGACTGTTTATTCCAAATATGGTCACATTCTTAACTTTTACAATTAGGACATGGTCATATTGTTTTTGAACCACGATTCACCCGACTAATGTACTTTTTGCTCTTGCTCTGCCTTTTGAATTGTCAGAAGTATATGATGTAATTTCTGTATGAAAATATAAGAGATTGTGGGTATTTTTTAGAGGGAGTAATACATAAGTATTGGGAACTTCCACTATTCTTTCTAAGAAAATTGGAATTTAAACATTCCACTGGGTTCAATTCTGGTGAATTAAGTTTTTAGTATGTGGCCAAATAATTAGGATACCATTCTCTTTTTGAACCAGATTTTCCAAAATTAACTTTTGAATTTTCAGTATAGAAATATTTATTTTAGTTTGTTGCTTTTGGGGTGTGTGTGTGTGTGTGTGTATCTGTGTTTGTATGTACTTCTTTGCCTTTTCTAATTTTTTATATTTTTGTTTTATTGCCATTTTATTAGAGTTAATTATGCTCATGTTTTAATTTCTTATATTTTTCTAAATTTTATCTTAATGTTCATTAAATATGCAGAAGAATTAATGCACTAATTAGGTTGTCTTTTATTTCAACACGTTTCTTGGTCTGATGATCTGTTTGCATGGATAGAGATATTTAAAATTGCCAATAATTAATGCATTTCTTTCTCTTTTTATCTAGAAGAATTGTTTTGGTACATGAAGAGTGTTGCTTATTACTGTGTAATCTGATGTGTTCCTTGTTTCACTGTATTCTTTGATGCAAATTCTAATTTGTCAGATATCTATAACAACATCTTTAATTTATTTTTGTTCTTATTTACTATGCATCTCTTTGAACATCCTTATCCATTTTGTTGTAAATAAATGTAACTCTTTTATACAAGATAAAGTTGCTTCCCACTATTGTTAATAAATATATTTTCTCTTAATGGATGAGATAAATCTATTTATATTTATCAATGCAATTCATCTTTTGTCTCAGGGCAATATTTTGTAGGTATTCATTTTATGCTTTGCATATGCTGTATTATACGATATTGTTAGTCTCATTAGAGTTTTGATTTTGGAATTTTATACTTTGTTTTTTCCTAATATGGAAACTGTACCATATTAGAATGGTGATCTCTACATGAAAGTTTTCATGTAGTAGTCTTCTCTTTTCTTTCCATCCTGGTATCTAATTTGTTGGCTTTTAGTGACATGCTAGGATCATCCCTAATTACTTACCCAGGCATAATGAGCTAGTTTTATTTTCCTTTTCTTCCTTTTTCATCACTGTTTTATTTAGATATTTATAGTTGTCATAATGCATGGTTATATCCTTATCTTTGTTTTAGTCTTAAAATTTCAGATAAATACACTCTACTGGGTTTTGTTTGCTTTTCTTTTATTTTGACTATTTTTCCTAGATGCTATCTATGGAAAGAAGGTCATTTTTTGAAAGATTTCTCAAGAAACTCTTAGGTATATTATTAATTGAATTACAGCATATTTAAAACTTGATTCACTTACCATTGACACTTAGATGTCAGTTTGGGTAGATAGATGTGAAGGAAATTCTACATACCCTCTTTTTATACTTCCCTCATAACCTGTACCATGTTGAGAGTTCTGATTCACATGTCCTGTTCTTTACTTTGTATGTGACTTGGCCTTTTTCTGCTTCAAGATTTTAATAATTTAACCATGCCAGATACTTTTTTCCTGGCATGTTATGGAAACTTTCACTTTGTAGATTCAAAGCTTCTCTAGTTTCCATTTCAGAAAAGTGTTCTTGAGTTATCATTTTAATATAAACCTTACTTGTCTATCCTCAATATCTATCACTTTCTTTTTGTGTGATCCTGTTTAACACGTGACATTATTTCTACTCTTTACCTTTTCAAACTTGATATTCTTTAGTTACTTATATTGAGTTATCTGCTCCTTACTTTTACCCTCTATTTTGTCACTTATGTTTCACTTCTTCCTATTGCTGTTTCACTTGTTGAGCAATAAAAATCTGTAGTGATTTTCTCAAAAAATTATAATCATCAGTGGCATGAAAGTAAATTTCTTCAATTGGTATACTTCACATTAACAATTTAATTCTTATTTAATAAAGTTAGAAACTTTAGATAATTAAGTGATTGGTTTTATAATTTTATTTCTAATATTTTTTCTATTTGTAAGAAACTTTACTGTTTTTTTTCATTTTAAAGAGAGTAGTAAAGAAAAGAACAATAGCAAAATGCAGACATCATGGACTTAAACAAAACAAAGCAAGAACATTAAAAATTATACAGGATTTAAATGATAGGAATTAACCGTGGTTGCTATATTACATGTTGCTTTCTTCAAAAAGGTTGCTCAGCTTAACAAATATGATAATGGAAGACTGTTTCTAATCTTTATTTTAGAATATTTATTAATGCGTGTTATACAGAGTGGTGGGCTTCATTTTAGTTTGTTCACACGTACATATAATGTACTTTATTTTTGTCCTTTACTTACTCTACTTCCCCTAGTTCTGCATCTTCTTTCTCTTCTTTAATAGTCTCTTTTATATTTTCTTATCATCTTTTTAAATTGAGTTTAATTACTTTTAGATTCCACATATGAGATAAAACATGCAATATTTTATGTTAGAAGTCTTATTTATTTTATTTAACTAGATAATCTCTAGTTCTACCTATTTTCTTGCAAATGACATGCTTTCATGTTTATAGCTGAATAACTGTCTCTTGTGTTTGTATAGCACATTTTCTTTATCCATTTATCTGTTGATGGTATCTAGGCAATACAGCTTAGCTATTGTTGACTGTGCTGGAATAAACACAGGTGTGCAGATATATCTCTCTCATATTCTGTCTTTAATTCTTTTGAGAGTATACCAAGGTCTGAAAGAACTCCATTAAATGGTAGCCCGACTTTTAATTTCTGTAGGAATCTCTGTACTAATATCCATAGAAGCTCTACTAATTTATGTTCCTACCAACAATTTAGAAATATTTCTTTCTCTCCATATGCTTGACAGCTTGACAGCAGGGTTTTTTTTTTGTGGGTGTATTTTTATATTTCTGACTGGGCTAAGGTGCTATTTTAAATGTTATTAATGGAGTAGAGGAGAAATTTTGTATCTCATGTAGAATATTGTTATCAGTTATAACATGCTAAGGTGGTACCACAAAAGAGAAGTAATTACTATGGAAACATTAGGTCTCGTGTAGGAGAATGATTCCATTATCTTCTCAAAGAGTAGTTTCTTGGAAACTACTAATTAAATAGTAGTAGTAATAAAAAATGAATTAGCCCATTGATATTCTGTTACTCTATAGTAATTCCTAACAAAGTTTGACTTTGATACACCCCCTGAAAACCTCACACTCTGTGTTTATGTTTTATCTTTTTAACTAGGTGAGCTAAAATAGAAATCTTGTAAGGAAAGGATTAGATGGCATGCATTTGGTTTCTCAATTGTATTTCTAATTTTTTTGGTTTGTAGATGGATACATAGTATCCTCACCATTATGATTTCAACTTAAAAGCCCCCCCCCACCAAAGTTTCATGTATGTGGAATATGATTAGATCATGGATAGCACATGCACTCATAAGTGGATTCATGTATTGATGAATTTAGCAGCTAAATGTGCTGTTAGGAGGTGTAGTCTATGGTTTACTGAGGATGTGACCTGAACAGCTATTCTCCCCCTCTTGCTCCTTTTTTCTCTCTGCTTCCTTTCCTTTGTGATCTGAGCAGCTTCCTTCCATCAGCCCCTCCCACCATGCCATTTCTACCTTGGAACCAGCTGACCATGTACTAAAACTGTAAGTCAAAATAGACCTGCCCTTCAAACTGTGTGTGTCAAGTGTTTGATCTGGGTGACAGGAAAGTGACTGATAATCACTAAGTGATGCTCACTGCCCATATTCTTCTAAATTGTTAATACTTCTTTTTAAGTAGAACTCCTTCCTTCGTAGCTCTCATCATCTAAATTATAAACATCACTTTCCAAGTTACCTCATTCCCAAAATATTCAGTTTGAATTTACAGTATTTCTAGAGCTTGGCCTTTAAGCCTACCAGTATCTACTATTCAGAGTTCCCAACATTCAAATGTACTCCTAGTATCTCCCTCTCAAGTGTGGAGAATAACTTTCTGGGTTCAAACCTTGCATATATGATAATTTCAGAGTTTAGCCACCACAGAGGGACAGCTAAACTCCATGCTTCTCAGTAGATTGTCTGATTCTCTGTCTAATTTTGTGGTAAGGGACTGGAGTGGCTGGTCTTTTTATTTATTTCTCCACTTACAGGTATGTTGAATCTGTGTTCATCTTTTCTCCTTGTTACTCTCTAAACTTGGGATATGCGTAATATTATCAGATTTCTTTTTTGAAGCATACACCCTTTAAAAATAGGTAAAAATATTCACACGGCTACTGTTATCCTCAATTTTATATTACTCTTAAATCAAAACTAGGACAAAGTCATATGTGCAAGTCTGAAAATACTGAAGTAAAATATTCCTCGTGAGTTGAGCTATGTAAGAATTCAGATTTTAGTTTTGATAGAAAATAACAGAAACATTTATCAAAAGACAATCCTTTCAGAAGTGTTTATTTGCTACAGTGGTGACAAAGTTATTTTTCTAAAAGACAAAGTGGAGCTTCTAAAGCACAGTAAATATTCTCCCATAAATCTGTGAATCCTTGCAGTTACCAATTCAAAATTTGTTTAAAAGAACAGGATAGTTAACATGGTTGTTCTTCTGTCTTCTATTTCTATGCTGAAAGAAACTGTCAATGAGTCTTTGGTTGACCAGTATTGCATGTTTATATCTGTTTTCACGAGAAGCCACTTTGAAGATATCAATATGTAATACAACCACCATTGTTAATTCCCTACCACTTTGTTTGTAACTCTGTGTTGTCTGTATTGTGCTTGTGATATGTTGTAAAATGTTGTATGTCTGTTAATGTTTCCCTCCTTTTATCTTTAAAATAAAAAAAAAGAAGCTGCTAAAAGAACTACTTCCTTAAGTACTTTGCATTCTCTACAGTGAATAAAGATTCTATTCTCTTTATGTAAACTTGAAGAAACAGGAGAACAGTATTTGCTGTTTTACTTTGTTTTATACATCTATAGGGTTAGAAGGTAGCATGGGTTCTTTGTAAACTGGAATTAAATTCATCATTGATGATAGTTGGGATTTCTAGAATAATTTCATTTAATTTGCTAAAGTAATAAAGGGTTATATGAAAGGAAATCCTTAAGGCTAAGAGAAAGCCAAACACAGAAATAAACATAGATGTATAGCCCTTTATATTCTATACAAGGCATACATTTCATGTCATAATGTCTAAAGTGTTTAAAATGTACTGATGAAATGACTATTTAATTTAAATGAAAATAATATTTTTATGTGAACTATTTCTTTTTTGTTGCTACAGTTATCACTTTTTAAAATTAAGTGTATTAGTACATTATTTAACCTTTATGGATCGTGTTGCTGTGAACATAAGTGGGGATGTATCTCTGTAATATGGTATCTTTAACTCTTGGGAAGACACCAAGTAAAGGAACAGATGGATTGAATGGAACTAGATTGAAAATGTTAATTAATGTGCACATTTGCAACTTTCTAATTTGAGTTAAGGAGGGCAGATACTACCTCTGTGAATTAAATAAAGAGATAAATGACTATGACTGTGAAATATTTAGGATATTAGTAAATTGCATATAGCTTGATTAAGAAATGTTTACAGAGAAAATATTTTGGCTATGAACATGAGCACATTACACTAAGTAGGGAAATAATTTTTAATATGGTAATTAAGTTTGTAAAATTCTTTTGAAGAATTAAAAATATACCTATTCTACTCTCTTTATTGATGTAACTTCTCTACCAAGGTACCATTCCTGTGTTTCCCTGAGAGTTACAATTACAATATTTTCATTTCATTTCTATGTCTCACTCAGTTTCTCTACAACTATCTCTTTATATTGCCATGGCTACCTGGTTTTATTCTCTCTCATTTTCCATGTTTTCCTTAATAACTTCTTTTGAATTAAATTGAGGTAATAGTTCTCAGGCCACGCAAATGTAGGGTGTAAAGCAACGAATCTCAGTATCACTAATCTATGTTATGGGTGTTAAAGAAAAAAAGAGTGAGAGGTACATGAATTCATGTTGATGATTTCAAAGAATACATAACAAAATTGTTAGCTAATGGTCAGTTGCTACTATATGTCTCCATTTGTTTGATTGTTAAATCCATGATTTTTTGCTAATACAGGTATAAGAAATAGTGCATGGTGAAAATAAAAATGAAAATGCTGTGGTGTATTCAAAGCCACATTTGATGTTTCATACTTCTTTTCCAACTACAGTTATAATGTTATATGCTATGGACAACTGATATGGATGGATTTTACCAAATGCTTTTGTATATTTAAACTCATAAGAACATGAAAACTTTTAATCTCATTAAGTTGTTTTCTCATGAAGACATCTTACTAGATTAATGGAAAAGAATATAGGACCTTGAGAATACCTAAACATATATGGATATCTGATCTTAAAACAAATGGCCAAAAATATAGACTGGAGGAAAGACAACATTGTTAGCAAATGGTACCAAGAAGACTAGCTCTCCACATACCCACATACACAACACTGAAGCTGGGTCCATATCTCTCATTAGGTACTAAACTAAAATCAAAATTGTCAAAGATTTAGTATTTAAAACAAACCCTTAACCTGTTGGAAAATAAAAATAGATGAACAACATCAGCAATCAACAAATGAAACTATACAGCAAAGAAAACAACCAAAAAAGTGAAGCGACAACATACAGAATGGGAAAAATGCATTTCCAGATACACCATGGGCGGAGGACTAATATTTTGAATATATAAAAATATCAAAATAATTAGACCTGAAAATAAAGAACCCAATAAAACGTGGAACCCTGAAGTGAAGACACTTCTCAGAAGTACCAGTGGCCAGTAAATACAAAACATTTTCAACATCACTAGTCATTGGAGAAATGCAAATAGAAACAACAGATTCTGTCTTGTTTTAGAAGGAATGGCTATCACAAAGAAATCAAATAATAAATACTGGTGTGTGGCTATGGTGATAAAGGAAGTCTTCTGAATGGCTGCCAAATATATAGATATATAAACTGGTACAACCACTGTGGAAATCAGTATGGAGATTCTTCAAAAACTAAAAATAGAAATTCTGTTAGGCCTAGATATTTTCCTTTTTGGTATCTTGCAAAAAAAAAAAAAAAAAAAAAGAAAGAAAGAAAGAAAAAAGAACAGAACAGGCAAACAAGAACAACAAAATATCTATTACTATGATACAAACAGTCCTGTTTATAACAGCACAGCTCATAAAAAGTAAAGACTGAAAGCAGCCTCTATGTTCATCATGAGATGAACAGACAAAGAAAGTGTGGTATTTATAAATGGTAGTGGACCAGTCCCTGCAATAAAGATAAATCTGAGTCTTATGTAGGAACAAGGATTCTCCTTCGAATCTATAATATTAAGTAAAATAAAGCAGACAACTTTAAATATTGTGTGGTTCATGTTATATGAGAAACCCAAAGTTGAAATAATGAAAAGAACCAAAAATGAAAAGTATAGGCAGTAGGAAACTAGGGAAGAAATCTTTTGCAAATAAAAAAGGAGTCTGTAAATCAAGTGGGGAGGAGAAATTGACACACGGGTGGGGTATAAAAAAGATAATTTTGAGCAAATTGTGTTAGGTACGTGTTTCAGCTACCCACAATAGATCTAATCACTCTGTATGGCAAAAACGTACTAATAAAAATAGTAAAGAACTTACCGCTTTTGATTTGTCTTCATTTAAAAATCATTTATGATTTATATGGTATATTCCTACCTTACTCATAAACCCATACATTGCTTAGCCAGTATTTTATTTATTACAATGTGCCTATTTTATGTATTTTATTCTTCAAATCAATGATTTTTCACTTCTTCATCATATAATTAATTGAATCCTTCATATTAAAATATTTTGTTTAATTACAAATCATAACTCACAGAGACAAATATTGAACAATGATTTGAAAGACCTTAACAAAGTATGTACATAAGCCTGTGGATTTGTAAATCTGACACCAATATCTCAAAAATATCTATTTTAATGAATAATCTCTTTAGAATATTAAAAATCATTACAAGTATATTGGGTAAAATATGAATCTTATTTGACCTTTCACATGAAATGTAAATAACAAATAATTGTTAAAATAAAACTTACAAGAAGAAAAGCCAGATGAATTATTTCTCCTGGTAATAATTTTTAACAAATTGTAGTAAATGATACTTTCTAATATTGTAAATTATATATCAAGACAATGAGAAAATATGATAGGAATCAGATATAAGCCATAAATATATTCAGACCATATCTGACAGAGACGTGCCTAGTGCCTCTCAATGAAAAAGAGATAGATTTATCAGGTGGTGTGTGGGGACAAAATGCCATACATATGCTCAGCATAAACTAAAATCTCTGCCTCCCAATAGTTACATAGATAAATGCTAAGTGAATTAAAATCTTAAAAGGATGATAAAACTTTTAGATAGCTATATGAATGTCTAGGAACATCTGTTCTCAGAGAAGAAGAAAGAAAAATGATAAAACTTGAGTAATAATAAAACCTTTTATTATTTCAAAATTAAAATTTTATGTGGAAAGAACTCCATAAACATGCAAATTTTACCTTTAAAATCAGATATGTAGTGCATCAGAAAAAGTTTTGAAATATTTCTTCCTGTCATAGCCATTGTCCATACAATTCCTGTCTTTTTGACCTCCATCTTGGTGCCTGTGCTCATTTCATCCTGTCTGGATATTGGGAATAGTCTTCTCCAAATGGGTCTGGTGACTTTCATCTCTGTCCTTATATAGTTTGTTTTCAACAGTTGCCAGAATGATTTCTTGTCTAATATAAATTATATACCAATATATTATATACCAATATAATATATAAAAGTATTTTAAATGCATAGGTATATGTATTTAAATATAAGTATTATTAAATACATGTGTGAATTTATTTTTTTTAATTTTTATTTTTTTTTTATTTTAAAGATAAAAGGAGGGAAACATTAACAGACATACAACATTTTACAACATATCACAAGCACAATACAGACAATACAGAGTTACAAACAAAGTGGTAGGGAATTAACAATGGTGGTTGTATTACATATTGATATCTTCAAAGTGGCTTCTCATGAAAACAGATATAGACATGCAATACTGGTCAACCAAAGACTCATTGACAGTTTCTTTCAGCATAGAAACAGCAGATAGAAGAACAACCATGTTATCTATCCTGTATATACATACATACAAAATTTCTCCTTCGTTCCCTTCTCTTTTCCCACATCCCACAACATGTGTGAATTTAAACAATGATTTTTTCTGTCTCCATAGTTTTTTATATTTTTCTTTACAGAACTTTTCACAATGTACCAAGCATATGTGCATGAAGGAATTTGCAATATTGTTTCTGGAATGTCCCTAGAGCTTAGAGCAGTGATTATTGGAAATGACATGTATAGGAATAACAGTCTTCCAACTTAGAGTAATTGTTACCTCTGGGATAAAGAGCATGGAAATGGCATTTCTGGTGTTTTCACAAGAGGCCAAGGTAATCTATGTGGGCTTTGTTTTCTTTAATGTAGATTGGAGGTTGCATTTGAGTGACAAATTTTACCATTCTTTTTGCATATAGAAATTATTCCATTAAAAGGAAGAAAGAAATATGGAAAACACATATGTAGCTTATTTGTTATGTTTTAGTTAATTGGACAGTGCAGAAATAAAGTACTCCTTAATTAAAGTATTACACTTCAACTTGTTGCATGTGTGTTATATATGGATTTCGATTTTGAAAATAATTAGATTTATTGTGAAATCTTTAGAATTTGAACTTAGTTTGAAATCGAACAAGTTACCTAAACTTTCAACTCCTTCTAAGTCCTCATTATTAGCAATGCTCTTCAAAAGCTAAAGGATGAAGATATGTCCTTGGCAAGATTATGTAAACAAGATAAAATTTATATGATATATTTGAATAATTTTTATCGTTGTTCCATGCATCAAATCAAATATATAAGAGAAATTCAATACAAAAGTCAATAAAATTTCAGTATATTCAATGAAATAGTGAATAATCTGTGTCAAATAATTCAACAAAATATCATTTTATCTTATTTTTATTTGTAGTTATTGTGTATAACTATATCTAATAACTGTGTAATTTATTTAAAAAATATATTTATTTCTTAGAATCCTAAAATTCTCACATTTTTTCCAAATCAGGGTGTAATATTTTCAGAATATGAATTTCTTCCGTTGTTGAACTCTCTTTCTAAATGATATCAACTAAGCTTCGGTTAGTAATGCTTAACCTTCAGACAAAAATTTGAATTTACTGTAGCGTAGAATTTTATGATTTCAAATGTTTATAATAATAAAGAATATTACCCATATATTTATAATAATAAAGTATATTACCCATCTAAATATCCAACATTTTATCTTTTATTTCAAAATTAGGTAATACTGAATGCTTATATTATTGTATCATCTTAATGTAATTTGTAAATAATATAATTTAATATAATTTATAAATAAAACCAATACAAAACATCCTGTCAAGGATCCAGCTGACTTTTGCAAAATTCTATGGAAGATGAATTATTTTTGACTTAAATATAACAGACTTATAATTACTAAATATCTCAATATTCTTAAGGTCTCATACCATTTTCTGTTTCATTTAATTAGCTTATCCCTGGGCTGGGGATTTAGCTCAGCGGCAAAGCGCCTGCCTGGCAAGCGCAACGTCGTGAGTTCGGTTCCTGGTACCGGAAAAAAAAAAAAAAAAAAAAAAAAAATTAGCTTATCCCTTATTAGGAGCATCTCTTCTGAAATGAACAAAATGGACAAAGTCACTAAGTATCCTTGGAATAATCGCAGAAAAGCAGCTAATTTTCTGAGTCAAAATATTATTTTCAGGGACAGTGAATTTATATTACTATTAAGAAGATACAAATTTCCATGGTGAATAGCATACCTAAAGAGTAGTGAAATTCAAATTAAAATTCTATTGACTAGTACAGGTAAAAATAATCAAACTTAAATAAATCAACCTCTACATGATTTAGAGACAATGTATCCCAGATTCATTTGATCTTTCTCTGTACAGATATTTCTTCCTTGCTCCTGTCTACTCTGATCCTTTCCCTGTCTTCCTTCTTTCTTCCCTTTATCCCTCATATTTGTATCTATGTACCTATAGCACATTCCTGCAATTAATTTTCACTGAATTTTGTTGTATTCAAAATTATGTGAACAATTAAGTGTTATACTTAAATTACAATAAATTATTAAAAGTAACAGGAGAAAAGAATGATTCTCGAAATTAACAACATATATTGTCAATTACTAAGTTAAAAAGTAAATGTAAATGGAACGTTTTTTAAATACTGCCTCTATTTTGCACATGTAAAGTAACTTAGTAAAATAATTAGTACTCTGAATCATAAAACTTTTCACCCAAGTTCCCCAAATTTTCATATTGAGCTTCGCAGATGTCTATTCTTCCTTAATTGATCTAGACACACAATGCAACTTTAATTAACATTCCAAATTAGAAATTATCAAATTCACATTGTGATTCATATAGCCATATGAAGTGGTTGATTGACAACTGTATCCATTTTCTGTTGCTATAACAGATTGAAATTAATTTGGTGAATGTTCTGCAGGCCAGGAAGTCCAAGACATGAGGATGATTCTGTGCTTTCTGGTGAGGATCTTTCTGGCACTATCATGAAAGCTCACAAGGTGTCGCATAATGAAATGGAGCAGTTATGCTTCCATTAGTATTCTTTCTATCATGAAGCCTCTAATGCTGTCATGGGGACCCCACGACCATGACCACTTATTTACTTTCCAAAGGCTCCACATCAAAATACCCTTAACACTTGAATGTTAGGGGGAAACATTAAAACCTTAATAATTAGCAAAAATATGCATAAAAAAGAGCAAGGTTTCAGGACTACAATCTATGTGCCTTGAGTAATAGTCTGACGTCAACCACAAGATAAAAAATATTAAATAGAACAAATAGTAAGTAGATGTTTACATATATTTAATTACTTTCAGCAAATATCTAAATGCCACTTAAAGGAGGTTGTATAGTATTTACATATGTATTGCTATAAATAATTGAATATTTATTTGTAAAAGTTAAACTTTCATCTATATCTTTCTTACATAATGTAAAAACTTAGCTCAAAAAAATTGCAGCTGTGTAAACCCAAAAGCAATCTAACTTCAAAGAAAAAACTAGTAGAAAACCTGTTAATCTTAGCTTGGTCAAATCTCAGCTGTGCACATCATTCATTATATATAAAGTATTTAATTGGTAAGTGTACTTTTTAGAAAAAATCCCTTTGAAAAACACTGTTAAAACAATGAAGAAGCAATTCCTAGACTGAGGTCCCATACTTGTGGTCTTTCAAGGAAAGTTATGTACTGTGACATTAAGTGCCTATTTACCATTGGGATATTTAGTAATTTTTTTTGCCTCCTAGTATTGCTTGTCACCCAATTAGTTGTGTGAGAAGAGAGAAAAATGTATTGCAGTTTTAATCTTGCATAACAAATGAAATTTTTCCAGATTTTGGACTTAAAATAATTTTCACACTCATAAATAAATATTACAATTTATTGCAAAATAAAATTAATTTTTCAGATCTATTTTCTCTGAGCAGTAGTGGAAGATGTTAATTTATCTTAATATGAGGTTATTGATACACTTATTATTGTATATTCCATTTATATGATAATGTGACATATAATGCAGAACTTCTATACCATATTTTCTCTATTTATTTTACCACTGACATGAGATGATGCTCTTCTCTGGTACTATAAACAGCACTGGGGTTTCCACCTTATAAGAGCTACACTTCTTGATGTTGAGAATTTTTCTCCCCTATTTTAAATTTCTAGGTTCATGAACTTTTCCTATCATGATCCACTTATACACTCTTAGTCAATCCTTAAAATCATCATTTTTTAATCAAAATTATAAGACTTTTAATTTACAGCATCCTGGCATGAAGAAACCTGGTGTTGCCTTTCTCCATATCCTTTACTTCTGTCCCAGGGCTAAGCATGTAAAAGGTAGGTACTAATTTATAAAGAATGAGCATAGATTTTGCATGGAAAATACACTAGGCAGACCATAATCATTTATTTTTCTCCAAAGACAACTGTTGTGCATTGAATTCAGAATGTGCTCCCCAAAGCCTCATGTGTTCAGAGGTGTGGATTTTGAAGATGTTTGGAGCATGGGGCATTCATCCACTGATGAATCTGTCATTAGGTCTGATGTTAGGAGGGGCCTGGTCAAGTAGGATGCAAGTCACATGGACTGGAAAGGGTATCTCCTTCCTTGGCTCCTCCCTTCACCTTCTGCTTCCTGGTCTCCATGGTGTGAGCAGTTTTGCCTTCCAGACTATTCCTGATGCCCTTCTGCCTTGGGGCCAATTGATGATAGACTAGCCCTCTAAGAACTGTGAGTCAGAATACACCACTCTGGCTTTAAATTGTGAGTGCCGGGCACTGCATCTCAGCAACTAGATAGTGACTAAGGTGATAACCTTCCTCACAACACAGTTTTGAGCTTCTAAGAGACTATACTTTGCAAGAATTGAACTTGAGTCATTTGTAGGAAAATGGATGTGCCTTGAGACTCTAATGGTGAGGTAGACACAAGCTTATATAACACATTGTTTCTCATATAAACAACTAAAATATAATAAAAAATAAAACAGGATACAAGGGATGGATTTTTGGCAAAGAAAAGGCTATCTATAGTTAGAGGGACGAGGAGGGGAAAGAGCTGAAAAAAGTAAGATGTACTGTGTACATGAACCAACTCCCCATGAAGAAGGCAATGTTTATGCACTGTAAAAATGCACTAATAAAAAACTAAAGAGTAAGAGATTGATATAAAAAGAACGTTTAAGTAAAGTGATGTTTTATAATGTGATTTTTATTAATCTAGAATAAACATTCAATGTAGATTTTATATTACATTTTTACAGACCGGAGTTATAGATCTGTAAACCTAAAACATTAAAATGGCAGAACACTTAGGAATGGGTTATCTTTTAATAAAATGTACTGGTCTATTGCTAAACACAAATTTCCACAACTCCAATAAATCTTTCATTATATGTAACCCAAAATAGAAAACATCCTTCTCATTTATTTCCTGAGTTGAACTGCCCACTCACTTTTATGCTGCTTTCATCACATGTCACACTGTCTACATAAATGGGTTGTTTTTGTTTGTTTGTTTTTTGTTTTTTTTTCTTCGGTACCGGGAACCGAACTCACGACCTTGCGCTTGCCAGGCAGGCGCTTTGCCGCTGAGCTAAATCCTCAGCCCCGTCTACATAAATGTTGACATTACTTCAGCTGCATTGCAAGGCGTTTGATGGAGGAAGGACACATGCCTGAAACTCTTTTGTGTTTTTATAGATCTAATATTACATTTTAAAGTAATAGATATATTACACATAGTAATCCTCTGACATATATTGTATTTTATTTTCTAACCCATCCCCCCCAGGAATGTGTTCTTTGTCTCCAACACTTTCACCTTATTGTGTACTAAATATGTAAGGCTGGTATTCTAGGTTACTTTGGTTAAGGTTCTCATATATTATTGGATCTTATGATTTAAATTCTTTTTTTTTTTTTTTTTTTTGTACCAGGAAGCGAACTCATGACCTCACACTTGCCAGGCAGGTGCTGTGCTGCCGGGCTATATCCCTGGGCCCTGTTTTAAATCTAAATCTCATACCACAAGAATTTTAAAACAATACATTAAATTATTAGTTTGGACTTAGTTCTTCTCCTTCTTTATGACTTTTTTCCACTATAATGTTATTTCAGCACAGTATATACTTCTTTACAAAGTGAATAATTCTCTTTTCAACTCATCAGAGTGCTTAGTAGGGTGATTACTTACCAGCTGAAATCCTTGGGTTTGATCATACACACTATTAAAAAAAAAAGAATTATTCTTACCATTCCTGGATTTATTACCGTTTTCCTCATAGTATCTTAAAAAGCAAAACAAAAAACATTTTATTATGCTTTTATATATTTTACACTTCAAAATTAAATTTGAGTTCCTAACATCAAATATGTATAATTGTCACAATCTGGAATTCCAGTTTGAGAGAATGCAGTTATGAGTGGCAAAACAGCATTCATTTTTAACTAAGGAAAATATTAAATAGGATGCTTTCAAAAAAGTTTACAAATTGAATATCCTGCTGATTCTCACCTCAGAATTTTTAATAAATAATATATATATTTTTATGGTACTGGTGATTGAACTCAGGACCTTGTGCATGTTAGGAAAGCATACAACAAGCTACATCCCAAGCCCCAATATGTAATATTTTTTAAAACCAATTAGAAGTTAATCTTTTTTAGACCGATATGTCATAAAAGAACATTTATATTACAGAGATTTTGTATTGAATTAGTAATTAGAGTAAATGCATTTGACAATTTGCACAAAATTGTTATGGTTTTCAAAACATGTGAGAATAGCATTTTCCCTTAGTAAATTTTGTGACTATGACTATTCTACACAGTCTATTTACATCACTAAATCACCAATTATATTGTGTGGTCAAGATTTCCACATATTATTTATTTCCATTATCATAATACTAGGTAAACTTTTAGAATCACTACTAGCTTTTAGTTTTTCATTTATTTATTTATTTATTTATTTTGGGGGCCCAAGGATATAGCTCAGTGGCATAAGTGCCTGCCTGGCAAGCACAAGGTCCTGAGTTCAATTTCCAGCACCAAAAAAACCTGGGAATTGAACTTAGGATCTTGCTCTTGTCAAGCAGGGGCTTTTGCCACTGAGCTATATCCCTGGCCCATAGTTTTTCAATTAATTTCCATTTGAAGAAATTAATCTTTTCTGCACTATTAGGAAAAGGCATTTTCAATTAGTTTCTAAATATGACATATGTTAAAAATGAAATATGTATTTATACATATATAAAAAGAAAATGAAGAAAAACAAAAATTAGAATTAAAACATTTTAAAATAAGTTGTCTTATGATATAAATATATAATGAATATTGTCTATTACTTAGTATGTGAGTCTTTACAAAAATTAACATTACTATTTCTTATATATGAAATGCAGCATCATTTTCTCAATTAGTTAAAATTTCTTTAGTAATTTCTATAATTTGATCATTTTTAGAGTATAATTGTAGTTTATTTTCCACCTAGTTACAAATCATTTTATAACTATATATATATATATATATACGCAAATGTATACCTATTTATATGTAATAGCTCATGTCTTTTAGGTTTACCATGTCAACTACTATAATTATTGTGCTAACTCCTGGCTTTTTTTAAAATTACAACTGGAACATGAGCATAGGCTTGGAAATTAGATTTTTGTTGTTGTTGTTTTTCCAGCATCGGGAATTGAACTCACTACCTTGCGCTTGCCAGGCAGGCGCTGTGCAGCTGAGCTAAATCCCCAGCCCTGGAAATTAGATTTTGACACTACTGGAAAACAATTCTTTCAGAGTGAGTGCTTGACAAATTCACTGATTTGCCTTTTGTCTGATATAAGCATTTATATTGCAACTTTTTCTCTACTCCAAAGCAGTTCTTGACATCAGCTTTAGCAACACCTGTGAAGCACTAAGGGCATGGAGATGCACTTGTTTTGCACATTGAACAGAAGAGGCTCTGAGAGAATAGCATTTATCTGTTGCCTGAAACGTGTTAGTCAGCAGAGTATATGTTCAGAATTAGGGGTTACACTGTACCAGAAATGAGAATCAGATAGCAAAGTCGTAGAGCTATTTAACTAATTAACGTTTAGGTCAGTCTGGAATATGTAGGGCCTTTCAAATAACAAGACCCAAAACAACTCTTTCCAAGATCTGAAGGCTGTAGTAGTTACTAGTCAGCTTCCAAATGCTGGTCTTCATTATGTAAGAAAGATTAACCAGATTGAGTCTCATGATACCTACTGATATTATCAGAGTAGAGAGTATAATGCCTCAAATACAGCACAAAGACTGGGATATTCTATCCTGTCTATATCCATGGCAACTACTTGTACATAATAAACATGCATATAACACGAAGGATGATTATCTGTCCATTTTAGTGTTCTTATTAGGAAATCTCATCATTTCATATTTTTCTGTGAACTTTGACATCTTGTCATATGTAGCAACTTTCTGTTAAATCCATTATGAAGTAGCCACTTGCAAAATTAGATCTAGACAAAAGAGTTATAGTATTAGGCCTTCCATGTATAGCTACTTCTTTTGCATTTTCTATTTTATTTTACTTTATTTTTTATTTTTTGGTCTTTTTTGAGACAGGGTCTCACTATGCAGTTCAGGCTGGCCTTCAACTCACTTATGTGGCCCAGGCTAGCCTCAAACTCACAGTGATCATCCTACCTCACCCTCCCAAGTGCTGGAATTACAGGCATGTGTCACCACGCCTGGCTTAAATGGTAGGAATTTTTTTTTTTTTTTTGTATTGGAAATTGAACTCAGAGCCTTGTGCTTGCCAGGAAGGCGCTTGTGCCGCTGAGCTATATCCCCAATCCTGCAATTTCTAATAGTCATATATCAAAATTATTATTGGGAAGTATAAAGGTTTATGTAAAAAGAGAATGAATACAGACAAAAATTACTTGAAACCTCATAAACGTGTTCTTTTTCCATCTGGAAACTGAGGTGAGAAGAGCAAATTTTTTCAAACATTTTTTAAAGCTAAAGTTTTCCTTAAAACACGTATAATCTTAGGAAAATAGAGCAGCTATGTATAGTAAAATTTTTCCTTACTTAAAATTTATTGTCTGTCCAGGTTTGTCCTGAGGTACATCAAGTAATATAACATATTTATTTAGATTTGCTATAAATCAGAAAATTTCCATCCTCTTTAATCCTGTAGGCGGCACCTTGACTAGGCTCTCCATTAAAAGAGCTGCCACAGAGAAAGAAGTTAACATTCCTTGTGCTAATCAAAGAAGATTTTCCCTTTTACTCTGTATCCTTGCAAGCAGTGTGCATGCTTGCCTTTGGCCTATGTGACTGTTTTAAATATAGGTGTGCTTTTTGATGTTACCACCACCATTGCCACCACCATTGCTTATTTCATCCCAGTGCTGCAAAGTACACATAATTTTCTGTATCTTATTAGGTAAACTTACAGGTTGAAATGTTAGTTAATTTCTTCTTAATACGAGAGTTCATATATACTGCTTATAAAACTGCATATGATAACCTCTGAATATGTCTAAGTATAACTTAGCACTTAACAATTATTTTTAAATATGTTCTTCTTAGACCAGGTTTAAGAGTCTCTGTATTATTTCTTTCTGTTCTACTGAAGGTATCCTGAAAGCTCAAGGAAGCTAAGTGTAGAAAGCAGCAAAGTTAGAAAGCTAAAGGTTAAAACTGAGTTTTAATGTTAAAAGATCTCTCCCTCTCTCTTTCTCTCTGTCTTTCTCTATCTGTCTGTCTGTCTCTCTCTCTCTCTCTCTCTATATATATATATATATATATATAATTTAAAGTTTAAATGAGTGTCAATAGAATAGAGCTAAGCAACAATAAATACAAATTTTCAGGTTCAACCAAGGCAAAATGGGTTATCTGTAGACAGGTAAAAGGAAAATATTTACTTAACCAAGTTTTAACAACCAAAGGACATAGGAATGGAAATCCAGGCAGGGTTATTATGTACATAGGTCTGAGAAAAACAGAATTATTAAGGTGAATATTTGAGAATCATGTGACAATTTTTAGCACTCATGAGTTACATAACACCAAATGAGAGAGGATATCACCCATGTCTACTTCTTAGTTTGTTCCTTTATGTCATTTTGTTTGTTTGTTTTTCCATAGCTGGTTTAAGATCATAGATGGATAAGTCTGGTGTGGGAAGGGAGTCAGGAAGAAGAAGCTCAAGCACTTTGCTTTGTTTTTGTTTTTGCAAGAAATGTTTACATTTTTTTTCACCAAGTATCCCCTAAAATATATTATCTTGGCTTAAACAGAGGCAGCAGTTATAAGTACACATAGTACTATGTTGCTTTAAATTTTAATCCAGCACTTTGACCTCAACCTTGACTGTAGCATGAACCAAGCATACACTATAGTAGATAGCAAATGAATCACCTTTATCCAGTGCAGTAGCATTGCTATAGAAGAAACTGAAATTTGGCTTTAATACAAGTAAATTATTCAAGGAGGGTTAATTTTCTTTATTGTACAAACAGCCTCTGAAGAAGCATAACAAAGAATTTTTATAAAATGATGAAATACTTATGTGTTTCGGAGAGTTTTAACAATGGCCTCATTAGAGAACTTCATTTTTTTTTAGGAGTTATTTTATGCCTAACTCCAGTCACCAGTTAGGGGTAAATAAGAAACATAACTTCTTTGGTCCTTATTTTTGGTAGTTTAACTAGATTGAAAATACTTCATATTTGTGTTGAGTAAAAAAAAAAGAAATGCTTGCAAATTAGCAGGATGTTATTTTTCCTTCCCTGATTTCTAGAGATGAATTTAAGTAAAATTATGACTTCTATGACATTTGTTTTACCCTATTAATATTATCTAATATACTGCAAATGTCTGCCTTATGCAGGTAGTAGAGTACAATTTACATGCAGAATTCCCTGCCTTTTTACTCCTTAATTTCCTCCCCCCATCACTGCCTGCACAGCGTACCAGTCATTTTAATGGACTCCACCTTTTGATCCCTAAAAAATACTGACCTTAACAGACTGCCAGGAGGGAAAAGTTCTATTAGTTATTTTCAAAAGAATAAGCTATTAATAATCACCTAATATGATCCTTATCATCATTATTCCTTTTTTTCTGAAAATCAGACCTAGTTCTATGAGCATGCAAGGCCAACTTTCCATAACTGAGCTACATTCTGAGCTCCATCAGATATTATTTAAACTCCTAAATTAGTTATGACAGCTAACAAAGCGGTCACTACATTTGATCTATTTTATACTAAAGGGAGCTACTTTGTCTATTTTAAGTCTTATCTTGCCTGTAGGTTAAAATCATGTGTATGTGGATCAATTTATGGCTGATTATCAGTGGGATTTATAAAAGTGATATTTTTGATCTTTCATGCACAGCTGAAAATACACAGCCCTTCTTTTAATTTTATTAGCATTATACACAGATTTATTTTGTAAAACATTCTGCTTATTATTCTTTATTTCTTTGCACAATTTTAGTTACAAGGTTCTTCTCACCAAGTGAATACCTACACTCTAGGTTGTTATCCCATTTGCAGTAATGTCTGTTTTCTCTTTTTACTTTAAAGAGAGAAAGAAAAAAAATTAACAATAAAACATAGTTTCAAAATAGACTCATAAGACAGTAATAATAATTAACACATTGAATATTTTTATCTTTATACTAGTTATTCAGAGTAAAAGATATAGGCAAAAATATTGTCCAAACAATATTAGCACAAATCTTTCTCTTCAATGGACTAAGAGAAACTAGCAGTATAGCTATCTTAACTATCTTGGATATACATACATTTCTTTTTGATTCTTTCCCTTCCTCTTTCCCCATCCCAGTTTTTCTTTACTTTTGAACAATTTCTTTCAAATTCACAACATCTATTGTACATTTTAGATTTTATTTACTTGTTCTGTTTCTCACACTAGTGAGAACCTACCATGTTTACACATGTATGTCTGATTTATTTCACTTATGAGGATGCTCTCAAGTTGCATCCTTTTACCTGTAAAAGTGTCATGTTTATCCTTCATCATGGCTGAGTAGAACTCCACACATGGGAAAAACTACAAAGAATTTTAAAAAAATGGGATCTAATATTACAAAGCTTTGGCACAACAACAGAAATCAGCAACAGAGTGAACAGACAACCCACAGAATGAGGAAAAAACTGTCCCTCAGATGAAGGACTTATATTAAGAACAAATAAAGAATTGAACAAAATCAGGCCCCCAGAATTCAAAAACCCAATCCAAAATTGGGCATCTGAGATGAATACATACTTCTCAGATAAAGAAATACAAACAGCAAATGAATGTATGAAAAAATGTTCAACATCACTGATCATTTGAGAGATGCAAATTAAAACAACACTGAGATTTCTTCTCATTCTAGAAAGAATGGCTATCATCAAGAAATAAATCAATAATAAATGTGAGAAGGGCTATGGGGAAAAAGAAACACTTCTCTACTGTTGGTGGGAGTGTAGACTGGTGCAATAACTGTGAAAATTAAAATGGAGATTTCTCAAAAAGCTAGGGTTGGAGGTCCCATTTGACCAAACCATTCCCCTGTTGGGTATCTTTTCAGAAAAATTGAAATATCATGCCACAGTGATATATGTGCACTCATGTTTATAGCAGCACAGTGTGTAATAGCTGAATCTTGGAAACCAGCCAAATGCCCACCAACTAAGGAATGGATAAAAAGATCTGGTTTTTATTACAAATAGGTTGAAGCACCAATTTTAACATTCACCATATTTTTTGGTTGCACTGCACTGTATATTATTTATAAAGTCTTTTTTTCTGCCTTAATTGGCAGATATGATCTATTTGATAAATGTGTGTATGTGAGGCACTTATAATTTATATGCAAAAGGACAAAAATTGTGCTAAACTATCCCAAAATTTTCCAACAACTGCTTCTAAGAACAAAGATGGTATCCTTAGAATTATACTGCACAGTGTCAAAATATAACGTACTGCAATTAAGGATTTTTTGGCAAAAGAATGGTATAGGATAGAGTGTAGAAGCACATCTACAGGTGTAAGATCATCTGACTTACAAAAAGTATAACACCTTGTATTAAATGAAATTATTTCTTATAAATAATATATTTGGAAATGCCATTTGAAATCCTGCTTCTTTATTGCTTAACTAAAAGCCCAATTTCCACTCTATTTCAGTCTTTGCTAATATTCATTCTTATATGCTCTTATATTTACATATTTAATAATCCTAACTAATTATTTATTTTTGAAAATTTAGATATTAGGTATTTGAGATTAATACAACTCTAAGTGAATTAGTAGAATCTTAAGAACTGGTACTACAGCTTACATTTCCTCAATGGATAGCTAATAAATGTCCTTAAATATAAAAATTATTTGCTACTTTATGTTAACTAAAAAAAAATAAGATGACTGGTGCTGAAGAACTGATTTTAATTTTGGGATGATCTTGATGACTGAGAGAGTATTCTTTGGTTGAAAATATATTTTAAATTTTAGAAAATACATAATTATTAAGGAAAAACTGTTAGAAAAAAAAGCTCTGACCATAGTTGAATGCCATTCTTTTTTTTTGTTTTGTTTTGTTTTTGTTTTTTCTCCGGTACCGAACTCAGAACCTTAAGCTTGCCAGGCAGGCTCTTTGCCGCTGAGCTAAATCCCCAGCCCCTGAATGCCATTCTTTAACAATTTCCCCTAAAAAAGTGTTTATTTAGTTTGAGTATGTGGGAAAGGACAGGAATATTTATTCATATTCAATATATCTACCCTCAAAGAAATGTATTTTCAAAAAAATGCAGTTGAGATCTCTGAGAAAAGCATTTTCTATAAAGAAAGTTTTAGAGGACCAAACTATAAAAAAGTTTTTTTTTCCGAACTCTAGAATTAACCAAAGACATCACAGTGTGGGAACATTTATTTGAATAACTTAAAACTAAAATAAGCTGTTAATTAAGCTTTTAATAATGATCTAGTATGGCATATCATTATCATGATTATTAATTTTGTTTTTTTGGTGCTGAGAATCAAACACAAAATTCCAGCTGAATCTTGGTAAGGAGAGTTCATTTGAAGCATTTTACTTGCCCTTTTCTCATCTACCTCTAAGTATATAGTAGCCTTAGAAAAGCAAACAAACATTGAAAAAATAAACAAAAGAAAACTACCCGTGAAACCATGGCAGCTGAGAAATCATCATAGTGCTGACCTAAGAAGAGGTACATAGTCAAAGAAATAGAATCCATAGGCCACAAAAAGACTTTCACTTATGATCTATTTTTTTTTTTTTTTAAAGCACAATGTTAAGAGAATTCATTGGTGGGGAGAATAGTCTTTCAACAGCTTGAAAATCTGCATATCTACAAAGGAATGAGTTGGATTTATACCATACACTGTATACTAACAATAATTCCAAATGACTCAGACATAACTGCGTTTTAAATATGATGATGTTAGTTGAAAAGGTAGAAGTCTTTTCAAACCTGTACAATGGATTCTTAGATAGGAGGATCCATGTTAATTTGAGGCCAGTTTGGGCAAACTAGGTAGACTGGATCTCAAAATTAAATACTGAAATAAATGAGGCTGGGAATATAGCTCAGCACTCCCTGGGTTTAATTCTGGTACTGCAAAAAGAAAAGGAGAACATAAGATGGTTAATGTCATTAGCCACTAGAGAAATCCAAATCAAAACTGCAATGAAATATAGTTTAACATTTAATAGGTTGGCTAGGGAAAACACACACACACACACAACAGAAGACCAAAAAAGTATTGATTTGAAAGCCTGGAACACTAATGTATTGCAGATGGGATCATAAAATCGTGCAGCTACTTTGGAAGGAGTGTGGCAGTCATACAAAATGTTAATCGCACAACCAGCATATGACCCAATAATTATACGCCTAAGTACCCAAGAGAATTTATAACACATGTCAACACACACTTATACATAAATGTCCATAACACCATGATTTACAATGCAGATATCCACTGAGCAGATTAGTAAAATACTATTTGAGTAGTCCATAAATGGAATATTTTACACATAGTAAATATGGAAACATGCTCTACTATGTATGAGCCTATGCTAGTTGGAAGAACCTAGTTACTAAAGATCATGCAGTGCATGATTCCATTATAAGAAATGATCAGAATGTAAATCTATAGAAATAATTTTCAGGTGAGTAATTGACATCAGTTGGGAAGAGTGGAGATGGGAAGGCACTGTCAGTGGGCGTGGGGTTTCTTTCTCTTTGGAGTGCTCCACACTGAGTAACATTTGAAGAGGTGAATGTTACACTAATACTTAAAACCACTTAATGACAACCTTTAATGGGTTATTTTCTGGTGCATAAATTGCAATTCAGTGAGCATTTTATAAAATACCTTCACCAATGTGCTAATTTCCTTGGCTTCCGGAATTACTGTAACACTTTTTTGTTGTTGTTGTCAACAATACTTTATTGGAAAAATTCACAAAATAGACAACTATAAAGTCGTACCCCATGAAATGTAGCTACACATGAATTTTGATATGTACAAAGAGATAAATTGGTAACATTTAGATATAAATGTATACAGATTAAAATCATATAAGTGCAAATTTACCAATTCATTTTCTACCTTCATGAAAATACAATGTAAAACTTTGTTTAAAATATGAAAACATAGTTATTAAATTATTAAATTCTTTAAAAAATATAAAATACAATTATTTAAGGTTTGCTTATTTTGGGGGGCAGGAGCTGCAATTTGAAATTGGCATGGGTGTATTTTTATTTCCATTGAAGGCCTCGCAATCTTGTCAACTTGCTCACCCTCACAGGGCTTCATCTTGAGTGTCACTGTGAGTCCTCCTGCTTCCTCATCCTTCTCAGTGCTCTCTGACTCCTTTCTGATGACATCACTATAATCAGCTTATAAAAACACAGTTATTGTGTCCCATGGTTCTGGAAATTCTAGGCTGTGAGCAGGTGGGCACTTTGCTTTTTGGCATCTGATGGGAGGGTTTGATGGAAAGAGTAATAGGGCAAAACTGGTCTACTTGTGGCAAGAAAGTGAGGAAATGAAGAGGCTGTGGACTGACAAGCTCTGCACAGGGACATTCCTGGTGATCTGCACACCTCACCTGATTAACATATGCTCATAAATATTTATAGCTCTTCATTAGATGGAATTTTGGTATAATTGCAGACATGCCACTTCTATTAATTCATTGTTGTAAATTCTGCATTTGAGGAATAAACAACAAGGTATAAAATAACATAAAATATAACTGAAACAAAGATTTTTTTTCTCAGAGTGAGGAGTACATTTTGAGATGTAAATCCCACTCCCCACAATCTTGTCTAATATGCCTTAAGCCATAAGTAAGCAAAGCAGAAAAGCAAGCAATGCTTTGAGATTTCTCTAACTCAGTGTCATCCTACATATATTCACAGATAATACTGTTTAACCACTTCAGTGTGGAAGATAAAAGAAAAGTTAAAAATCAATGCCTAATTAACATTATAATGTATTGTGAAGTTCAGCACAGTCAGAATTCTCATTCTCATCAGTCTTTTAAAGCAGTGGGTCTGCAAACTCTGTCTACAAAGGAGTAGGGAAAATATATGTTAAGCTTTACAAGCCGTATGACCTCTCTGTCTACTAGACTCCAGTGGTGCAACACTAAAGCAACTGCCGACAATATAACAAATCGATATCGCTGCTTACCCATAAGACGTCACTAACACTAGCATGTTAGTGATACAGGAAAATAAAAACTCTCAACCTGAATGATATCTGGGATGAGTTTGTGTTCTCTAAAATCAAAGAATGAATTTTAGGAACAACAGAGGTTCAGAGCAGAATATATTTATTAAGGGAAAGAAATCTTCTAAGAGAGGGACAGAAGAGGCACCCGAGTGGATTACCCAAAACTCTATCTTTTTTAGGGACTTTTATAGAGCAAAACCACGAGGTGAGGCTGGTCCAAGATAGGGGAAAATGGACAAAACTACGGTCAGCCAATAAGAATTGTCAGGTAAAATTGATCAAACCGGGATCAAATGGGGAAACGAGTCTGTCTTGGTAGCAAGCAGGCATGAATACAGAACAAGGGCTTTGCCTCTAGGGTGTTGAGTTAATGACTCCTCAAGGTGATCACTACCTATTTAGAATATCAATTCCTAATGTCCATCCCTAGGAAGGTATGTGGGTGCATTTGTTTAATCTTTTGTTTTGAGGTCTGGCTCATAGAAGATGCATTTTATCTTGTCTTTCATGTTGGCTCCTTCCAGGGCCTGGCCCGATCTGAATACCTACAATATTTCTATGAAATTCAGCTGCCTATGACATCAGTTTCACCTAATTGTCATATCTTCTTCTTCTGAAGGAAATGACCGTGCTCTGGGTAACAAAGAGGGATGTGTATGATATGTGGAATAGATGTGAGCCCTGTCTGTGTCAGTCAACCCTTATCTATTGGGCAAGCTTGTGAGCTAACAAATTTTTGCTAATATTAATATAAACAAATGCTAGCCAATATTATTACTGAGTTAACAAATTTTAGCTTATGGTCCATAGAAAACACAAAATGGCCAAATTTGGTCTGACCCCATCATAGTTTGTCCTTTTCACTAGTGGTTGATTTTTTTTCCTTTTCTGCATATTTTTCTCCAAGAAAATACACAGTAATAACCTGTGAGGGTAACTGTACAGTCTTATTTTATAGGAAACAAATTTAAATTTTTCATAGGTAGAGAAATTTGGATAAATGAGATATAGAGAATATCTCTATTCTCTATGAGAGATATAGAGAATGTCTCTCTTGCATATAGAGAAATTTGGATAAATGAGAATAGTTTTATGTTATTAATTTTTTGAGCTGGTTCTGCCATTTACTAGTGAGACAGCTTGGATTGTCTAGCCATCACGTTGGGTTTTGTTTTCCTAATCTGTACTTGATACCTCATAATTGATATGTAATTCACGTGGTTTGGGCCTCCAGGCCACTCTCCTGAGAATGTTTTACTCCTGCATCTTGCCTTTCTCACCACCCTTCCACTAGTATCCCTTTGGTGCATTTCATTGCCAATCACCGTTAACAGTGAGTTTTAGACAGCAATAAAATATCTCCTTGGATGTTTTTTCTTTTATACTTGAAATCACCCAGTGACGCTCTTTAATAAGTATTTCCACAGGATACCTTATTGTGTGGAGTTTTGTAATGCTGGCAAATCTATAGACACCTGATTACCTACTGTCTTCCCAATACCTGCAATCAACAGCTTAGCATGGTACTTTCCCAGACAAAACAGTGTATTTGCTGTTGAAGGAACAAATCCCATTCTTAGGTCCTCAGCAGTCTCAGCCTCTGCTCCAACAAATGGACCTCTTTGCCCTTTTCTTTTCCTGCTCTGCCTGCATCTGATTTGTTCACGTACTAAATAACCATGAATTCACATTCTGAAATAACAGGACTTTAATTTATAAACTCATTTATAACGTTCCTGTACAGAAAAACGATAAAACCTTCTTCTATGTTAAAATAATAATAGCATACCATTTTGTGTTGATTCAACACTTTTCTAACAAAAAATACAATTTTCAAACAAATTTAATGTGTAACTATTATTTTTGTTCAACAATATATAAAAATTTCACAAGTTTAAGCAACATCCTCTGGTGCCTGTTTTCTCTTTGCACAGAGATAAACTTTATAAGAATTTCTCCTGTGCTAGGTTTTGGGATTTGCCTCAAACATTGCAATCAAAAGCACAGTGAGATAGCATTTTACACTCATTATATGTAGGATAAAAAGACAAGTATAGGAAGAAAATGTTCCATGACTCATCATGGATCTATGTATCAATAAATACATCAAAAATTGAGACTGTTATCAAGTTAAAGTATATCTAATACACCTCTCCTATGAAATATCACAGCTGAGCCACACAGTACAGTTTAGAATATCGATAGTTCTTCTCTGTGATTGAGTGGCTGATTCGGACCTGGCACTCTGAGTTCACTCTTAAATATTATAAATGTATATCAGAGAGCACGTTACTACAATGGGACAAGAACAAAGTTTAAAGCCCAGTTCCTATTGAATGCATGCTCCTTTTACACCATTGCAAAAGCCAAAAATTGTAATTCAAAATATGAAGTTGGTGTCATCTGTTTATCCAGAGGAACTAAAGTCACTATCCTACAGAGAGACCTGCCTTCTCATATTTAAACATAGCATTTTTCACAACAGATAATATATGGGAACAACCTAAGTGTTGACCAATCGGTGATTGAAGTAATTGTAAGTTATATATCCAATGGATTCTTATTCAGTGTTTAATAAAAAGGATGTCTTTCTATCTGTAGCAACACAGATAAAACTGAAGGACATCTGACAATAAGACATGAAAGAATACTGCATGATCTTTCTAATAAGTAGAGTGAATATTAAAATGCATAGAAATAGAAAACAGAGTAGTGGTATCATGACAGGATTGGTGTGGGATAGAAATATAACTCAAAGGGTACAAATTTACAGTTTTATATGATGAGTATACCTATAAATCTAATGTACTGCATAGGACTACAGTTAATAGTATATTGAAAATGTGTTAAAATAATATTTTAAGGGCTTTTACTACATAAACACACACACACTCAAATTTAACTATATTGGGAAAACAGATCCATCATCTGACTTGAGTATAATAATCATTTTACTCTATACATGTACAGCAATACATCATCTGGTAGACATTAAATATATACAATGAAAAGAACTGATTACATCTTCATTGTTGGAAATTAACACAAGCAGAAATAAACATAAACTTTAATCATTTGGCACATATAAAAAATAAGAGGAATTGTTAATAAGAAATTTCTGTTTCTGTGAACACTGAGACTTCCCAGAAAAATAAATTACTATTGTACTCTTTACAGTCTGCATATTCTTATAATTGTAATTAGGCCTACATATTACTGAGAGAGGTTTTATTCATCTCTGCTAAAAGTTAGCACTGATATGGTTCAGTAGTTCACACGCTCATTTTTGAATGGATTTATTGTCAAGTGCGTCTTAATTAAAGATATAGGAGGAGATTGTTTTCCTGGCATTAACACAGACATTTTAGGATTCTTTACTTACACTGTCTGGAAAAGTAAAATGTAATACCCGAGAGTACATTTTGTGGACAGAAAACTAATGCTGTAAAGCTCCTGGAGGCTCAGCATAGGAAGCATACATATGTGGTGATTATTTTTAACCTTCTTGATGCTTTGATTCACTCATAAGATATAAGGAGGTTGTCTCTCTGATTATACTTGTGATGTTACAGAGAGTGAGATAGTTTGCCTTAAAGTGTCTCTTTTAATGCAGAAACAGGAATTGTTTTCAAACAGAAAAGAATCAATTTTCCAACTGTAAGTGGTTATGGAAAGAAAGGACACATTTTATCAGTAACTAAGTATTCCAGAGCAATAACTGAGTTCTTGTGAGGATGATGAACAGAGAGACACATATGGAGAAAGTATTGATTGTGCTTAGGGCTTAGTCTTTGTATCAGAATGATCTGAATTTATATTGGTCTGTTTGTCTAAGCTCTGAAACTTACCTGCTCCTGTTACCTGCTCTGATCTTGTTTATCTTTCTTTATTTCTTCTCTGCAATGAACATACCGTGAATGCTCAGTACATGTTAGGTGATTTTATTAGGTATGTCAAACTGAGAAGCACAGAATAAAATCTTGCTCAAGTATAACACACCAAGTGGCTTAGCACTGCCAACGTCCCACATTGATTTTCCTTACTATTCTAGATCTTATGCCCCACAGCATAGCAGAATACTCTATGGAATTAATCTGTTCAAATCCTTTCAAACTGTTTCTGCAGAGACACAGGCATAGAAAAAAATTAACCCTGGCAATGGGAAACTTTCAGAAGATGAAAAATTTCTATGCTCATACTGCAATTCTCAATTTTGTGGATTGTGCACATTCCAAGCAATGGTTTTCTCTCTCCCTTCCCTTCAGTTAGAGCATTGTTGAAGTAATGTTATGCTCCATTGTCAGGTAGCTTAATTCTTGGCAGTAGAGGAAAGTTGAATGACCACAGCTATCCAAATCAATTTTACTGTTCACTCCCATTGCCTTTTCCTCTAAAATGGTATGGAAAAACTACATTGGAACCCATGAAAGGTAACCCCATTTTTTTATTGGTAAAAAAAAAGCCTAGAAAACATTGACATTTTTTCCTATTACACGTTTTTCAAGATGGTAAAAAATGATTTAAAGTTCATGAGGAGAGGTTGGCTCAGGACATAATGCTTATAATTGAAAAAATAGAGTAATTATTATACTAAAAGTTCATAAAATTCTAATACTTTCAGGAGTTAATTTTTTTTGAAATCAATGTGTAAAATGCAATGGCTATTCATCGTTGGGTAAACTCATAGCAAATGGTAAATATTAAAGGCATTCTGAATAAATAAAAAAGTTAATGTGAGTTGCTGATTATTTCCCTTGTAAACTAATGACTGGTAAATTAAAATAGTAGTTATATTTCCTCTGTAATGCCTGTGACTATCCTGCATAATGCCTGTGAAAATTTTTTCTGTTAAAAAATATATTGCCTATGCAGTTTATCAGGTTCAATCCTCAAGGGCTCTGTTCTTATTTGTTTGAAGGGGTACAGATTTATCCATAAGTATCAAATCCTGGCTCCACTGCTTCCTACCTGTGAGATCTTAAAAGAAAAATTGCAATGTTCATATATACAATGAAAATATTCATAATTTCACAGATTTTGATAAATATTTAGAAATAATGCTTTGGTAGTACACAGTTTCTAGCCTTCCCAAACTGAAGACAAAATAACTGAAAATGAATCCTTGTATTGTACTCCAGAGAGTCATTTTATTGATGTCTAATCAGCTAAACACTAGGCACAGTTGGGTTATATGTACATACATAGAAAAGGTTTATTTTAGAGTTTTTGTTTCACATTAACTCTGAAATTAGTTCCAGCTGAACATTTTTAATGTGAAAACTTCCTAATTCCATTTGCTTCAAAGACCTCCAGAGCATCAGTCTTTCCTGTCCTTCTGGGACTTATCCGTTCTCCTGCTAGGTTTGAGGTAGGAGAGTAAATAGGGATAGCGACTGAGCTGAGGTGAACCACAGACTATCACAAAGCATTAGTTACCTTGCAATGAACCGCAAAAGATACTGCCCAGGTCACAATTGTAAAGTGGCTCATCCAAAATCACATAGGAAGGGTGCAGCAGAATTGGACTCGGACTCACTTTGTGAATACAATTAAGTGGGATGGGAGTACATTACTAACTCTGTGCTCTCTTATAAAAATGCACTCTTTCCTCAGTTCTCCCCACTGCCCACATCTACCGTTGGGAGAGTTCTAGCAAGGTGGCAAAGGAAGAGATTGCATTCCATATCAAATGTCCATGCATCAGTGCTCTCAAGTGAACACTCCACTGATTTATTTGGTGCATGCACTTACTTTAATGAAATGTGCTCAATCATGTGTTTTGAAAGCACAACTTTTAAAACAGAAATAATTATTTCAACTATTTCAAAGAATAACCTTTTAACTATTTCTCAGTTCTTAGATACTCCTTCTTATTAGTTTATCATATTTAAACTATTCACTCTATAACAGATGTAAATACAGCAGCTTCATTTTTACACAAATCAGAATAACACATGCACTTCCCTGTATCTGAGATTTTTTAACAGTATATACAAAACAGCATATAGACACATATTGTTATATATCTATAGGCTGCAATATACATAGTGATTTATGAATATATGCATACGTTGCTCCATAGTTTCCATGGAATTGTTATTTTGTTCTGTACAAAGAGAATCCACTCTGTGATTATAGTCTAATTAATTTACCAAGCCTCATATTGATGGATTTTTCAAGGTTTACACTAGTACTTTTATATTTTTTAAAAAAATGTAATTGTGTAACTCTGTATATGTATAATGGATACATATGTGTATGTATGCGGTGTCTAGATGTATATATGTTCTTTTCATGTTCATGAATTTACCTATAAAAATAATAAATGGAAATAGAAGGGGTTGGTAAAGTGGAATGTGCATTTATAGTTTTGAATGTTATTAGGATTAATGTTATTAGGATTTTTTTTTGGTGGGAGCTTGCTTTTTTTCGCCCCAAAAAATGAAACTTAGGGCTTTTACACTGAGCTACACCTCAGCCTCTTTTATTGTATTTATTTTATTTTATTTTATTTTTTATTTTAAGAGAGAATCTCACTAAGTCTCTAAGTGGCTTAGCCTGGACTTGAACTTGTCATCCTCTTGTCTCAGCCTCCCAGAATGCTGGGTTTTCAGGTGTACACCAACTTGACTTACATGGCTCTTTCTTAAAATTAGGAAATGCTTTTTCATTATGATTTTCAAGAAGAATTATGCATAATACTGTATTTACAAATTTGACGTCTTATTTTGAATCCTCACTAAAGATATTAAATTATTTATTAAAATTGTAATAATCTATTTAAATTTTATTACATTTATTGATACAATTTAGATATACATAATGATAGCATACACCATATGAAATTTGTACCTATACATGATATATCCTGGTTCCTCTTTTTTATTTTTAATCCCCTCCTCTCCCTTCAACCCATCTTCATTTACAAAGCTTGGTTTCTATTTTATCCTTTTTTTAGTTTTTTTCTCTTTTCACTTCTTTCCTTTTCCTCTTACCTCTCCCTAGTTCCCCTTTCTTTTGAACAATTTCTTCCTATTTCACAATACCTGTTATAAATTTTAGTCCTTTTTTACTCTTTTGGTTTCTCATGTCAAAGACAGTGCAATATTTACACATGTGTGTTGGATTTATTTCACTTAAATGCATGGTCTCAAGGTGCATCCATTTACCTAGGAATGTTCCAAATTTATCCTCTCTTATGGCTGAGTAGTACGCTGTTGTATTAAAAGAACACGTCTTTATGCATTCATTGGTTGATAGGCATTTGGGCTGTTTCGAAGATTTAGCTATTATAAACTGTGCTGCTATAAATATGGGTGTGTATTGTTGTGGTATGATGTTTTTAAATTCTTCAAGAAAATACACAGTGGTAGAATTTCTGGATCAAACCGGACCATGCATGGCTCTTAAAATTTAATTCAATTTCTATCTTGTACATGCCAAACCTTGCTTAAATACAAAGGTATTCTTTTAAAATGCAGTGTAACTATGTAAGGAAAACATTTCACTATTTAAAAATTAAATACTATACCATTATCATTCCTTATTTAGGTTTTTTATGTTTTACATTTTAAAAGAAATTATCAGACAGGAAATATGCTAAATATTTTTTTCTTCTATATACATTTTTTTAAAAAATTGGCCCAATGAACAATGCTTGCCATTGTCATGTTTTGTCATTGTTGAAATATCCTGCCAATTTTACATTTTTTAGGAGAGATCAGGAAATCATTTCATTCCATTAGTCAGCACCACTTCCTGAGAATCCCCAAATGCTTCAAGTTCTTCCATGTCTACCAGTATCTTGAGAGCTGTTATGTGTCCTTCCTCTATGGAATATTTTCCTACTGTATCTCATGAGGAAGTGGTCACAGAAATACCTGCTTTTCATTAAAAACCATTTTTACACTACAAAGTGAGTTAAATTCATGCTGTGTGGGGAGCAGCTGAAGCTGGAGATCAATGTAAGGGGTTGGAGCAAGACTAGCCCCGCGAACTCCTGGCGCCCTAGGAGAGCCACATGAACAAGCCGATGGGCAGAGGGATATCACGTGACGTCAGCCTGAGCATATAAATAAACGTGATCCATTCCCTGTGGTTCCCTCTCCCACTGGAGAGGAGCCTCTACCTAATCTCAGCTTTCTGTTTACTGACTCTTGTCTTGACTTCTTCATCCTCCACTGTCTTCCCCTCTCCTGGAATTTGGAGAGCGGCCCTGGATGCAGCAATGCTGGTTAGAAACAAGAAAATCTTTCACTGAATGCTTGATTTCTAAGCGATTAATAAAATATTGAGGTCTAAATCTGATTCACACATTAAACAGGCTGCTGAGACTAAAAGAGATAGTAAAGTGCAACTCCAGCACTTGCTTATAAAGAAAGATTGATAAATGCTTTACATTGGTAGTATAAAATCTTTCTAGATGACTGTGAGGACAGAAAAAATACTATAAAAATGTACTCTTCATTTGAGAAAGTGAATCTTATCTATTTAAATCTGAAAATAAATTTGTATAGATTTTACATATAGATAAAGGCTATATTTAAACGCACTTCAATTTGACACCTCTACTTGAGAGAAAACTTCATCTATTCTTTTAAAATGTTGAGTGAATATCATAGCCCTCTCTTAAAAGTCTAATCTAAGAAGACAGAGCCTTCATTTTAAAATACATTTGAAGAGTGCTTCACATTGAAATGTTAAAAAAAAAGGCTTCCTTTGTAGAATATAAAATCCTGAAGAAGGAGACATGTGTCTCTTTTGTCAAGACTTGAGACAAGCAGCAGTGTCCAATATCTCAGTAAATAGATAATTGTAAACTAACTTCAATTATTAGACTTATAAATTGGAAAAGATATTGATATAATTAAACATTCTTAAAATTGTGCTGAGTTAGATTTATAAATACAAGGTACCATATAGATATATCCATCTAACAACCTATATAATTTTATTTTTCATGAAAGTAGTTTCTTCCTTAATGACATATACTATGTGATGATCATAGTGTATAATGTCTATGGGTATTTATTCTGTAGCTGCATCGTAACTATTATGCATTTATTAATTTACTTCTGTTTTTCATTTTAAATCTGAAGCAAGGTTCATTTGTTATATTCTGTTTGGGATGTGCTGGTGTATTATTTGTCTTATTGACACAGTCTTTTCTTAGGAAATTTAAAGAGGTGTGTGTAGGACTTGATTTTCTCAAAGGAAATATGGTTTTCCTTTTCCCAAACAGTAGTAAAAATTTCAAATCTCACACTTTCCTAGATCTATAGCTTTTTATCCTCATAAGCATATCTCTTATATTTTTAGAAAAGAGATACTTTATCTTCTCTCATATACCAATCATTCTTTTATTTTTCAATCCCTGTGCTTTGTTACCAGTCAATCTCTATCGTCATCATTACTTTTCTGTTTCTTTAATATATTTGTGTAATGTTCATGAAGTGAACACAATCTTCAGATTCCTTTTGCTGATCCCTCTTTTCAGATTCCTCTGCTCAGAGGTCTTTCCACACCTCTAAATACCTAGCCACCTTCCCTGATCTGCACTGTACACTACTGTACATATGCAGGCATGCGTTAGTCCATCAATAACTTTAGGTCAATAGTATGTACAGATTATTGACTTGTTCAGACCCACAAGAATGTGTGAGGCATCAAATGACTAATGACTATGGAGATTAAAAAGTAAATGAGAACACAAAATTAGTATTTATTTATTTAAGTGTGTACAAGATATAATGTTATGCTGAATTCCCAACTGCAACTCACATCTCTTATAGGAATATACAACCTATATCTGTTGGGAGAATTTGGATGCTATTTAATGGTTGCTTAAAGTGGGATGGGTCTTGCAAAAAGAGATACCAGAGGCCAACATTTTCAGAGTTTCTATCTGCTATGCTTTCCCTGTTGTTTCACTGATTTCACTTCCTCCTCTCTGACCACAGTTCTCTTCATCTTTTCCTAATTTGTACAAGGTTTGATTCTTTCTAACCTCCTATGTTCTCAAAATTTTCCAATGTTTTACAGATTTCCATAGCTACCTATTTTATTTATCATGGTTTCTTATATTTATTAATTTGCAAATTTTCTACTTTACATAACTTCACAGTTTTTAGGAAGGAGCCTAGAAAATAGATGTGAGACATATTACATCAATCCCTTATTTATAAAATGAATCAAAGTTAGTTGATTCATTTGTTGATGAATAGTTTGATCAATAGTTTACTATTTTATCTTTGAGTAAGGCATCACCTATGTCTACCTTTTGCAGCACCAAACTGCAGAGCATCTGTTTTTCTTAGTGTTTTAACTTCTTAGTGTGTGGCACAATACATGAAAAAGTGAGTATAAATTGGCCAAGAAGGTGGTTAGAAAATTAGAGAAAATTTCATATCAATGGGATCATTACTTAAATAACACATAATAATTGTACACCCTAGCATGGGCTTAGTGTGATTTTCACTTACATGTATAAAGTATGCATTGATAAATGTAACCTCATTTTTCCCACACCCCTCACACACATATGTCCCAATTTTACCTGTATCCAGTCTACATGGCAACACTGACAGCTCTAGCAGTCTTAGTTCAAAAGTGCAATTTATGCACTATTCTTCCGTTAACTCTTATGGGTAGTACACTGGCTTATTGAAAATATAGGCCTGCAACCTGAAACTAAAGCAGCAGAAGAATTCTGTGATATCCATTTCAGCTTCCACCTCTGAAATGTGATTTTGTAGATTTGACTTTCTGTGTCTGGGTTATTTCACTTAACATAATTTCCTCTAGTTCCCTCCATTTGGCTACATATGTAAAGATTTCCTTCTTTTTATGGCTAGTTGTTCAATGTGTGTGTGTGTGTGTGTGTGTGTGTGTGAGAGAGAGAGAGAGAGAGAGACAGAC
The DNA here is from genome assembly GCF_000276665.1 of Chinchilla lanigera. Taxonomy (NCBI): domain Eukaryota; kingdom Metazoa; phylum Chordata; class Mammalia; order Rodentia; family Chinchillidae; genus Chinchilla; species Chinchilla lanigera. Next base: position 9,729,678 of record NW_004955425.1, on the reverse strand, counting down.
AGACAGACAGACAGACAGATTTTTATTCATCTCTTGATGGGCACATAGGCTGATTCCACAACTTAGCTATTATGAAGAGTGCTGCAGAAACATGGATTTATAAATATCTCTTTAGAGTACTAATTTCATTTCCTTTAGATATTCCCACAAATGGGATAGCAGTTTTATATGGTAGATCTTTTCTTTTTATTTTTAAGGAATATCCACATTGCCCTTTGCAATAGTTGTACTAATTTATATTCCTAGCAGCAATAAGAGTTGCTTTTTCTCCATATTCTTGCTAGCACATCTTCATGGTCACTGAAAAAGGTTATTGCATGATTGTAGGACCAGACTTTTTAAGTGTAACTTGAGTATAGTGTAGCTTAATTAGAGTAACCAAATATTAGTAATGGTGGAGTAGCTATTGTTGTTTAACTGTTTGTTACTAAATAAAACAAATAGTAATAAGTATTTAAATTGTTTATAATTTTAATGGATGTAACATTTTTTAACTTTTTCATGTGCTGGATTTTCTGACAGTTATTCTACACAGATAATGACATTTACTTCCATTTATTTATCCTAGCAATATTGGGCATAATTCTATAGCTGAATAATATAAGTTGTAAAAACTTTAATTATATAGGATCAAGTACCAATGAAAGAGGAAAAGCAAGATTCCAACTAGTGTCTCTAAATTTAAATCCTAAGTATTTAACTACCTAGAATTGCTTTATTGAGGGAATTAATTCTTTTTTTTTTTTTTCCCACAGCATCTTCCTTTGTTTAGATCTTATGTTCTCTTTTGTTTAGGTTCACCTTCTTCATTTTCATTAAAATTGTTAATAACATGGAAAGAATTCACTTTGTTCCATGGCTGGTGTTTTGTACAGTACTGGTGTTATGTGCCCTCCAAATAATTACTGAGAGCTGGGAATGGGCTGGTGGAAGGGCCTTTGAGAACAGGAACAATAGTGCATACACAGCTAGCTACAGCCCTAGGAACACCAAACAGGTTTGAACATGGAGAAGCAGTACTGGGAGTGGCAGAAGAGGTCACTGTTGCTGCTTCCTTTTCTGACATTTGGGAGAAATTAATTATTGAACAGCAGTTGTTCCTCAGTTCTCTGCCGACGGCCTCCCAAAAGCAAAGCTGGCAGGGCTGGTTTCCAGCAAGAGCCACTGATCCAGCCATTGTTTGGCACAATGAACCAAGCTTTCTGCTTAGGGAAATGTTTCATTGTATTAGCTGGGATTTCATCCAGCATGGATCCCATCAGAGAAGATTGCCTCATCACATTATTTCTGACTGACTGGGGGAAGACAGCAGCTATTGCTTTTCTGAAAATCAACCAGAAGCAAATCACCTTTGATTATGGACTGAATTTAGCAGGCTGCTTACGCTTCATCTCCTTTCCTGGCCTCAGGAACTCCAGAGTGAAATCCAAGAAGGTATCATATCGTGCCCTATGATGTAGCTGCCAGCTTCCAAGCCTGTGTAAAGAGTCTTTCAAAGAATTAATGAAGATTCACTTGTGTTATCTCATTCAAAAGCGAACCTATTCTCGGCCACTCTGTTCTGACCTGCACAGTGGCCCACACTCACACTGTAGGGTGGAAATTCTTTCCTACTTTCCCTTGGCACAAACTTGTTCTGCAGAATGTGTTTCTTTTTCTACTTTTAATAATCATAAAATTTTGCTCCCTTTTAAAAAAGAACCTGTTCTAGCTGGTTTCTCTTTCAGTCCTACAAAAGCTAGTAAAATCTAAAAAGAAGACCAGCAAACCTTATATTATGCTTCAAAAGATAAATCCTAGCTTAATATTAAGGGCTTCAAATGAGACTTAAAGTTAGAGGGAACTGTACAGAAAACAAAAAGCATTCATGAAAATGCCTATGAAAGACTATAAAAAATTAAAACACATCAATTATACTATGTTAATAGCAAGACTGATTATAGTGGCATAGCAGTAACCACATATTTACTGCCATATTCCAAGCTGTGCTAACCCATTTAAGCATACTTCTAAATTGATCTTCATAAAACCTCTAAGAAGGAGAAAATATCATTTTGATATCTGTTTAAGTTACAGGTTCAAAAATTTGATTGAATCATGGTCTTCAGTTCTTGACAAATTCATGATTGGCCTCTGCCCACAGATTTCCCTGTTGTGTTACACATTTCAAAAAACATTTTCCAACTGTATAGCCAATCTCAGTGCCCATTTTCTTCTTGCTTCATGAGGAAATTAGCACTCTAATGTGTTACTTGCTTGGGTAGGCACATATTTGTACATATTTTTGTTAAACACACAGTGCTGTGTAGATTTTATTGTCACAACTTCTTCTATGTTAAAGATTTTCCTTTACCTTATTTTCTGAACACTCCACTGCAAAGATATACCTATGGTGGTTCATGTGTATCTAGTTTAATGTTTCTAGCCATGGACTTAACAAAATTTTCATCATTTCTATGCATAAAAGAGAAGAGTAGCTGTTTGTTGAGTAGAAAAGCCTCCTAAAAGCCTATTGAAATGATTCAAGTGACAGATAAGCTTCATTTGCACCTGTTTGTTTTGTGGTAAAAAGGATAAAAGTTCATCAGACTCTGGATATAATTTTCAGAGATTTTATTATGCATTAGTCACACATGAAAGAAAGCAACAGGAATTAACGATACCAGGGTGTCAAGACTAAGCATCTACAAGGATAAAACTGTCATCAAATGTGCTAGAGACAAATGCAAATGTAACAGAGCCGTGAATGTACTGGTAATGTAGCTAGGGCAATCTTAAAACTCAAATACATAGGTAGGAAATACTCAAATACATAGGGAGGAAGGCAGTTGGATATTTAGGTGTTGAGTACAGTTGAGAAATCTGAGCTTGAGGAACTAACTTCAGAGTTACAGACTTAAAGATGGTGTTTTAAACATGAAGTACATGAGACTAGTAGGAGAGAAGTCTGTTAAATAACCGACAAGTGCCTACAACAGGTACTGGAATATTTTAACATTAAAACATGGTATAAAACAAGACATCTCAATAAGAGAAACAATGACAAGTGAATTAGAATAAAAACATATCACAAACAAATATATGTTGTTGCTGCTTTTGATAGGTGGAGATTACAGATTGCACTAAATTTTGCTCATATGTTAATTAAGCTAATAATTAACCATTGAATTATTCAAAGTACAGACTATTCTTACCCTTGAGAAAATTAGCTTTTGTGGACTAATAGCAAGGAAAGTTGGATTTGGGGGAGTAAAAGATGAAAGAAAAGAAATTAAATGGAAGTAATGATTTTCCAACATGTTAATCACTCTGAGTTTGTGATAGTGAGAAATTGGCTTTGTTTTCCTTCGCTGTTAGAGGATATATACTCATGCATATAAGTAACTCTTAAATTTCTAGCATGAATCTTGCTTGAATATTTTAAAACATTATTGACTATAGTTAATATTTTTTAAGACTTTAAAACTCGTGCTCATGATCAAGATATGCCAGTGTATACCCTGGTTTGATATTGTTCGTTACCAATTTCATTATCCTTGTTTGAGTTATTTTTTTTTTCTCATTTTGAGAAAAGTGAATATTTGGCAGAAACTAGCTATAAAGTCACTAGGCTCTTTTTATTTTGGTAGAGGTCTCGGTTAACATTTTAGTACCCTTGATGTTTAAGGTTTATAGAGTATACTTTTGGCACATCTCTGAGATGGTCTTCAATCTCTTTTATTAGTGTCTAGCACCGATCCCTCTACATCCTATGTAAATACTTGAATAAGCACTTTAAAATAGAAAGGGTTAATTTTGTTCCATGGTTTCAAAGGGTTCAGTCAATGGTTGATTGTTACCAAGGCAGAAACATCATAGCAGAAAGGCATTGAGAAGGAAAGCAGCTCCACTCAGGAGGCAGAGGGAGAACAGGGACTTATTGAAGAGGTTTACTCTCCAAAAGTATGCTCCTAGTAATGCACTTCCTTTACTGAGGTTCCCTCGTAGCAGCACAATCAGCTGTGCTCTAAATAGTGGGCTAAACCTCTGTGGAGCATAATGCCCATGATCCAATCACCATTCCAACACTGCCTCTGAACACATGACACTTTGGGGGACTTTTTAGTTTTAAATCATAATAGCCTTACATACACTAGACAAGAATTCTACCATGGAGTTACATCCCTAGACTTTGTGCCACTTTTTAAGGTTGAAATATCCTAGGATTCTGTTCTAATTGATCCTCAGTTATTTACCACACTTCACTCTCTTGGCATTCTCATTTTCTTCATGCTTTGAGATTCATCTATCTGTCCCCGGCTTCAAATTTCTTATCTCTGGCTCAATCACTTGTGTTCTCCACACAGGAGCATTCAGCTGCCTACTCATCTCTGTGTGTATACTTAGTGAGGACCTCAAGTTTAGCATTGCCCTGGGTGTATTTAGAGTAAACCCACAAAACTCTTGCATTTACCATTGTATCCATCTCATTAAGCTAACTCTATTCTTGCTGATATGCTGGTATCTTTAACTCAGTTTGTTTTGTCTCATATGTGACTAATTCACCATAATTGTTTTCCTACATATCCAGAATCTGGCCAATATTTGTCATTCTCATCAAATAATAAGTTGCAAATGTTTCTTATATCATTTCAGAAGGCTTTTAGGTATTTTCTTCTAATCAGCCAACAGAGTTATATTTATCCAATTACTCAGCTTTGAGTGACTCATCTCTATGCTCCCATCTCACTGTTGATAAAACACCAAAGTCCTGTGCTGCCTATAGAATCCCTTCTCCTTCCCTGACATCATTTCCACTTTGCTGAAGAAGCTCAATGTTCTTTCCCAACCCCTGAACACACTAGGCCACTCTGCTCTTCTGTTTCAGGCTGTTTTTGCTACAACATGCTTCTCCAGGGAATCGCAGAACTAACTCTGTCAGCACTGCCTTCAAACATCTACTTAGTTTTCACCTTTGCATTAATACTGACTTAATTTCCTGATTTAAAATAAGATCTTCCTGCTTTTACTTGGCTCGCTATGGTATTTATCTTTTTTTTTTTTTCATAATACTCATGAGCTTCTAACATTCCCAATACTTTTCTTATTCTTTATGTTTATTTATAATATTTTATTTCTGTCTTTCTCCTGAAGTCTTAAGCTCCAGGCATTTCCTGGCATTTTCTCCACTGATGGATGCCAGTAGGATAGAAGATACTAGCTTATAGTAGTTTATATAAATATCTATTAAATTCATCTTTTATTTAGACTCTTTAACTTTTGAAGTTGCGTACTTGCTTTGATATACGTGTTAGTATTTGTATACAATTTATAAAAAGATTACTGTTTTGAATTTGCTGCATGTTTATCCCAGAAGTCTGTATATTTTAGCGAGCTTAGATCTGTTGCAGAAAATAATACAGAGGCAACTTCCATTGAAAGTAGCAACAAATAGACAAATATTTTAAGCTAGAAAAGACAACACCCCAAAAGTGTTTCCTGCAAATAATGGTGACAAAACTGTTGTATCAATATCAAAGAAGCAATTTCTCCTGGATAACCATTCCTCCCCTGCATTATGGCAGAACACTACAAGTTAGTAATTGAAATATAAATGATTCTACAGGAAATGTTGAGATCATTACAAAATGTACAAAACATCGTTTTCTATGCTTATGACTTGCATTTTATTTTCTGGATCTCAAAATAGTATCACAACATAAATTCTCTTACCTGGACTGTTTTCATGTATGCTAAGTTCAAATTTTGAGTGTTGTTGTTCAATTATTTAGAGTTTTCTAAGGTTAACTACAAATTGATTAACTGGGAAAAGAGGTGACAATTATATGTGTTCTCAGGATTTATGATAAATTTAATAATACAGTGTTTGCTTATATTTATGGCATGAGTTGCATATAAGATATATAACAGTTAATTTCACTTACGTAAATGAGCATATCATAAAGGGACTTGAATATGAACAGATTGACTACATTAAGGTATAGGTGAATCTGATAATATTTTGTTTTATAGTTTTCATTTATATAAAATTATCACCAAGTTCTATATATATATCCGCATTCATTTTCTGTTTTAAAAATGGCATCACTCACTTACATGTTCCAATTGACAATCTAAGTGCTATCTTTACCAAGTGGTTGTTAACAAAAATAATACTCAAAAATTATTGCCAACTATCATTTTTGAGATTGACTATAATCCTGAACCATATATTTACATAATATTAGATCCCTAATACTTCATTTATATTCCAGTCACTAAACTTTATGTGAAAAATAAGAAAATAGATGATAGCATTATGCTATCAAATTATAAGTAAAATTACCATATTAATACTTGTACTTTCAAAATCCCAAGAAAGGTCAGTGAGTAATCTTACTTGTTATCCCAGGAAGACAGAATTTTCCAACATCTTAATAGTAGAGCATCTATTTCTTGTCAGTTCCACGAACTGTGGTCATTCTGCTGATAGGCAGTGTGGTTCTTCATCATATGGACCACATATTGGCTAATAACACCCTCTTCTGCTTTTGGCTTATGGGTATGTTTTTCCTCAAGATTTGGTTCCTCCTGTTGACTTGATGTTTCCACATTTCTTCCTAGATACTGCACTATTCCAGAAAGCAAATTTGGGAAATCCTGTTATTAATTTACCTACACAGCACATTTAGATTATATTTATATCTTAGTAATTGCTCTCCTTTATTTTATTTAGCACACACAACTTCCTTTGTGACATAATTGCCTTGCAACTTTAACTCTTCAGAATTACACTACAGGCAATAAAACTTCTGTTTCAAGAGACACTGCATAGGAAATGACTGTCAACAACAGCAAAAAAAGCACTTCACTTCTTCCATCTGGTGTTTAATCTTGGAGAGCACTAGAATAAGGCTCACTGTATCTCAGACTTGTTCATTGAGGTTCTCCATACCCTATTTCTTTAAAATCTCCTTGAAACAAATTAGAAATTGCTTTTACAGTGGTTTGCATCACAGCACGCTAGGAGGCATAAATAAAGAATTAATGGGCTTATATTTGCAAATTAAGAATCTCTTCCCAAAAGAGAGGATACGTGTGAAACACTGTGGGTCAGTCAGCTATGAAGTGATAAATAGGAATCTGCACCCAGCAACGACCTTTGCAATTAGGGAAAAAACATTCTTTGCTTTATCTTTTTGCAAGGTCGGATTCAATTAGCATGTTCAGTGGACAGTGGAATCCTGGCTTTTCTTTACAACCTTTAATAGACTCAATTAGTTTTCAGGGTTGCTTCTATTCTGTAAATATACCAGCATTGCCTGATTTAAAACTAAACAGTATTTTAATGAGAGCTGCGGCTACTAATTCTTCTCATTGCTGGTTGTTTTACATGGTGGTAAAAAAATTCACAGCAAGCAAGACTGAGAGCCAAATATCAAGCTGTTTTGCTTAAATGTATAACGTATGTTAAATATATACTTTCCATACCGATGATTATTCCAATCTAACTTTTGGCCTTTTACACTTCCTCTCACCAATAATATCAGTACAACATAGTAGCATGATCAAGCAGATTTGTGCAACACAATGGAGGCTCACTGTAACACAAGTCTCTCATATACATAGCAAATATAACAGAATATATTAACTGAAACTGATAGAAATCCAATTAGGCAATAAGGTGTTAATAAGCAATAAAGATTAATGACCCCAATCTTTTCTCTGCTACAGTGACAACCTACTAGAGATATTTGTCCAGCAACAAACCTTTATATTAAAAAAATAGGGATGCACTGTGGACAGCATTATGACATCATATATTCTGCCACTTTTTCTTCATTTCTAGGGCCAAATTACTCCCACATAGTTATGAATTATGTAGCAGAAATTGACAGACAAAATGTAATCTCATAAGTGAGTGCTGAGTAAATATATATTTTCCAGGCTACTCCAGTAGACAGTCTTATCATTATTAAGCTTCCATCCTTGCACACAGAAGATAGGAAACACGGGTATTATCTCTCTGTGTTCTCTGCTCATTTTGCCATGTAGGAGTCCACACTGTAAAAGCTGGTAGTATTCCAAAAACTAATTTGTGAATCAATTGTTTGGAACCTGGAATGAATTTTCCCATAGAAACAATACTAAAAATGATGCTTGGGTTCACAGGATGATGCATAAAATGTCTACTTAATTCTGCAATAAGCATTAATTCTAAAACCTAACCAAGCTTCATAAAATGTGCTGGATATTTTAGACCACCAACTCAAAACACTTACCAGACTGAGGAGGCAGAACTCTATTTTATCTCCCATCAATCCCTACATGCACACATGTGGTCATGTTTCAATTCTCTCAACTTTGGATTTTAACATGAAGAAATACACAATCACAATACACGTGGTTGTTGATCCACTGAATTATTCTCCATTTAATCTAGCAGGAGATGTTAGAATGACAAGAGTGAGAAACAAAGCATGAAAACTTATATGGGAAAAAAAGCTTTTGCAAAGCCGCCAAAAACTCAGAAATGAAAAAAGAAAACAATTATGTATGATACTGAATAGAAAGTAAAAAATGCATGTTTACAATACAAGGACCTTACTTAACCTCAGCTATCAGGTGTGTCAGATTGTTCACTAATGCTCACATGAGTAGGAATGACTGTACTATTTCTAGGATTGCAAATAAATTTCTGTTAGTATGTAGAGTAATTAATTAAACAACCCATGAATAATAATAAAGAGGAGGTGTGTTTTAACTTTATTCTAAAAATACTTCATGTATTAGGAAACAGTTTGGTAATGTATATGCCAGTTTATGAGGTATAGAAAATTACCATACAAATGTTAGTAACTTAAATTTTTTTTAATTATGCTTCACTCATGATGCATCCATTATATTTTGGTGGAAGATATTTGGATGAGAAGCCCCTGCTCAGAGACATCACTCAGCCACCATCGCAATAGTTTTCATTCATCGTGTAGAGAAAGAAACTTCAGGAAGATTTCACACCAGCAATTAAGTTTATGGTCCAGCAGAGGACTCTGTAATAACTCATTAGCCAGATTAATCATATAGTATTATGGTTTCCATCTAAAATGTGCCCCAAAGCCTCATGCACTCATAGGTGGGCTCTTTGGAAGCTGATTAGATTATGGGAATTTATAGCTGATTTGCTGTTAGAAGGTAGTGTCTGGGTGGAACTGGAGGGTCACTGGAAATGTAGCCTGGAAGGACGTATCTCCCTCCCAGGCTCCTACCTACTCATTCTGCTTCCTGTTTGCCATGCCTGGGTGGCTTTCCTCTGCCATGCCAACCTGCCTTGGAGCAAGCCAGCTATGGACTGAAAACTTTGAAAACTGTGAGCAAAAATAAACCTTTCTGCTTGAAATTGCAGGTGTCAGGTGTTTTGTCTGAGCGACAGGAGAGGACTAGGATAGAAAATCTAATCGACAACCAGAGGCCTATGTGTGTGAGGTTGCCGTAGCGCTGGACAGCAGGGTGAGGTGCACACGTCGTAGGAAGAGAATCCAGAAATATTTGCTAAAGTTTTCAGACAGCCACAGATTGATTAAGTAAATAGAATGTAAGATATTTTGAAAAACCTTCTGGAATAGCCTTTATTCATTTTAAAGATCTGATCTTATTAGGGATCAGACTGTCATATGTCCATGTGATCATTCTATAAATTGATACATTATGTGGGCGACTTTTTACCTATATTGTGGAATTCAATTTATGTAATACATAGAACCAAGCAACTTTTTTTTTTTCTCCCAAGAAAAATGTACTCAAACTGAAAAGTTTTACTTGAAGCCTTCAAACTCCTATGGATATGATGGAGAATCAATTTTATGAGTTCACTTTTGTCCTTGAAAAGCATAGCATAAGAACCCCTCTCTCATATATCAGATCTTCTTTAGGCATCCTCAATCCATGTCCTTGATTCCAGTAAATCAAGTCTGCATTGTGAAGTGAATAAACTGAGATTTATTACAGTCACTGAGTTCAAACACTTTGTCCTTTTAATTCTTTCTAGGACTTGAAATACAATTCATCATGCAGGGCCCAGAGTTTAGAAGTTACACTTGTTCTTGTTTTTTAAAATATAGGCATATTATATATTAATTATAAAATGATTCAACTTGCTATGAATTGTTAGGAAATTGCTAGGAAATGAATTGCTAGGAATTTCTAGGAAAATTTTTATTGTAAGTTTGTATGCTGAGTTTTTTTAAAAAATAATTTTCATTGCATAAATTATAGTGTTAGGGAAATAATATTTTTCCTGTACTGAAATAAAAATTTAAAATATTGTATGAAATCATTTCAATTCTGACTCTGTATTTACTAGTGATTAAAACCTTATAGATTTGCTATTAGGATGACCTAAGTCAATTAATAAAGTCTAGAGATTATTGGTTTTATAACACTTTCTCTTATATGGGAAATAATATTTTTGATCAAACCAGGTCTTTTGTGAAAAGCAAAAGCACTTTGTATTTACACATGTGTTAAAAGTAATTTTATTCTGGTAACTATATTTTTTCACAAGGTGAATAGAAGCCGTGCAAATAATTCATTCATTACATTAAATTTGGATTCAATACTCATTCTGTATAACATTTTCCTGTTTCTGGGTATTTCAGAGAATGAGTACTCTTTGTCATCTAGTGTCCATTTCTATTAGATTAATTTACCTATTATTGTATTCATTGAGAAAATAATTACTCAGTATCTATTATTTATTTGATCCTGCCTCATGCTATGAGATACAGCAATGCAGGGACATGTAAAACTTCCCTGAACTTATCAAGACAGATATTGGTTTTGTGTTTCAGAAGATAAGAATTAAATGAGCCAAACATACAACACCCTGAACAATATGATGAGGAGAAATAAGATGGGATAAGGGTCCTGTTATGACTGGACCACTATGAATGATAAATTATACTCACAAAATAATAAAATTTCTGCTCAGTGTTATTGTGTTCTATTTATTGCTTAAACTAGGTTAAGCAATGAAGTGGCAAGGAATAAACCATTAGAAGCATAGGCAAGGGAGAAAAGGAGAGAGAACTTGCAAGGCTCCTTCCACCACGGGAGGGAATGTGACAAATGCCTGCTAGTTCAAGTAAACTTTTACAGCTTTACTAGTGCATTTATCATGGAAAACTGATCAGAAAAGTCCCCAAGGACTTTTATGTTGACACAACCCAGAATCCACAGGGCCTACCTCTAGAGATGCAATGAAATTGAAGACGTTAAGTCTTTCTCGCTTCTATTTATTTTCTCATCTCTCGTGGGATCATCCATCAGGCTAAAGGGTTTCCAGGCTGAGTTTTCAGCACTCATTTTTCAAGTGTTGCCACAATAAAGTGAAACTATAAAGAAATCTTTTCTATAACAGAATAGGTTTAAAATAGATGAAATTCTTGACATCCAAAATAATAAAGGGAGATTATTTGAGGTAGTATGCGAACGAGGGGACTGTGGTCACATGTAGTGCCGTCTTGGTTACTTTTCTCTCATTGCTGAGCCAAAATATCCAACGCCCAAAATGAAGGAAGGAAAGGTTTATTTAGCTTACAGTTTGTGGAGGTTTCAGTCCATACTTGGCTGGCGCTGAGGCAGAAGGCAGCAAAGCAACAAGAGCAAAGGGGGAAATGGCAGCTGAACAGCAATGCAGCCAGAGCAAACGGGAGGAATGGCGGCAAGCAGCTTCTTTTTCCCTGCCTTACCTTGTAAACCCCCACCTAAGGGGCGTGTAGTTCTCACATAATCTCCATGCCCTCCTCTTCCACAGGCTCAGGATGTATACAAAGTAAGCACCCTGGCTTCCTGCTGAGTCACTTAGCCACACCTCTAGACTCCCCAAGTTGACACAATGTATCAACCATAACAACCAGATTCTTGGAGTATGAAATAGGAGGTTGGCAAGTGCCATCTCAATTTGGACAACTAAGAGACAGTAAGACCCCGACACAAAATAAAAATTAGAAAAAAAATTAAATAAAGGCTGATGATACAGCTCAATGTAAAGACCCTGGGTTCAACCTCCAACTCCCCCAAATAACACTGTTGAGAAAGGTAAATAAACTAATACATAATAAGTGCACTCTACCTGACTGAAGTGGAGTTAAATAAATATATATTTTTTAGTTTTTGTTGATATATATTATTTTAGAAATGTCTTCAATGAATTTTACTATGAAATAAGTAAAAAAAATTAAATAACTTCTACTTTTTTATTTACAGTAAGTCCCTGCATTATCAGGAGAATGTTTGTAAATTAGATTCATTTGTAAATTGGACAAAGTGAGCCTTATATACCTTTCACAGAAATAAACCATGTATATTGCTCTGTGCTTCCTAGCAGTCCCCTCCACATCCTCACTGCTTTCTCTCTTGCTTCTGGACATCCTGGGCTCCTAATGAGCACTGTACTGCTGTACACTGTCTCACCTAGCAGTAAACACACAGCAGCACAACTGTGACAATGTCCGGCAGAAACGTGCTACTCCAGCAATTTGTTCACATGTACAAATATTTCCATTGCAAGATACATCCCAGTTCTGAAAGTATGCAATTCAAATGTTCATAAACCAGGACTTACTGCATTTTATACTAACAAAAACATTTTGCTCATTTGAAGTGAAATGTATTTACAGTAATATTCACTTTTGCCTAAATGAAATAGCAATATGTCTATGATTATATTATCTCAGCTGACACAAGTGAAAGTTTATTTCCTCTACAATGGTGTATAGAAAGTGTTAGCATCTTTGGAGAGCCACTGATCACTCTTGGGTAGAAAAGAGCACAACATACGTTAGCTTTTATAGCTAAGTCAGGAATTTTGGAAGTATTTGAACAGACTAAGTTTCTCTTGGTATTGAGTACATAGACCATTATCGATTTAAAAATATTTTTTCTGTACTCTTCCTCAAATTCATTTAAATACTTTCTCTGTACAAAGTTACATAAACTCATAGATTAGCCAATGGCTACATTTTAATATTGAATGTTTTTATGGATTTTGCAGGTAAAATATGTGGATTAGTTCCTGTTACTTGTTATTTTCTGTGATCAACCAGTTTTGTCATTAGCCAGCTATAAAATGTTACACTCTGTAAATAATAAATTTCTTCATCTCTAATATGTGCCTATAGATCACTCAAAACTCTAAAATACTCAGTAATATTAATGAAGAAGGCACATGACTTTTTTAAGCTTATGAACAGCTAGTTTTATGACTTAGAAAAATCATTTAATCTCTCCAAACACCAATTCCCCTAGATATAAAGGAAAAGAGTTGGATGATGCCTGATATCTCTTTAAGCTCTTGGTGAGTTTTTCCTAAGAAATAGAATTTGAGAGTAAGTTCCAGGATATTTTATTTAAAAGTAATTTAAAAGTGGATAGTAGATTGTATGAGCCAGAGTCTTTCTTTCTTTTTGCAGTAAAGGTTGATGATAAGCAAGTTGAGAAGGCAAAATGATCTATGTATGATCCCCTGTTTAATTTAATACAGCTGCAACTAGATACATATTGAAAACACACACACACACACAATTGGTTAGTGCACCTGTTTTGTGGCTTAGTCCGCAGACGGGGCCTAGAAGCAGCAAGATTCCCCCAGGAATAAATTCTAGGAGCAATGAACAGGCTTCTACCCAGATACTGGTTTCTAATACTGCTCCCAATAAAAGCAACCAGAATTCCTTGGAGACAGGAATTCTGTCCTCTAGTTTTCTAGCCTCTAGTTTTCAGTCAGAAGTTATACAGAATGAGCCCAAAGGATCCAGTCTTTCCAGAAAATAAGAAAATGCCTGAACCCATCAAAATTCACTCTTATAGGTTTATATCAATTGAAAGAACTCACAATGGCCTATGCTGGAATAGTTTGAGCAATCGATTAAAGTGGGATCGGATTTATAGCTCAGAGTACAAAGGAAATAGCCTTGAGCCCATGCTGATATAAATAAATGATTGAATGAGTAAGAAATAAGAAAGACAAACCTCTCACATAGAAAGTTTACGAATAATTTATGTAGATGCCAAGTACTCATTAGGAAGAGTACCTCTGTACTCTTTAGGAACAGGCTGTGCGCAGTGATGTTCTCCCCAAGTGAACAGTGTAGAGAGAAAGTACGAAGTAGTCAGTTTGCATTAGTAAATGACAAATGCTGTCTAGCCAAGTAATGAAAGTCAGTGTCCTGTAAGTCATGTGACTGCAGTGTACCTTTGATAGGGTGCAACGCAAAAGGCACTTTCCCTCTGGGAGCTTCCCCTTTAAACCCATAACCCTCTTTGGATTATGGGAAAACTTTAGAAAAACATTTAAGAAATACTCCACAAAATATTTGATGGGTCATCTTCAAACTAGTCAAGTTCATCAAAAATAAGCACAATTTGAGAAATCGTCATTTACAAGAAGTTCCTAACAAGACATGACAATTAAATTCTCTGGTACCCAGGATCTAATGCTGGAACAGAGGGAGAAGGAAAGACATTAGTTATAAACTAAGGGAATTTGAATAATATATGGACTTTACTTCAAAATAGTGTATCAGTGTTGGTTCAAGAGGTGTAATAAATTCATCATAAATAGAACATTTTACATGACATACGTGGAAAGCCTCCATAACATAAGCTAAATTCTGAAAATCTGAAAGGATCTAAAATCTCATTAAAGTTTAATATTTTAAATATGACTATAGAATGAAGATTTAAAATTAACATTTTGCAAGGTATCAGATGTTGTCTAGATGCCTGTTTTTTAATTTTTTAAAGATATGATTTTTAGGTAGTTAAAAATTTCCCAGGACTTCAATAATGAGGCTTCGAGGCTGTTTCAGTCGCTGGCTTGCTGGTATGAATGGTGTTACTGACCATTAAAGTCCGCCTTGAAGGGGGTTTGTAGATACCTTAAAGCTCCTCCTGGCGTTTTCCAGGATGCGATAATTGTTCCTCTAGAATTGCAGCAGCTGAGGAAATGCATTTCAATAGGAAATTTGCTAGGATTTTGTCGACTTTCTGTAAGGACTCCACATGTTTCCATTTTTAACTTCTCTCAGACCTTCCTTACTCTATTTAGGATTTGTTTTATTAGCTGCGTTTATGCCTCATAGGAGCAATACATTTGCAAACGATCAACAACAAAAGTTTGGTCATAGAACTGACTGTAACATAGATTTAATCTGAAATTAGCGACATTTCATTCTAATGATGCGATATCTTTCAGAATTAAAATAGCAGTAGTGTTTGATGGCTTCTCTGAAGTAGTCGGCTTCTAGAGTATTTTCTCCATCCCCGTTATTTTCCCATCTCAACTGACAGCTCTTCGTGTCACCTTCGCTCCGCTCAGACAGCATGCTGACACGTCTGAGGCCCGCCTCTCCAGCCCACATCCTCAAACTCGCCCCAGGGGAACCAAAATGTCAGTTCTTGACTCTTAAAAAGATTGAGTCATCATTGGGAGTTCATTTCTCCTTCATCCTACTCTTCCTTGTATTGTTTTTCTCCTCAGA
Source organism: Chinchilla lanigera (assembly GCF_000276665.1). NCBI lineage: Eukaryota > Metazoa > Chordata > Mammalia > Rodentia > Chinchillidae > Chinchilla > Chinchilla lanigera. The sequence goes on along the minus strand of NW_004955425.1, from coordinate 9,714,160 downwards.
TACAATTGTATGAACACAATTGTCAGAAAGGAATTTTACTCATTAGTTTTGGTTGTCGTTTTTTTTTCTTATGTGGCTGGGTAAACTGCAAAATTATATCCTAAAAGTGAGGAAACACATACACGTCGGTCTCCAATTTTTTTAAACCCACTATAGCTTATAAATTTATAGAGGCTCACTTCCAAAGAACAGCAGAGATATTAAAGTTTAATACATTTCTACAAACTACATGTCATTGTTCTAACGAATATATTGGTTAAATTTAGTCTATGAACAGGTTGAAGCTGTTGAAAAATCAAGTTGAGGATATATATGTAGAAATTCTTATTTCGTATTTCTTTATTTTAAGGTGCTAGTAACAGTTGAATTTTTGGAAGTAGGGATTTTAATGACTGATGTTATGTTTAAAGTCCTCATTAACATCTCAGTTTCTAATAAAGAGCCTCTGTAGTATGCACATAGAATAGCATTCAGGATTTAAGTAATTATTTTCTGACTGTTAAGAGAATCTCAAAGCCCTGTTAATTTTGTTTGAATGCCTTTGGAAACACATTCATCGCATTTGATGGAAGATCAAGTGTCATTTGGATCTGAGTAATATAGGACAACTGAAGACAACCCTGGGAAATGTAAGGAAAAGTCAGGGAGAGATGATGAATAAAAGGGTCAAAGAAACTACAGTGATGATGAAAATTAAGTCCAGATATATCTATTTGCCATCAGAAAAATTTCAGCTTCTAGTAGTTATTAGAGATCTGAGTAGACTACAGGGGAAAATCCAAGGTGGGTCTAAACTCACTAAAGCTAATATTTAAACAGGAAGGGATAAAGTCCCACTTTATAGGAATTAAGGCACAGCAGGAAAGAATAATATTTGAGAAGTAGTATATATCAAGAAGATCAGAAGAAATATTTTCCTACCCAAGTTACAGATGAGAGGAAGAAACAAAAGTGAGGGATACCTGCTAAAATTTGAAAATTTCAAAGTTGAAACTCTATTTGCTAAAAGATATTTTAAAAAGTGTTTTATGAAGTAACAATTTTTGACAATTGGCTCTTCAGTCAATATGCAAAATTCTTAAAGCTGATGTGAAAACATTCCTGTTACACAATCCAGAACACTGTAAAACGTAATGGACAACATTAGCTTTTGTTTTATATTTTTCTTTAAAATTTGGATCATAAATTTCCAATTCTTCTCTTACTGTTTCATAGTCAAATACATTCAAGAGCAGTGTAGAGATGTGAGTTATAAATATGAAATGATGTAAGTTAGAATTGAAATATCCAACTTTCATTTAGCATGATAGCTGACAGCTAGCTGATACATTATTAATGTATTCATATGTGTCAGGAGTTTTCAAACTTTCTAACAGTGAAAATTTTCCATTCAAACAAAATATTTTGTGCAATCTCAATATAGAAAATAGATACAAGTGAAACAGCTTGATTGAAGCTGGGGAAGCTGGAAAGAACTAGAAGAGCTCTGAATGCAATGCCTTCCTGTCAACTTCCTCAGTGCAGCCAGGTAAAGAAGGGGAATTCTAGGACTGCCTGGGAAGTGAAGGAAAATCACTGAAGTACAACATACTGCTCAAATAATACCCTCTTGCATCAGATTTGCTACTTTGTTGAACATCATTTGGAAATCGCCCCCCTCAAATAATTATAGTGAGAAAACAATGACGTGTTTTAAAAAATTCAACTGATACAAGAGTTATGTCAAAATAAACTAGTATCCTATTATAATTGCTGTTATATTTCCCAGAAATATTATCATTAATAGTTCCTATGAATCCTTCCAAATTATTGCATGCTTATGAGCACATGCACACCCCCACATGCTTCTTGACCCAAGTGAGAAAATGAAAATCCCAGATTGCACATTTTTGCTCCCACTTAATAGTAAATCTTAGTTTCCTTAATATGTGAGTCTATACTTGTTATTTTATGATATATTATATAGAATTTTAATGTATAGTCTAGTGTTTACTTTATAATTATCAACAGGCTATCCTTTCAGATGCAAGATTTTATGAATATCGATTATTTAGTGACCAATATTGTGTGAAATCTTCTCAAATGTATACAGAGGTGGAAATGTTGTTTTATTCCAAAGTTGCCCTCTGATGAGCTCTAAAGTCTTATATCAACAAAGCCATGAAATAAATTCTTCTTCCACAACATGATAGAATCATTATATTTACTCTGTCCCTGCCACAGATTCTAATTTGCATTCCAGAATAATTTCTTCATTGGGCATATTTTTAATATTTTAAAATAATTTTATTTATTTTTCTTTGTGAACTACACTCCCAGCTTATGTCTCACTTCCTAATTAACTTTTAAAAAAATCTTCAAGGAAAGAATGAAACGAACACTGTATGTGTGTTTTACTAAAATTCTCAATTTTTGTTCTTTAAATTGTATTCCTTAAAACACAGGAAATTTGAGAATTTTACCAGTATAATAATCCTTAGTAATTTCCTATCATCTTGTTTTGAAATTCTGTATCATTTTTATTGTTTTGTGTCTCTTTAAAATAAAACATTCTGAATTTTTATTTCCTATTTTCTTAAATGACTTCTGAAGAGGATATGAAAACTGTGAGAACATTAAATAAAATGTTAGAAATCATTAAAATAAATATTCCTTTGATTCCAGTAAAATTGTATATATTACATATACTTAGTGTACTTCTTCCACTTTAGTAATTGAACTTTATAGTATTTTATATTTTCTATTTGATTTATACTATTAGAAATTTGACAATTAAATTGATAGGCAATAATATTGTATATTTTATCACTCTAAGTGTAAGTTATTATTCATTTTGCAATCCACTTTTTACTGTGCATTTGTATTTTATGTTGACAGCTTACAGGGTCATTCATAAAAGCATGTTTGTAGATATAATTATGTATACAGATATGTATGTATGTGTTCACATATTCTCCCTGTCTGCATGCCTATTTGAGAGAGAAGAGAAGATATAGAGGAAGAAAGGGAGAGATAAATTTACTTACAAGCCCTTCAGAGATTATTAACCTAGACAGAAATTCTAAAACTTTTGTCCATCTTGTAATTAGAGGTGTGCTTATTCTGGTTATGTATTCTGATATAATAAATACCATAAAATTTAAGGACTTGAAGAAAATATGTATTATTATCCCTAATGAGTTTAGTGATTAACGAGGTGAACTAGATGGTGGCCATTGGGGTCCTTTATATACTATAATTTCAGCTAAGAAGTAACCATAGAAAAGATATCAGATAGTTTCCTTTTCCTTCCTTCCCTGAGATGGTTGGTGTAAAAGGAACAATTGTTCACCTCCTATTCTAGTTGGCCTCTCCCGGTGGCTATGGCTACCTGGATGTTTTACAAGATGCTACAAACTCCGGGATATTCTAGGCAAGGAAACATAAACAATGATTCTCCTGGGAGAAATATGAAAGGATTTGTGACAGTCCTGAACCTTCAGAACCCATGGAATAGTGAATATAAGACTTTAAATTTACTTTGAATGACATTGCTTATTCACACACATACACATGTAAAATTATGCATGTGTGCTAATCAATATTTTAAGGGCATTTTACTCTTTATCTCTTCCTCACAATTCCAACTAGCTGGCATTATAAATCAGTTTTTGCATATTTGGAAAGAGACACAGAGGAAAGTTTTATATTGCAACAATGCAGTGATGAACTTTTATCCTGGGAATTTCTAGGATGTGATTATCAAAAAAAAAAAATGGAGGGAGAATCAGTAAGGAATGTACCTTAATGATCACAGACTTTCAGAGTCATAAAAATATTGAGCTAGGTAAGTATAGCCTTTCTTAACACTATTTTCAAGATAAACAGAGGAACTTTCAGGGAAAATAGGGTTGTGATCCTACAAAAGTTAGGTATCTCACTGAAACTGCCTTGATGTGCAACCCTGGCTCTGCTCTTGCAATCTACAAAATTTCTTAATATCATCAGTTTATTTATTTATCTGTGCCATAGTTGCCAATGTACTAGAGCACAACAAGCTGTCCTTATGTTTACAGAGTTAAAGCAACATATTTATTATATATTAGGATTCTGCAAGTTGCCCTGAGGCCTTTTTCTGCCAAACTCACCTGAGTTTGCTTAGGTACCTGCTACTTTGCTTGGGCCTGACCTCGGGATGCCAACTTCTCGGACATCTTTCTGCAGAGGCTTTAATCCCCAAGTTCCCCACTTCATAAGAATCTCAGGGCAGCTTTTTACAAAATGCAAAAGCAAAAGCTGCCATCATGTTGAAGTCTAATTTTTGGAACTCTTAACGGTGCCAGTTGTGCCACTTTCTTGATAATAGCAACTCACTAGGCTGGACGAGATTCGAAATGTTAGGACCATTTCTTTTTGATGGAAACTGCAAGTAACATGCAGTCACTGAGACCCCTCCACATTCTCTAAAATGGAACTTCAAAATTTTTAAAACTAAGATAATATGTACCAAAGGTAAATCGAGTATTTGGTACACAAAATAGTTTCAATAAATAACACTGTTTTGGGTATTATATTTGTTATTTTTGAGAAAGATATGATGGCAGTTTTTGGCCAATTCAGAGTTTTTAATCAGGTTGTACGATTAAAGTTTCTATTGCTTTTTTTCTAGAGAGCAATACAGTAGCTTTGGTTGATGTGTGTTTGAAATTTTACTTCAAATTTATGACTAAGCTTGGAATGCTACTTCCTCTGTCCCCAACACTGGCTTACGTTGTTTCCCCAAACTCTCTCCATTGTCTATATAGCATAATGATCACATAAACACACGTCTGTTTTCTTTTCTATACAGTGTAATTTTGCGGACAGTACTAATTTGTGTGTGTGTGTGTGTGTGTGTGTGTGTGTGTTTTCCCTCAAGTGACCTCAGGGAATAGAAAGGAGTTGATACCTAATAGTTGTTCAATATAGGTTAATGATAGGTACATGAAAGATTGCTTCTCCCTTTTTTGATAATTATAGCAACAAAGAAAAGCACAATGAGTTAGCTTGATTTTATTCATAACTAACTTAACAAAATTTAGGCTTAACAGACTCTAAATATTTGCTATTTTGATCAAATACATAGAGGAGTCTCTCCTATCCCAAAAATGTAATATTTATTAGGTAGTACAGCATTACTTTTCTGTATGTTCAAAATTTTCCTGAGATAAGTAAAAATGCCTCATAATCTCATAAAACTCTTTTAAAACAGTGACTTATGTAATAGCTCAATATTAGGGTACTTAATATTCAGAATCTCTCATGATCTGAGTATGACTTTTGAAGATGCCTTGTAATACTGTAGAATAAAGGACATATTATTTTTTACACACTTGTCTAAACAGCAAGATTTAGTTGAATTTAATTATTGAAAATAATCAATGAATTATTAGATTTTTACAGTAAAGGAATATTCCTGTTTATTACAGTTAATTTTGAAAGCAAAGTACTATTTTGCTTAAATTCCAAAGTGTAAACTTTCAAGGCTATATGGTTACATCATAAGTTTATTGAGCAAGAAGATGATGATTTTAAAACTCTTTCTAGTTGAGAATTCCCTTTGTCCCTAAAATCATTCTCTTTAGATATGATGAGTTTTAACACAGAATATAAAATTTCAACATAAATACTGTACAAACATCTGTACGTCTAATCCTTGAGTTATTAAGATTATTGATATAAGTGAAAATTGTTACCTCCAATAAGCATAATAAAAAGAAACAGTGTTTCTTGAATAGTAAGGAAATAATTAATATGAACATTTCTGTTACATGAGACTCTCTTTCTAAAGATTCTGCTTGGTCCTTGAGAAATTAAGTGATCTCTCGAAACTCCTTGTCTGCTTTGATTAATGTTACTTATAAATTGAATCTTTTATTTTATTGAACTTATAGATGCTCTATTTTTATCACAGCTGATATCAGCAAAAGAAGGCTATGAAGGAGTTAAACAGATGTTATTACTGCATTTGCAGGTAGAAATGATGAGTTTGAGAAAAGATGTATCCTACAAGCAAGTCCTATAGCTTATATGTAGTTTTGCTAATTTGGGGGTCCGAATGCTCTGAAATTCAATGTATGCATTCTCCTAACACACCAGCAACATCTCTCTGACATGCTAGTCTGTCACTTCATAAAATCTTCTTAAGAATATACTAAAATAAATGTCAGTAGCTTCTCTTTTCAGCCGATAAAATTGAGGTTAACAAAGTAAAAGTAGCTTGCCGTAGGGTAACAGAGCTAAGAAGTGGTACAATGAGTGTCTAAATATATCATAAGTTTTTGCACAACTTTAATCAATATGCTATGTGGATATTCATTATTTCTAGTAGTTTTTTTTTAAACTATTATTTTCCTAATGTCAATATGTATGGTTATATTTATGTATTATCTATATATAATACCCTGACCCCTTCTCATATAAAAACAAAATAACCTCCACCTCAACTGCTACCAAATAGAAAATATGAGCATGCTATGGTCCTTTCCAGTTTCAGAAGTTTCCAGTTTATATTCTGAATAAAATTTCCCCATTCATTTTTCAAATCCCATAAGGCAAAAAGCCTAAATATTCTATGATTGTTCAGTAGTGAAGGCAATGACTTTGATATGATTTTGAATATTCCTTAAATAGAACAGAGAATATTAGAAATTATCTCCTATAAAGATGGTCCTGACTTCATCTGTTAAGAAATCTTGCCAGAACATAAGCTATTCATTCTTCATAAGTCAAAATATCTCATATGTCTCAGCATATGTATATATATGATAGAAAATAATAAAAGAATATTCCATATATATATTTGAAAAGATAATGCTTAAAATACCTTTCAGAGAACAGACTTGGGTAAAACTTAAAATAAATTCCATTTTTTAAGAGGGGCTATCTCACCTCCAGTTAATCAGTTCAAACTCTGTCCAGGATACACTGCAGGAAGACACTGGTAATTCTATCCTTTTTATCACCTAGATGGCTGTAGATTGAATTATCATAAAGATTGTAGTAATTATTCCTCCTGAACCTAGTTCACTGACAAGAAGATAGGAACATTTTCTTTTCCATCTTATCTCTATTTTTTCAGTGATTAAATGTTCCAATTTGACTAAAATGAGATTGACAGTATAATTCCAATATCAACCCATTAATTCCCTGAAGTTAATATAGAAATAAGGTAATTTTTTTTGAAACAGTGTCTACAATATAGTTCAGGCTGGCCTTGCACTCCTTTTGTAGCCCAGGCTGGTCTTGAACTCATAGCAATCCTCCTGCTTCAGCCTCCAGAGTGCTGGGATTATACGGATGTACCAACAGGCCCAGCTTATGTTTTCACTTTTAATTTTTTGATGAGAACATGCTTTCAGTGCATAATGAGTACATCCTCGGGGGGAATTGGTACATGTGCACAGCACATCCCAATTCATGTTTTTTCGTCCTTTTCCCATTCCCTCCCAGGCCCCTCCCTTCATATCCTGGTCCCTCCCCACTGCAAAAAAGACTCATCTCCCTGTTTTTCAGGCCAAATATCATAATCATAATTTGTCAGATTGTAATAGCACTAATATAATTTAAGAATTTTTATAGTACATATTTCAACACTTTGACTCAGTCTTAAGAAAATAGAAGCTCTTTGCTTTCCTGTCTATGATTTCAAAAGTGAGATGCCTTTAGGTGCTGCTGGACATAGCAATTCAAAGTAAATCATTTAGACAAAAACAAAACAATGCAAAACAATAAAAATGATGCAGGATTCCGAAACAAAATGATAGGAATTAATAGTGGTTGTTGTATCATATATTGTTATCTTCAATGAAGTTGCTGAGATTACCAGATGTAAGAATGCAAGATGGATCAAAAAATTAAGGGGAATAAAAAGTGATTTGTTGCTGTTATTTTGTTGGTTTTTTTCTCTTTAAAAAAAAAAAAAAAAAAACAAAGTTAATAATTTAGAACCTAGTTTCTCCCTATCTCTCATCTGTAACTCTCCCAGTGTTAACTCATTTTTCAGAGTCCTTTCTCTTTTAAAATTACAAACTGGTTGCACGCGGCTAACTAGCGTGAGGAGAGCTGAGAGAGAGGAGAGGGCACGGGGTCAGCCAGCTTGAGGTGTTGGCTGAAGTAACAGAAATGCTTCTCTTCTCCTTTCCTTTTTCACATTTATCTCTTCTGCTTTGGAGTCTCAGCACCCAGAAAGCATCCAGGCTCCAGGGCTTCTTTCTTTGTGAGCAAGGCCTTCGGAGAGGCTCTGCCCTGTCTTTGTCAGCTCCTTCAGCTGTACATTTGCGGTCCTCTATCACCTCCGCGGCCCTCCACAGACACAGTAAAGACGGCGACTTGGAGGTCTATGTCCTAGAGAGTGAAGAAACCTTGAAGTTTCCCTTTTGATTTCCCTAGTATATTTTGTTGGATCCCGATGACCTTTAGTCTCCCTTGAGGACAGATGTTGGTTAATCATTCTCTTTAAAGCAGCTGAATTCAAGTAGAAAAAAAGAGTTGATCAAAGTTCCTGGGGAATCTTTTGCAGTGTGTGAACGCATTTATTTCAGTTTCAAGTTGTCTGCTACAGCCTGGCTGATCTGACCAGGTGTTTGGTTTTGGTTTACCAAAATCCCTTTATTCTCATCACTTGACACTATTTATTCAGCTTGAGGATTGCTTCACGTGGTGGCTACAGTATTTGCCTTTTGACTGGGGTGTGGGACTCAATTCCTTATTGGCATGAGAGATCCCTTTCCTGCTACTGTCTAGAGGGAGGGGGGACAACAACCAGTAACCAAAGCACATTTTATGCAGTTTCTACCTTTCCTCTTACCACTCATCCTCTCAACATTCATTAATACTTTGGTTAGTGAGGGGTATTTATTCTTATTTACAAGAGAGCAGGCAATTGTAAAAAGATTCCCTACAAGACTCCAAGGAGCCTTTTCTCAAAACAGCTTTCCTGGGGCTTGTAGCCTTTCTTCTTTCATATATCCATCTCTGTCCACACTTGTTCTCATTCACAAAACTATCAGAGATCATGAAGTATGGAAGGCCTATTTTTGTTTGGTACCAGGAATTAAACTCAGGACCTTGCACTTGCCAGGAAGGCACTGTGTCCCTGAGCTGTATCCCCAGCCCTTTGGTTTATTTTCAAGTGAATGAGATATACAGCCACAGAGTCATGGATATAGGCAGAAATAATGATATTTCTGGGTAGGAAATATTAGACTTTGTTATTCGGGGCACAGAAGGCTGCTTAAGATTCTTATTTGTATCAGTGCATCTTTGCCCTTTCTCTAGTCCCTAAAGGTCCAATAAAGACATATATCAAGGTAGCTGTTGCACCCATGGTAGGACAGTATGACCGACAGGAGTAGAGCAAAGCAAACTTCAGCATTTTGAAGGGCTACTGGCAAACAGCGCCAATATTTAGGTAGCATTATATTATACTGTTTTTACTGGTAACATGTTTGAAAAAATTTCAGGACAAAAGAAGTTATTCCTTTCTTCATAAGATGATTAGAACTTCATAAATTCTTCCCAGTACTCCCTTTATCATGAAGCATCTGGCTTATGGTATCAGAGATCCTCCTCACACTGAATGTGTCTAAATATTTCTTCATTTATTTTCCCTTATATCTTATTGATTTCTATATATCATGGGTAACTGAATATTCTTTATATTATGATAGCAAAAACCACTCTGTAATTCTTCTAAAATCTATATAATGCCCTTTTATGAGAAATTTATAAATTGAGGATAACAAACTTTTATTCATTTTTCTCATGTGAGTTCTGGCTCTAATCAGTCATTTTTCTCTAATACAGTTTACCAGCCTGATTGTCTCTCACATTTTTTCTTTTTTTTGGTCTTTTTGAGACAGGGTCTCACTCTGCAGTTCAGGCTGGCCTTGAGCTCACTTTGTAGCCCAGGCTGGTCTCAAACTTGCAAGGATCCTTCCACCTCAGCCTCCCAAGTGCTGGGGTTACAGGTGTGCACCACCACGCCAGGCTTCTCACACTTTTTATCTCTTTCTTTTCTATGATATTTCTTTTTCATACACTATTGCCCCTTGTTGGTTTATAACCCTATATTTTCAGTGTGTCATTCTTGGGTTGCCATTGCTTTATTTTTCTTTGTTGTGTGATACCCTCAGCCCTTTTAGAACTATTACCTTCCCTGATATAAATCATATGGAAAGTTTCATATTCACCCACCAAATGTGACAAAATTAAAGCTATGTTTTCTAATGACCCCACAAAGCGCTCCTCCCCCTTTTTGCGTTAAACTCAAATTACTGCGGATGCTCATCTATGCCCTTGGTGCTGTACTAGTGAACTAGCCCCTCAGGAAGCTTTGGATACAGACCTAAAAGCCAGCTGTTCAGTAACAATGACTTACATATGAATAGATAAGTTAGCAAAGTATTTAAGGACATATATTCTATATCCAGACTGAGGGATTTTACATGATATCTATACTACTTATGTAGCTATAGTCTTGGGCAAATTACTTAACCTGCTGTCTCATTTGCATATATATAAAGTAAGATTTTATAGGAATTAAAGAATGACGTTTGTGAAGTACAACTACTATAAACTAAGTTATTTTTAGTGTGTTAATAAACTACAATATTACTACATGTCTATATATTATTTACCAGTTTATCCAGTATGTTTCTAAATAATTTTTCATGTAGACATGCATTGCCTTTACTTTTCTCTGTCTTATCTTTAAAATCATTATTTTATTACCCTTGGTTCTAATCCCCTTGACTGTTAATAATTGATGAAGGGACACCATAGGAATAATCACACTGAGGTAAGAACGCATGGTTGATTACAAAGGCATGGGAGAGTCAGTATAGCACAGAAAGTGATTCTTCACAGTTGCCTCAACAGAGAAAAGGCAAATTCTCACATCGAGGAGGGGATAAAAATGTCTTGAGCACAAAGCAAAAGTAGTTTTCCTAGCAAATATATTAGGAGGCACTCTCCCTACCGTGATGTGTATCAGTGCTTGTAAGGGAGCCAGATTTTTATTACAGGGTGTTACTTTTAATAGGTTCAACTGGCTTTCTGTTTAAAGCTTGAAAACAACTGCTTTAGGCTTTGAAAGAGGAGTTAAAATTTTTATGGTACATCATACAGGAAAATATGTAATAGAATTTTTTTCTCTTTTCAAGTACACATAAAGCAAATTTAGGAGGCAGATAAACAGACAAAGAAAGGAGGAGAAGAGAGAAAATCATGCTTCCTGAGTAGTTAACTTTCACTCTCAGCTCCTCTGAGCAGGAGTATAAATCATAAAGGAGACAAATACAGCCTCTACAGTTCAGTGCTTATGCCACCAGGCACAGGCCTGCGGATGATACCGCATCTTTATGAACATGATGATTCACCTGTTACTGGAATAAATATCCTGAGAGATGTGGTTTGTGAAAGCTAGAAAATGTAAGGAAGAAAGCATAATTCTATTATGATAGCCTATATATTATCTTTACTGTACACTGTGGTCAGAAATAAAAAAATAAAGAATCATGAAGAGGGAGCAAAATATAAGAAACAGGTTTCAGATAACAGTGCCAACAAGGTAAGACAGGATTTAAACAAGGAAACCAAACAGAAACAAGGTAAAAATGGGGAGGTCAAGAACATTGTTATCTTTGACACAACCTTGAAAGTCTCAAAATGCACAATATATATTAAACTAGAAGATAATCTAATGGCTAGGTCTTAAATCATACCAAGGCCAGGGGCAAGTGATATCTCAAAAACTGTCTAAAGGCAGGCAGATAGATAGACAGATAAAGAAGCAAGTGTTAGACAAAGAGAAAAACAAAGATTTATATAATTTGAAAAGGCAAGTGCTGGTTAGGAGGTTGTTGTGTCTCATTTTGTCAAGTTTGTGGATTACAATTGTTTCATTGATGCTTTCATTTATTCACTGGAATGCTGTCTAAACCTGTTAAATTAATGAATAGAGAAGTTTTATGTATTCTAGAAATAAAACATTACATATTTTCATTAGTTTCTTTTAAAAAGTGTATTAAAATATTTTCTGTGTATTATTTGGATATTCAAATATGCTATTCAATTCACATAATAATAGCAGTGTTCTCTACTTAATTTTTCTACTTTAAATAAAAGTAATTTATAAACATGTTTCATAAATGAGTAATTTTTTGACTATATAAACAACTGTTAACAGAATCATACAAAACAGCTGAGTAAAAATATGTAAACATTTTCACAAGCAGTTAGTTTTAGGCAATTTCTTAATTTTTAAATAGAAGCTAGCAGTTGAAGATAGTAATATGTAGTGTACCAACCACTGCTGATTCATATTATTTTCTCTTGAGATTCCGTATCACTTTGATTGTTCTTGCTCTGATTTGCTTACATTCACGATACTGGTATGCTGCTACTGTTTTATTTTTTTGTTTGTTTGTTTCTCATTTACTACTCTCTTTAAAATGAAAAAAAAAAGTAGACCCAAATTTTGTACTATGGCACGTTTTTGTTATTACTTTTGTTTATTGATATTGAAAGATTGATGCATTAGTCTCTGCTCTTTTATCAAAATGCAGAAAAAAAATAAATCCATGACAATTTATGCACATTCCCTTTTAATGCTTCTGTTGCATGCTAGTCCTCTTCATTTCTTATATAGAAGCAATAGAATGTTGAAAATAGTGATCTTAGGCTACATAGCAGGACAAATGTGTTTCAGAATAGTTAATATTTCCTTTTCCTTCATTACAAATTAATTAAATTTCATTCAGTAATATAAGAATTCAGACTCAGTCTACTATGTTTTCCCTGAGACAGTAGCTCCATTCTTTTTTATCTAAAAAATTATCACAAGTTTAAAAGTCAAGAAGTGCTTTCAGATTGTCCACAGTTATGCAATATATGAACTAATTTTTCTAACTAATGTTGTTTCCTCACCATTTCAATTTTAACCTTTATTTATTTATGTATTTTTTGATACCGGGAATTGAACTCACAACCTTGCACTTGCCAGGAAGGTGTTGTGCCACTGAGCTATAGACCCTGCCTTCAATTTTAACCTTTAAATGAATTGCTTACCACTGAGAAAATGTGCCCTTTAAATTATGACTAAATAATTAACTTTGTCTTAATTTTAAGTCATTAAACAAATATTTAAATTTGTCACTTAAATTTTCTACTATTTATGTTCTGTTCCATGGGAGAGTCATGTCTCATTATGACCTGGTATAAAACTAAATCTCTTACTGTTTAAAAAAACAAAACAAAACAAACAGATCTGAGATCTGAGGAGCCGATGATATACCTCAAGGACACAGAACCTGTCTGACAAAGGCAAAGTCCTGAGTTTAATTCCCTGTACAAAAAAAATAAATAAATAAATAAAACAAAATAAAATAAGACAGATCTGAAACATTTAGTCTACTACCAAATACACATACAGTTTTCAGTATTCAAATTTTATTTGAAGAATTCCCTTATGGATGTATTGCCTTCCTAAGTATAGTGTAAAATCTATTACTCTTAACCCAATTTGTAATTTGGAGTCTACAGAAGGTTTAGCTGAAATACGCCAATAATTCAAAATATTAATCACTAAAAGGTCATGGTCATGTGGAAGTATTACTCACCTCCTCTCCAAGTAATCAAAGTAAAAATGGGAAAATTTCTGGCAAACTATAGCAGAACATGATTCAGATACCATAAGTCAAAAGCCAGACAAAATACTTCCTTTTCTTGCAGAAAGAAATTACTGCTTCAAAAACCAAAAAGAAAGAGATAAGCTTAAATAGAAGCCAAAATGTTTCATCTTCCATAGTGTTTTATGATGAAATCCCAGAAGTCAAGGACAAATATTCTTTTGAGGTCCAATTTTGTCATAGTCCCATGGCTTAAAGAATACAAATTATATGAGATAATATTGCTCACAATTTCTCTAAATTAATTAAAATCTGTTATGAACTAGAAGTGATGGAAAAGGAAAGATCAAATTTTTTGTAAGGAAACTTGCATCCAGATAATAAACAATGTTTAATTTAATCTCAAATTAGTCCTGTAAAGGACAGAAAGGATGAAACATGAATATTAAAGTCATTATCATCTAATGTATTTGTCACTTTAATAATCAAATAAATGAAAGAGTAAAATAAAAGATAGATAATAAATAAGGAGATAGATTTTTTTGGAAAGGGAAGCAGGCCAAAGAAGAAGGAAAGATCCAAAGAGGAAAGGAAAAGTGAATTAAATAAATTAAGATGGTTTGTGCCTGTGTTCCAGTGAATGGAATCCTTATGTACTGTAAACAGGTACTGTAATCTATTGAAGGATATAAATATTCACAAAGTTCATGATGTCATGATTAGGGTAGAGTTTCAACTTGACTGACTTTAGGATCTGCCCTAGGCTTTGCTTGAGTACACTTCCAGATATGTGTGTGTAAATCATGGAGGTATAGCTTTGGGATACATGTCTGGTCTTTTGTGTCTTCTGTTATGTTTCCGCTCTGCTTCCCAACCACCAAGAATTAAGAAGCTTTACTCCTCCTTGCCTTCTTGCCATATTTTCTTTTTCTAGGGTACAGCTGAGGATGGACTGAAATAATGAAAAATTTAAATGTTTCCTTCTTTAAGTTGTATTAGGTATTGATTTCCAGCAAATATAAAGTTGATTAATTTAGAAATTGTCACCAGAGAAGTGGGATTATTGTTGTGACTGGACCTAATCATGTGGTAGAGAATCCTTGTGAACAGGCTCATGAGAGGAGTTTGGAAAGGTTTGGCGATGGAAGCTAGAGAATGCCTCGATTTATGAAAGCAGAACATGGTAGGTGATTCTTGTCAGAGCTCTGAAGACCAGAGTCTTTCTAGGAAAGTGAGAGAAAGTACCAGGCTTGGTAGTTTTCATCTGAGGCCAGGACTCCATTGGACATCCTACCCTAGAGGTCACAGAGGCCTACCCTAGAGGCCAGGACATCCATTGGACATCCTACCCTAGAGGTCACAGAGTTACACACTGGCAGAAAATTGGCCTTCATTTTCCCCATCCTGAGACTTTGCAAGAAACTGGCATTAACGGTAGTAAACTATTAGTCTGGTGAAGGACATTTCAAAGCAACCCAACACTCAAGCTCTGGTATGGACACTACTGGTTGCTTTCTCTGATTTATAAGGAGAACCAGGACAAAAATCAGAGCTAACTAATTTGAAATAATCTGCTGGGGGTCAGAAAAGAAGTGAATATAAAGAAGGAGTTGGAAAGACTTTGCTGAAAAGATAAGCATGGGAAATAAGCCCAGTATAAGCCTCAGGATGACAAGAAGGCTTGAGGGCCTGTCAGGATTCAGCAAGACCCCACCCATCACAGGTTCCAGGGAACAAAAGTGTAAATTTTTCATTTCAGAAGGAAATCCCTGTGCCAGTTTGCTCCATTAAGTCCACTTAGGAATTGGTTCTCCAGTGTTTATGTCACCATGCTCAGCCATCCAGCAGCTTGGAGTCACTGGTACCCATTGTCCAACGAGCCTATTTACTGCTCTAAATGTAGACAGACCTTGACACCACCCAAGTGGTGCTGATTTCATAGGCATGTAGAATGCAAGGGTTGTAGCATCATAGAAGCTTCTACCCAGATCCCAAAAGATGGCCTAAAAAGTCAAAAAATGTTCTTCTGAAGGGCCGGTGAGTGAAGCTATGACAGTGAAGACAAATGTGCAGTGGAGACTGCAGTACATTAACAATTCTAGAAATGTGCATTATCTGTTGAGAATAGCTGAGTGAGCAGAGCTAGCCTAAGGGAGACACCGTGCAGACTACAAGCAGCGATGCAGAGCAGAGCTGTTCAGATCCTTTGGAGTTAACATCTTGTCACAACCTGCCCTGGGTGCTGGATATGGAGCTCTGGGATTTAATGTTTGCCCTGCTGGGTTTTGTTTTTAGCTTGGTCTCTTTCACTTCTGTCTCTCTAATTATCCCTTTCAGAATGGGAATATTTACCCTGTGCCAATGTATATTGAAATTGTTTAACTTTTTATTTTCATAGGATCTTACAGCTAAAATGTACTATGTGTTTTAGAGGAGATTTTGGACTTGGATTTTTGTAGCAGTGCTGGAAGTGTTAAAAGACTGTGGCAACCCTGAGAGATAGACTAAATATATTTTAGATGGCCATGAGGTTTTGGGGCATGAGGGTCAGAATGCTGTGGTTTAGATCCAAAATGTCCCCTCAAATCTCATGTATCTGAAGCTGCCCTTATGGGAGGAAAATGGATCCTAGAGCACAAAATTACCAGTGAATTCATCCACTGATGAATGAATAGTTGAATGTGCTTGTAGGAGGTAGGACTTGGTTTGAGGAGGCAGCTCACTAGAAGTAAGACCTGGAAGAATGTTTCCTTGCCCCTGGCCCTACCTGCTCTTTCTCTGCTTCCTAGCTTCCCTGAATTGAGCACCTTTCCTTTTTCATTTCTTTTTCTATCCTGGAGCCAACCAGCTATCAGCTGAAAACACGAGCCAAAGTAAACCTCTTTCCCTTTAAATTGCAGGTGTATTTTGTGACAGCAATAGGAAAGTATCTAATGCAAAGCTCTAGGTTGGTATATGCAAAATTAATATGCTAGATTGGCTATTTTTATAATTGTGTTTATAAGACGCAGAGTTGGTTTTATGAAATACTATTAAATTTATTCACACACTCTTTTTAGCATCACATATGTACCTAAGTCCCTGATACATAGAATTGTAGTAAATCTGAAGATCTTAATTCTATTTCAATACTATTTTACTCATTTTGGAAAATTTCCATTCTGCTATGTTTTCTCTAACTTCTAAGAGCAAATGGGAAATTTTAAAATGTGTTAATGTTTTAAGAAATAAAATGTCTCCGTGCTGATTAGGTAAATAAACATTGTAAGAGACTATGGGGTCTAACAAAATGTCTGTCTTCTTACAAAGCAAACATAGGGAGAATATTCTGCCTATTGTATGTAAAGATGTAAAAAAGCAAACTCTTTAGAAGTTTGGATAACAGTTCCCATCTAGAAGTAGTGATGATAGTGACATTTAAATTTAATATAAGGTTTTAAATTTCAATCAAATCTGAGATTAGGTGGAGTTACAGGAAACAATGACTGACAAGGATTTAACTATTTCTAGGAAATCACCAATCATTATTAAGCCTGTCTCATACCCCAGGCTTACTAATTTGTCTAAAAATATGTTCAAATATTACTTCCATGATATCAGTTCTTTATTTTTCCCTAAGGAGATTTGGCAGCTTCTAAACACACTCTAGAAAAACAGCCATTTATCCTACTTTTTTTGGCAGAAGAAAATAAACAGTTGTTAGCACTTCCTGTGGAAAACTCAGGTTTGGCATTGCTCCTAAATTCAATAGCAAAAGTAAGTCATCTGACAGCTTCAAACAATGCTTAGATGAATGACATAACATATACATAGCCAAGAGTGTGAAACAAGTATATAATGAGAGAAAGATGAAAATATGAATGATAGTTACCTGGTAACTAGAGTCTAGATTTTATATAAAATTTTAAATGGGTTCTTATAGTAAGAGATCAAGTGAGGAATCACTTTGTAGAGTACACCATTTACTATAATTTCCTTGGTCAGGTTGATTAATAGTTCACTTACTCATCAATGTTATTAATGAAATTCATATTTGCTCATTCCCTATTATATGCCATATGTTGGCCACGATGCATTATTCCATTTCTTCAATGAGAATGTCATTCCTTTGGAATCTCAAAAATAAGTTAATCATTAAAATGTTAATTTTGAAGTCATCTCTTCTGGTATTTAGGGATGGCAACTGAATAAGATCATTTCATTTTTAAACATGCAAATAACAATTTTTCTGTTAAATTATGAATCTGAGGCAAAATGCACACTGATTTGGAACTGATGAATATGTCACAAGAAGCTATTCTCCTTGGCATGTATTGAGGACATGGCATCTGTTGCTTGTCAGAGTAAAAGTCTAAACAATGCTGATCACTGTACCTTGTTATTGGAGTCACCAAGGACAACATGACACTGTCTCATAGACTGAACAGTACTTTACTCAGACAGAGGAGAGCCAGAGCAAAATCATCTTCTAAAGTGCATGTCAATTCCCTACGGCCAGAGGGTCTCTATCAGTAGTGACACGGGGACATTGCCATTTGAAGGGCAAATGACACCATTTCTTCCTCAAAGAGGACTAACAGAGCAGGTGGGTTGGCCAGGTGTTACATTATGCACATACTCACACACAACGGAGGTGTTCACTCTGAATCTAAAACAAGGAAAGAATTTCCCAAACAAAGTGGTAAATACAACATAGAATGTGATGAATCTTTATGCTTTGTAAGAAAGTACCCAGGCTCAAAGTCTATTCATAGCTAATGAGACAGTGGTCAAAAATACATAAGGTAGTCTGTCTTTCCCAAGGATTAACCTAAATCAGTCCATGTTACAATAAGCTCCCCTCTGATCTCTATGTGTTCTCCTTATATGATTCTCTATTCTTAAATTTACATTGCAAAATGCATTGGGTATTTTCTCTTTGCATATTACCTAGACCAATGCTGGTGAACCTGTGGTATGCATGCCATCGCTGGGTGTTTCTTATCATTAAAAGATCTCTAAAGTTTTACATCACTGACCTAGATGGTCTTCTTATGTTTCAATCAACTTTGGGTATGTTATCACTCAATCTTCTCACTTTTAATGACAGTGCCTCTACATCATGCTATTGGCTGTCCATATCCCTATTCCCATCTCATTTTTTAGAAGAAAAGTAACTTTCTGCTTATTTTAGCACAGAAATACCTAATCAAATATACTATTACATATAAAGTTCTATGTGTGTTTGATAGACATCAATATTGTACTAGCTAAGTCATTTACTTCATCATACCTGAACATACTGTGAACATTCCCACTTCTGCATTTTTGGTAAAGGCATCATGCCTATCTGAAATGATTTATTTCGATAAATGATTAAAGGTCCAACCATCATCCCTAGTCATAGAATTTTCTCCTCTTACAGCCTAGATTTACTTCTTCTACTCAAAACTAGTTTGGGTCTTGTCTGGTAGCATTGCTGCTATCTCTTTGCTGGTTCTGACTGAAACACTGGTGAGCAGCTTTACAGCTGGTCCTTTTGCAAGTTGCCAAAACCACTTCACTGTTAAAGTTTTCTTTCAGGGACATCCAACTCCGTGTACATCAGCCTTTACAAATGTTGTTAATGAGAACTGTATTTCACAATGGCAGCTATTTTATGTAATGAATTAAGGGTGCTAAAATATGTGGCCTTATATATATATATATTTCATTATAAAACTCTCACATGAAGTGTTATGTTTTTCATATTTATTTATTTATTTATTTTGTTTTTTTCCGGTGCCAGGAATTGAACTCATGACCTTGAGCTTGCCAGGCAGGCGTTGTGCTGGTGAGCTAAATCCCCAGCCCCAATTTTTCATATTTATTAACTGTCAGGAGAATAAGAAAAGGAAGTACTTTAGTGTTCTGTGAAGGAAAACCATTTGAGATTTTAATATTTTAAGGGCAAAGAGTACTACGACAACAATAGTGGTGTACTATAACATTACAGCAACTTAAAAGAGATCTTGCTGATTCCCAAAGAATACAAATATTGTACAAATTCCTTTCAGACTTTTGAAGGTATCTTGCACAGAATTCTTTGAGCATTTGTATTTTTCATTCACTGTGGCTAAATCTCCTTCTGGGAAACATTTAGAATAATGATGAGAAAAAAATTTTTTTCTTTTTCCTTCCTTTTTTCTTTCTTTTTTTTTTTTTCTTTTTCTGAGACTAGCTCTCATTATGTAGTTCATCTGGCCCTGAACTTGCTTATTAGCCCAGGAGGACCTTGAACAAATAGCAATCCTCCTGCCTCAGCCTGCCCAGGGCTGGGATTGCATGGGTGCACCACCACAACCAGCAATGAGAAAATTTTGGGTTTGTTTTATTTTTAATCATTAACATAACTGAAGGTAATATTTGACCTGGGCATTCAACGTAGTGTATAGTGGTGCCTAAAAACAATATTCATCCCTCTAAAATTCCAGTAATGATCCACTGGAAAAAATCTTGATTTCTAGACAATTCTTACACATGTTCTTTGACATACTCCATTTATTTTGGCTTTCAACATAGAGATTATTTTTATTATTAGACCCCAAGAAAACAAAAAAAAAAAGTAGGCTAAACACATTTCTGTAAATTCTATACAATTCTAAATAGTTTGATCACATCTCACTGTGACAAATTCTTTTTTTTTTTCTTTTTTTTTTATTTTAAAGATAAAAGGAGGGAAACATTAACAGACATACAACATTTTACAACATATCACAAGCACAATACAGACAATACAGAGTTACAAACAAAGTGGTAGGGAATTAACAATGGTGGTTGTATTACATATTGATATCTTCAAAGTGGCTTCTC
>NW_004955425.1:9681823-9687580 GCF_000276665.1 Chinchilla lanigera | reverse complement strand
GCAAGGCGCGGGGGGCTGGGGGAGCCTGCCTGGCAGGCTCAGAGGGCCTGCTCGCCCCGCCCGTCCCCTGGGCCTCTCTGCCCCTAGCAGCTCAGTCTGCAACGTCCACAGGGTCTTTGTTCTGGCGTCCTGGCCTCAGGGATTCGGTGGGGCCTACCTGGCTCTGTGCACGCTTTTCGGCTGGGAATCGTGGTGGTATGAGTCCGGCCCACACTCGGACCCAGGAGCCCTGCCGCTCCCGGAGAACTCGCTGCCTGGGCGCAAGGCGTGGGGGGCTCCAAATTCTTTATTTTTACATATGCTGATAGGATATGTAAGGACAAGACAATGCCCTATTTACATTTGCTTTCACATTGTGAGTGTAGTAAATGTTCATATTTTCTTAACAAAAATACTAGGAAGGAATGAAGCAAATAAGGAACAAATAAACTTTTACACATTTTTTTGTTTGAGTGGTGCATCAGTGTCTATTGATAATATAAATAAATAATTACGGTGAACTAACTTCTCATCCTTATTATTACAGATTGGAAAATAAGAAACATTAAGAATGAGGCAAGGGGCTAGGAATATAGTTCAGTGGCACAGTGTCTGCCCCAGCAAGTGCACGGTCCTGAGTTCAATTCCCAGTGCCAAAAAAAGAAAAAAAAAAAAAAAAAAAAAAAAAAAAAAAAAAAAGAAATGAGGCAAAAGAAATGAAAGAAAAGGCAGAAAAAAGAACAATGCATTAAAATCACAATATTTTTAGTAAAATATGAACTGTGAAATTATTCTCATTTCTATATAAATACAAAAATAAGTATGTATGTCAGATTTTTTTGTGAAGATCAAATGAATGAATGATTATATTAATGTTTCACTATTATGGTTCGTTTTCAACAATTATCTGAGGACTGTCATTCTTTTCCCAAATGACTAAAGTGTTAAACTTCCTGCCTCATTGCTTAAAGCTGATCAATGCAATTTTCTTTTTAAGAAAATTACTTTAGATAATTAAAATTATTAGTGTAAGTACTAATTTTTTGTTATCTTTACCTATGTATTTCCCTAAGAAATTCAAACATAAAATTTTTTCCCATATGTTTTCATTGGAAACTATGAATCTATGACAATTGTTTTTAATTTCTTGGGATTCCTCAGAACCACATAGAGTAGATTTAAAAGCAATTAAAAATGATTGCATTGATTTCATATATCACCCTGGGAAGAGGCACAAGAATTTTATTTCTAACAAACTGCAGATGATTGCATTGATTTCATATATCACAAATACATATATTTCCTATATCACAAATTACAGATGATTGCATTGATTTCATGTATCACCCTGCGAAGAGGCACAAGAATTTTATTTCTAACAAATTCACAGGTGATACTGATGGTGCTGGTGCAGGCCCATATTTGAGAACCATCTCTCTGTTCCGATCTCCCTGTGATTGATTTCCCTAAGTTTAATCCATACTTTCTCGCTCTGCTATATCTAAAAGTTTTTCTCCTACCAAATAATTTCACACAGTTATGTTTTTCTCTATTATGATATACTTTAGTTTTAATGTGAAAGCTATTATACAGCAAAAGGAAAGATGTCTGTGAAAATTTAATCGTTAGCATCACCGTGAAATAATTGAAATACTAGCTTTTCTTGGTTGGCATATAATAACGTAGATATAACCCCAAATTTTAGCTACAAACCTTTCGTTAGGACCTCTTTTTACTTTCAAGGACAGATAATATGATTGAAAATTAACACAGTTTTCACATTTGACAGGTTAAGTAATGCCCAGGTTATTTCAGGTGAGATGGTGGGGTAGATTTATATGTTACTGGTAGTGTTTACTGAATGACAGCTGTGGATAGGAGATATGAAGAAAGAGTTGAACTACTTAACAACTCTGGGTTGCAACTCAAGAGTTATACTTTTGAGATCCTTTGAAAATAAAATTGCATGATGGGCACAGTGGGGCATCCCTATAGTCCCATCACTTTTGAGGCTGAGGCAGGAAGACTGCAAGTTGAAATATTGCTTGGGGAATTTAGTAAGAACCTATTTCAAAATTAAAAAAAAAAAAATAGAAAGGCCTAGGGAAGTAGCGCTGTACAAAGGCCCTGTTCAAGTTATAAAGAGAGTACTAAAATAGTGTAAGAAATGATCTGCAAAGGTAATTAAATATGTACACATGACGAGTCTAAAACTCACAAGTGATTTTGTGCACAAATTTTCTAGTTAAGAAAGTATACCTAAGGCTGGGGATTTAGCTCAGCGGCACAGCGCCTGCTTGGCAAGCCCAAGGTCGTGAGTTTGATTGCCAATACCAGAAAAAAAAAAAAAAAAAAAAGAAAGAGTACCTTTCTCCAGAACACTAGATTTCAAAAGCAGTATGGTAATGGCCTAACACAGTTGAGATATGCGTTGTCTTTACTCATATAAATTCAGAAGAAGAATATTTTGATTCGACTATCAAAAATGAATACACACCACAAGAAAGTGGTATGAGTAGCAGTTCATTTAAAGTAACTAATGTGTATTAACCTTAGTCTGGTGAACACTTGTATTTTTGCTGCTGCCTCTAGTAATCACACATGTATAAGTCACTAAAAAGCCAATCTGGTTGGTTCAGTGCATGCTGTTTCATCCTATTTTCCCTTTGCCAGCATGCACATTTACCCATAAATGGTTCACATCTGTTCTTTGTAATTTACTGATTATGTAAGGGCTTTTGTGTCCTCCTTGTTTATTTTCAAAAGACAGCAAAAAGCTTAATTTGCACAAGATTTAAGAAATTATCTAGATTGCTTTTAAAAAAGTTATTTGCAGATTTCCTTACAAGTGGAAATCAGATATTTTCAAAATATTAAACACTGAAAATCTGTCTAAGGTATTTTATATAATTCTTCAAATTGAACTTAAAATGTGTGATGGATGGCCTCTAATATTTTTCAGTACTGACCATTTTGTTTCCAGGCCAAAGATAGAGCTTGTTTATTGAAATAACCATATGTCCCAGTCTCAGGACAGATCTTATTTTCACCTTTCATCCTGATATCATTATTAATGTTCTTCCATTTTCCCTGAAATTATACACATTGGGTGATCAATTACATAGTCCCTCTAGGTATGGGATATACTGCTTAGTTTTCAACATTTAGAAATCAAAATAAAAGATTTAGGCATTTACCTCATTTAAATTTCAGCAATTCTGGTACATTTAGATTACAGTTATCATTGCTCTCTGTTATGGTTTACAGCTAGACATCCCCTCCAAGCCTCGAGAGTATTCACAATGAGGCTTTTAGGAAGTGATTGGTTCACAGGGGCATGACACTCATCCGTGGATTAGTCCACTGGTGAATGTATAGATAAATGTGCTCTTGGAAGATGGAGCCTAGTAAGAAGAGGGAGTATTTGAAAGCATGGCTTGCCTTCACACTCTTTGCTTCCTAGTGGCCATGCTCTGAGCTATGTTGTAGGCAACTGAGTTAGAAAAATTATAGGCAGTCAGATAGGGCTGGGTCCCTAAGGGAGCCAGTGAGCAAGATGAGGTAGAGGGTGCCTACCTCTACCTCAAGGGTGGTAGAGATGGGCACCTCCAGCTGTCAGCCAGACCTCCGGACAAACGATAAAACAAATGCACTCACATACCTCGCTAAGGTTAAACATTACGGATTGATATTCTAAATAGTTTTCTATCACCTTGAGAAAGCCAGGAAGAGTCACTAACCCAACACCCCTATTGGAAAGTCCTTGTTCTGTATTCCTGCCCTGTTGCTATGTGACTCACTGCCCTATTTGACCTGGACTTAATCAGTTTTACCTGAGCAATTATACTTGTAATCTTATTGGTTGACAATAGTTTTGTCCCACTTTTTGCCCACCTTATGATTTCCCTTGTTTCCCACCTTGGACCAATCTCATGTTATGGATTTGCTCTATAAAATCCCTAAAACAGGCAAGTTTCTTGGCAATGAACTCGGGTCCTCTTCTGTTTCTCTCTCAGACAGAAGCTTTTTCCCCCAATAAACATATTCTGCTGTTTACCTCCATTGTTCCTAAAATTTATTCTTTAACTTTAGAGAACACGAACTTGTACCAGACATCTAGCAGGTTGGGAGTTTCTTTTCCCTCCATCACCCTGCCACTGTGGGACGCAGTCCTACCTAGAAGTCAGCCTATTATGAATTGAACCCTCTTCAGACTTTGAATCCAACAAACCCCTCCTCCTTTAAGTTGTGAGTGTTGGGAATTGTGTCTCAGCAGTACAAAAGTTACTAAGAGCATGTCTATGTACTGCTTAGAGCATCTTAGGTTTTGATGCCATACGGGGTAGAATACTATTTAATTTTTTCCATTGTCACTCTTCAAGAAATGCGCTTTTACCAACATAAACAAGTATATTGCCTTTTTAAAATTTATAAGTTGCATCTAGTCTTGCCTACTATAGGCATTCAGTGTATGCTTTATTGATTTCTATCAGGCTTACACATATTGAAACCCATCATATCTTCTAATTGTATTTGACTCAGTTAGCTTCGAGAGCCAGGTTCTTGAAAGATGTGAAATTATCCTTTGAAGGGAACAGAAAGCTATTTAACTAGCATTGTGTACGATTTCATTTGTTAGATGAAATGCTGTCTTTCATGCTGGGGAGTATTCTAGGCATTGAGAAGTCTCTATGTCAATATCTTAAACTTACTTTAGTTGATAAGCGTATCAAAAGATCTGGTACTGTGAAATATATTAATAGAAAATGACACTGAAAATAAGAATAGGGATTGACCTTCTGACCATGGGTGTACTGTGAATGTTGTGATTCTGTCTCTGGCCTCTCAAAAAAAGAGGTCAAGAACTAGCCAAGCTGCATGATAAGTAATGAATGGTTTATGTACAGATGGTGGTTATTATAATTACCAAAACAGTAAAAATGTATCTGCTTTCTCAATTAATGATCTCAGTACAAATTGTCCATATGAAACCTATAGTTGTGTCCCTTCAAATAAACAGTACATTTATATGGATTCAGTAAAGCATTCAGTGAGAACTAAACCCAATTCAAACATGATGAAGTGGCATTTTCTTGGGAGATATTCATAGCAATGGAAAGGGCACATTGTACTTTCTTGCAGGGCTTTTCAGCAATGATCATTAAATGTTACTGTGTAGACCCAGTATATTATTGCTTGAGCTACCAAGATTATTGATATCATTAGATAACCATTGCAAAACTATAAACAATGGCAAGTGCCTTTTAGAATTTATGTTGTATGCTAAAGTGGATGTTGACATTTCTGAGTGACTCATAGATATCTGTTCTGTAAGTAGAGCAATCAGTTCTCTGCACAGGGTTATTTTAAGAACACCCAGAGTGTCGAGTCTCTTAGGCTGCTAGAATGACTTAGGCGATTTTTAAGGAAATCAAGTACAGAACTCTGCACATACAGTCCTTTTTAATTGAAAACCATAGCTGCAAGACTGTGCATGTTTGTAGTATGTGTACACATTGCAGTGTTAGGAAAATGCTGTGGAAATGATTTTTAAAATGTCAATAAAAAGATATCTCAATGTTTAAAATTAATTCTTTCTTGATTATATAAAACTATTACAAAAAATTTTGCCTATTCACATGAAGAAAGAAAATTGGAATGAGAAAATACTTTACATTTCCTTGTTTATTATTTGAATATTTGATTTGTGTCTTTGCATTATACCAAAGAAATATTATCTATCATATCTCACAATAAATCCTGATATATATATATATG
>NW_004955425.1:9664741-9681723 GCF_000276665.1 Chinchilla lanigera | reverse complement strand
CCAAAATGTACAATAGATAATAAGAAAGGGAAAGAAATTGCTCAAAGGAAGGAACAACTGGGATGAGGGAAAGAAGAAAAAGGAAGTACTAAGGCTTTATATATATATGTATACATATATATATATATGGAGAGAAAGAGAGAGAGAGAGAGAGAAGGAAAGAGAGGAAAAAATGAAGGGTTTAATAGTTATCTATCAAGAGAAGTGTAAGCAACAAGGTGATAATGTGTTTTACACTTGAATTATGCCTTGAAAAATCTTACATTTGGAAGAAAAATAAGGGAAATGGTGTTAAAAGTATTTCATTGGGAAAATATTAGGCAAATTTGGAACTACTTCCTTCAGTTCCTATATAAGGAAATTGAAGGTCAAGGTAAACAATAAAGTGAAACAAAATCTTAAGCAATTGGAAACTTAAAGCTAATCTCTAGTGACTTTCCAGTGTATCACATCTAAGCCAAGTGCCTAGCTGGAGCCAATCAAATAAATACTCTCTTTGCTTTACTTCCACATTCAGCCTATGAATGCTTTCAGCTGCTGCTGCTAACCTAATGAGGAGGTGTCTGAACCCCTTCTAGCTTTGAGAGGTGTGTTTTCCTAGAGCCTTTACTTTTCAATGAATTCTATAAAATTTATTTTGTTTAAAATTTTAGAGTGGAACTTAATCAAATAAAATGATCTTTCACCTATCGCGGAAGTTTCATTCCAGAGACCCCTGCAATAGGTGAAAATCCATGAAGTAGCGGCATTATATTTTATTGTTTATATATATTTTAAGGCTTTATAAATGCTTGTCACATTCCTATAAACCTTTCCCACTCTCTTATTAACCTTTCCCACACTCTTATAAGCACTTCATATGCTCTCAAACACTTTCTACACTCTTAAACCTGTGTGATTTTAACAACATGTAAAATTCTATCTGGGGACTTGGTGTGAAGTGGACAAGGAAAGATGCTGAAGGTATGGGCACAGCGTGAGAGAGCAAACAGATCAATGTGATGGTCACTGAGCCAATCAGAGCCCAAGACACAGAACACAGTGCTATGGTTGTTCACCTTCCATTCCATTAGCCAATAGTGTGCCGTGTACAATCTCACATTGTGAGAACTTGTGCAAGCAGTTACTGCATACTGCATTTCCATGGTGTTCAGTGCAGTATTCATCCGCTGGTGAAATACATGCTGCATTTTATTTTGATTTAATGTTCTTTTAATATGTTTGAATTAACATTTTTTATATTTTTACATTGTGTTAAATTTTTAAGCAAAAATAATTAAAATTATAAATATTATATAAATACTTATATACTGCAAAATCCTGTGATATAGCAAATGCTCAGTGATACAGAATTAAATATGTCTTTTTTAAAAACCCGCGATACAGTCAACCACAATATAGCGAGGGATGACTGTATTTTTAAATATAAGAATATTATTGTTCCAAATAAGAAAATGTGGAAAGGAGGGAAAGAAAGAGGGAAACAAATAATTTCAAAAACATGGAAACCTTAGTTATCTGTGAGACAAGGGAGGCAGATAACAAACCCTCACACACATTAATCTAGATAATGAAAAAGAGAGTAAAAATGTGAAATATTCACAGCAATCATCCTGCCTCTAACTCTCCCATGAAATTTTCTATAGACACATACTCCAAAAACAATAACTACAGCACTCTTTTGAGAAATTGCATTTTAAAAATTCTGAAATTATTTTTTTTGTTTCAATACCTAAAACTTAAACTATTTGAGTTGAGGCCAGCTAGGGTGCTAGGGTTGTTTTCTGAGCTCCATATCTAAAAGAAATGTTATGAGAGTCTTGTTAGATCAATATTCTTATTAGAGATCATTTTTTCAGAATGTAGCTGCAATTCCTGAGGTAAAAATGTATCTGTGTAGTATAAAAATGATATATACATTGAGGTTTTAAAGTGCAGTACTCGCTTTCATCCTACTAAACTTAAATAATTTTATAATGTATTGAGGTTTGCTGAGAAAATTCTCTATATCTTGACTGGGTGGTGAGCACAAGATTCCTCACATGGGGAAAATTGTGTAGACCTAAGTGCATACATGTGCACAAACATGTGAACATACACACACCCACAGAAACACTCATGTAAAATTATGAATTCTGAATAAGACAAAAAGGTTTTAATCTATATCCATTTTTTCATTGTGATACTTTACTATATTTATGCAAGGTATTTCCACTGAGAAAAGCACACTGGAAATGCACTTGTATCAGATTAAGTATCTTTTCCGTTCAGGTTGTTTCCCATGCAGAAGAAACACAATTTTTTTTTCTTCCCAATGGGTGTCACAATGCTCTCCTCTTACTGAATGCATAGTATTGTTTGTAAGTTTATCTTCCCACTAAATTGTGAGCTTCTTGAGAAAAGGTCCTCTTCTTTTTGCCTTTTCAGAACCTTGTATTGTATTTGCAGAACCCACCCTGTCCCTGAGTAAGTGCTCCATGAATAGATATCCCAGGAATGAATAAAGGAAAAATGGAAATTTTGTTAAGTAAAAAATAAGTGCTCATATGAGTTCTTTAGACCTTGAAGATGATTTATTACTGAAGATGAATTGTTTTAAACAGAAGCACTATATTTTATGTATTAGAGTCTCAGGCAATATAGTTAATTCTCTCTTATTGAGTAAATTAATCTATTCTGTATCATCAAAGGAAATGTGCTTAGCCAAGTGAAGTGACCCATCCCTGTGATGCCAGCATTTAGGGAAACTGAGGCAGGATGATGGCAAGTTTGAGACTCACTCAACTTTGGAAATTTCAGGAGACCCTGTCTTAAAAATTAAAATTGTTGGGTATGTAGCCTAATGGTAGAGCACTATGGCTTTGATCCCCAGAAACAAATAGCGCACACAAAATTCATTAAATGGAAAAGTTATTAATACTACGTCTTCAATAGAGACAACAGGATAATCTGATTGCTATTAAGGGGAGCAGAGAGGGTCTCACACTTGGCTGTTGTACGGCACTGCTGTTGTGTATTCCCAACATAATTTCTCAGTTGAGAGAGGAATTTTTTCTTCCAGATCCAGAATAGAGAAGGTTCCTTGTAAATGTATTGTATGAATTATAAAGACCACTCTCACTTCAAAGTGAATTTTATTGTATGATCTTGGATATCCATCTTAAGAATAATAAATGCAACCCTGACTTTTCTATAATACTACATTTGTTATAAAATATGATAGCCTCCAGTTCCCATTGGTCTGGCAATAAGACCCGAAAGTTAGAAGGCAAAAAGAAAAAAAATACTAAAAATTGTACCTTTGATAATTCAGATAATATCATATTGACAAGGTATAAGTGATTTTTACACTCATTTATCTTTTCTGCCATTTAATTTCCAGATACATTATTATTGTTCATATACTTGAGAGTGTTTTCTGAGACTTGAAACTAGCAATTATCCCTCTAGCACAGGTTATTCTGAACTTTTTTATTTTTTAAAATTTTTTATTTTAAAGATTAAAGAATAACAACATATTAACAAACACACACACATAAAACAATACAAAATCAATAAAAGCAGTACAGAATTTCAGGCAAGGCAATAGGAAATTAACAATGGTTATTGTATTTCATATTTTTACCTTCAAATTGATTACTCAGTTAAACAAATATGGACATATAAGATTGATCAAACAATTATACATTAACTGTTCCTTTCCATAAAGCAATAGCAATTAGCAGTAGTAAATAATATAAGGTGGTATGTAATAAATTAATATTAGATGAAAATATCAAATTTCTGAACTTCTTTCTTATCATATGAATTTTTTTTGAGACAGCATCTTGCTATGCAGTCCAGGCTGGTCTTGAATTGTCTGTGTAGCCCAGACTGGCCTCCAACTCACGGCTATCCTCCGGCCTCATCCTCCTGAGTGCTGGGATTATAAATGTGAGTGACGATGCCCAGCTCAATATGTGAATGTTATAGACCAAAAATATATGTTAGACTTCAGAACTAGGACTGAATGATTTTATTTTCCAGAATATCTGACTATACATACAAACGTTTTGTTTAATTAAAAAAGAATGCAATAAAACAGGGCACTTTTATAAAGTAAACACATATTTGGTACCAGCTCTAGATTAAGAATGAGCATGATTAGAGAGTGGATGTAGGTCCTGACTAGGCTTAGTTCTGTCCTCCACCTCCAGCTTGGCAAGAGTAACCACCATTCTGAAATCAAACGTGACAGAGTAATAATGTCGGTTTTAAACGTTATATTAGTGAAAATGAAATTTTATCTGTTTTGTGAATGATTTATTTTACCCAACATGTGTTTATGTTGTAATTTTAGCTCATTTCTCTTGGTGTATGTAAGCAGTATTCTCCCCTATAAATATGCCTCTGTTTATCCATTTATTATTGATCTACATTTGGGTTGGTTCCAGTTTTAGATAATTTTAAGAGTGATTTTATGAACATCTTTATGCATATCTTTTCTTGAACTTAATATGTATCTGTGAATGATATATAATAGGAATGCAATATCTGAGCCATAGGGAATATATATGCTTAGCCTTGGTAACAATATCTGATACCTGTTTATTATACATTTGGAAATCCTTACTCAGCATGTATGTGTTCAAATTTCTCCTATTTTTTTATATTAAGTTGTCGTCTTTGATTGATGTTGCTACCATCACATATATTTCTTTTGATATCTCAACTATGTTCTGTATCTTTGCCCATTATTATTTTAATGTTATCATCAATATAGTAAAATATTATTAATCCATTTTCTTCTTTTTTAGCATTCCTTTTGTTCTAAAATACTTGTGCTCATTTTGAGGTCATTAACATATAGTCTGATCATATATATATGTATATCTATGATAATTTATATCTATGATAGTTATATATGTATTATTTCAAGTGAATGCACAGTTGACATTTCACTCAACACTTTATTATGAGAGCTCCTTTAGTAGATTTCACTGTCTGTATGGAATCCCCAAGCTAGTTGAGCATTTCTAGGTGTTAATTCCTCAAAACTGAAGAAACATGTGTGATTTATAGATAGTTAACTATTTCTGTCATGTCAGCTAAAAGTAAGAATTTTGACATAGGTTTTTGTAAAAATCCAAATAGTTGGCTTAATAGTTGGTATGATACATTTTAAAGGTAGATTAGAAATAAGTTTCCAGTGTGCTATTCAAATGTTTATGAGTAATGTTCAGGTCCCATATCATCTTGATTAAAAAGCTTTATATGTTCTTAGATATATACTCAAAGTGATAAATAGAAACATTTTGTAGTAAATCCTCTTTTATTTTTAAAATAAACAGTACCTCTATTGATACAATTGAACATTTGATTACCTGTTTTGAAAGTCAAATTGCATTTTGGTCTCTTCTGATTTTGGAGTCATCTACTGCTTCAAAACTTCAAGGGACAAACTTTGATTTAGGTTTTAAAGTAAAGAGATTCTCAAAATTATACTCACCCATACCAACCCTACTCTTGGGTGTGACACAATTCTACCTTACTCTTTTCTTTCCAAAATTTCTGATGTAATGATTTTGTTAATCAGATCCAACTTTGTAAAATGTAATAATAAGCTTCTGTCCACCCACATTTTAATGAAGTAAGGCAAACTTTTCATCTTCATGAGGACAAGAGAGATCTGTGCTAAATTTGATTGGCTCAGGTGTTTTGCAAATACAACTTGGCAGACGTAGGTAACAATGGAAGGCAGCCTTATAATCTATCTTTGAATCCACACTCACAGTTTAAGACACATGGCTTAATTTTGACTTTATTAAAATCTTGAGCCCATTTTCCTTCAGCTTCTCCCATGGTATTTTATTAGAAATTTTCTCCTGAAATCCAGCAATATTCTCAGTGAAACTTCTGATTTCTAGTCTGCTGTCAGAATTAGAAACAAAAATAATAAGTAGGTTGGCATGACTTCTTTTTGAAGGTGGAAATCAATTATCACTTTTTAATTTTTTCTTTCCAAACATAGAAAAATAGATTATGAGTAATAAATTGAACATTTTAGTAGTAATCAATGCTAAGCCATAGGGCCATAACTTTCAGAATCTCTTTTTGCCTTTTTTTAAAAAGCATACTGGGGGGCTGGGGATTTAGCTCAGCGGCAAAAGCGCCTGCCTGACAAGCGCAAGGTCGTGAGTTCGGTTCCCGGTACCGGAGAAAAAAAAACAAAAACAAAAAAAAAAAATAAAAAAATAAAAAAATAAAAAGCATACTGGAATTCTATACTTGTTTTCCTCCCATTTACCCAATTTTAACTCAACATTACTAATAATATAGAGACTGTATTTTAAAGCCATCAAATTTGACTCTACTTTTAAAAATAGAATGCTATTTTCTATGGATTTTTAAATAGATTATATCAGTATTGTCTTAGAGAAAATAGTGAAAGGATGTCGCATTAAACTTGAACTCAAGTCCCACTTGTACAATTCATCAACAGCTCAATTTAATATATATGCTGTTAACAATTTTTTTCCTCTTTTTCTTTTCTTTCCTTTTTCATTTTTTATTTTAAAGATAAAAGAATGAAAACATATTAACAAACACACATACATTTACAAAATAACACAAAACACCGTTGTTTTTCACAAATGGAGACTATCACCTTTTCCTATGATGTATTTCTGGAGCCTAAATAAGAAAAAATACATAAACAAAGAATTGAGCGCATGGAACACAAAACACTGTATATAATTGAGTATATTATATTTTGTTACTGTTAGAGTTTTAAGCCTTTGAAATCTTTTGACCAGTTAAGGTAACTGTTACATCAGTTAAAGTGGCAAGCTTAAATCTAGAGATGGTAACATATATATTTAAAATAACACAATATATTTCTGTATTACTATCCTAATTCTCTGATTTTCATATCACTCATTACCTACAATAGCTGTTTTGGAGTTGGATTTGTGGTTGTAAATAAAATCATGTCATACTAAAGGATCTCAAATTTGGCTTGGACATTACTGAAATCACTTTATTTATAGATTGAAAAATTTGGATCTACAATTGTAAAATAAAGCCCAACACTTTAAACCTTAAACCCACTAAACCATTCTCAGTGCAAAGATTTAATATTTGCATTAAATTACATTACTTCATCTCAAAAATATTCAACTTGTCAGGAATTGTGACTTTATTTTGAAAAAACAAGCATATAGATATTATAAGAAAGCACATGATTTTTGAGAAAATGACATTCTTTGAATAATAGTGATTCATCTAAACATTAAATCCAAATTAAATCCATGATGCCCTCCTATATGCGTGTTATTTGTAAAACTTTTCATATATGTTTAGAAGTATATTTTCATAGATAATGCTTCTTAAAATTTTATTTGGTTTTAATAGATAGAGTCTCAGGCTGGCTAGCATATGATAACAGAGCAAGACCAATCATTTTTAGTATGTAGTATTGCATAAGAAGGAAAAGTCCAGAGTGTTAAATTGTCAGAAGAGGGGCATACTTGGTAGGAAGCAGTTGAAAAAGATTCATCAACAAAAGAGGCTCACACACATAAATGCCTGAGGGGAAGAAAGGACCTTCCAAAAATTCATCCATTTAGCATTTATCGCACATTGAATGTTTTAATAAACTCTTGGTGAAAAGAGAAAATTATTTGTGAGATTTTATCTTAATTTTATAGAAAAAGAAAATGAATTCTGTTATTATATGAAGGAAGAATATGAGTTAGGTGTGGTAGACTATTATAATACTTTTCTCTTTATTATTATGTTTGCATCTATTGAGTTCCATGTCTCACGCATAGGAGTAAATTCTCCTCATCTTTATTTGACATAATGGAGCAACCTGGCAGATTAACAAACATACCCAATGTTACTCTGTAAGTGAAGGATATGAAATTCAAATTGGGTGAACTTTGGCTCTGTGACCACATTCTTAACTCGTAAATTGAACCCCCTCTCACAAGGTTTTATGCACTTATTATTCACATTTTTTGTATACACGTTGGTAAAAATTAGAACCTTTATCATCTGCACTGAGGACATACTTATGTAAAAGTTATCATTAATTAATGCCAAATGACTACAGTTT
The DNA here is from genome assembly GCF_000276665.1 of Chinchilla lanigera. Lineage (NCBI taxonomy): Eukaryota > Metazoa > Chordata > Mammalia > Rodentia > Chinchillidae > Chinchilla > Chinchilla lanigera. The sequence goes on along the minus strand of NW_004955425.1, from coordinate 9,673,625 downwards.
GCCAATTCATACTATATTCAACACAACAGCTTAATCAAGGATAGAAGATGACTCTAGTTATCTTCAGAATGACTGGGTGTTAATTTTAACTGCTCACATAACATTTACAATGATTTAATGGTCAAAAGTAAAATGCTAAGCCCTCTTCTGTTGAATTTAGAAACAAATATATTTATTGAAAAATATGCTTCTAGAATGGCTTCTTCAGAGCTACTTACATTTGCACAAATAAAGACACAAATAGAATTGTAAATTTTGTCACTAAAGAAAATATCTGAAAAATACATATATAGCTCTATACACAAACACAGTTTTGCACGACTTTATTTATATCTATCCACGTAGGCTTTGTGGTTATAAAAATATTGCAGAAACTTTAAAAGATCTAAAATATTGGGTTCCATTTATGCAAACAAGAATAATTTATGTGTGTGTGTGTGTGTGTGTGTGTGTAAATAAAGAGCAAACTATATTTGGAAAGATGCTTCCCAAACTATTAATATTGTTTGGGAGACAACAGACTTTCAGTTTTATAATGGGTCATTTAATAGAGAGGGCACTAGAGAGAGGTTAGTTGCTTATCAACTAAGATTGAAGTAAGTGTGAAATATGCAGTGCAGATTGTTATTGAACTATATATTGGAACACTCATGGATTTCAAAACTGGAAGTATGAATTTAAGTAAGCTCTAAGGAAGAAACAGTATCCACAGACCCAGTTTTATAAATAAATAAAATACTGTTTCTTTCTGCAAAAAAGGTACATAAATCAGGGGTTACCAGTAGGAGATTTCAGAGCCTCACTGTGCTTCTCAAAACAATGAAGTGACGGGTGTAATGATTTTTATTGATTGACAACATTTAAGTTGTTATACTGAAGATTCATTTATATTTTAATGTAATTTCTAATATACTTGCAATAAACATATTTTTAATGTAATTGAAAATATCAGCCGCACATATACTGTAAAGAAAACTTTTCTAAGTTTCAGAATTCAAAGTATTGTATACTTCCAGTGGTTACTTTCCCATTATTTATTCAGATAATCCTGCACGATATCTTCTTTCATTATTGTTTTAACTGAGAGTCTACTTTTTATTTTTTATACTAGGTACTGAAATGTTAGAAATTTGTCTGCTCCATTTATGGAGATTTTGCAGTGCAAACCTGTAAGACTATAGGAGAACCCAAATAATATAAGGACCAATTCTTAGTTTCATTTTTTATATTGAGTATGATACATTATTAATTTGAATATAATGAACTTTTCATGTTTACTTTACGAACTGGATAGCCTCCATTGAAAAACTTATTTTCTATAATATAACCTTCTTTTGAGTAACAAGAACGTTTAAAGTCTAATGATGAAAAAGAATTACTAGCTTTTAAATTAGATTTCACTCACATCATAGTTTGTATAACCTCATATAATTGAGGGATAAATAACAGGAAACCAAAATAGCTGTATTCATAGACATGTCCTGTTTTAACCATAGTGGTGTCAGATTATCAGCTATAATAAAAATAGAGGTAGATATAAACAGCTTAATAAGTAGTTATTTAATTTGCTATATATAAACTTAGATTTCAAAGCTACAATGCGATTAATTGAAGTGCACATAGCGTCATATAATTATCTTCAGACAAATATATAGAGCAAGAAGATGTCAGTCAACATATTGAGTCATTCTATCCAAACACATATTTAACATTTGAAAAGAAGAAATAGCGAAACTTAGTGTTTCTTACACAAACCTCTATGAGGTCCGCTAGGACTGAAATATGCAAAATCTGGGGCAGGGATATAACTCAGTGGCACAGCGCCTACCGGGCAAGTGTGAGGTCGTGAGTCTGATTCCCAGTACAAAAACAAAATAATGCAGTCAGATAGATACTGATGAAGACATAAAATATTTAAATTGAGTTATCTCAAATGGAGACATTTGTGTTTGAATTTTCATAACTTTAGTTACTTACTTTATATTTGTTTTCATATTCCTTTATAATTATTAAAATTTAAAAAACCAAAATTGAATCTACTTGTTTGTATTTATATCTGAGAGATATAAAGATACATAAAGATTATAAGTTGAATTTTATAATATTGTATACTGGTAAGTTTTTATTCAGATTCACTTATAGTTTTTTTCAGTGAACTTTGTCATTTTTAAGGCGCAAAAATCTTTAATAGCAATAGAGAAAGGGAATCACAGCTCTCTGTCTCAGTCTCAGCAACTCTATGCCAGGACTGCAAGGCGACAGGACAGCCTTCTATTGCAGTGAAAAACTACAGAGGAGATACCCAGCAGCCCTGGTTATGGCGGCAGGAGCCTGCAACCCTAGCAACAGGAAGAGTTACCTCGTCCTCACAGTCCCTGTGAACTTCTTGGGGGTGCTTTGAAAGGAAAATTGCATGCTTTTATCTTTTTCAAAAAAGAGTTTTAGAAGATATTCATTATTCATAAAAGTATTTACTTAAATCTTGTATAAATTACCAGTGTTGCAAAAGAGAATTGAACAACAATTCATGTTGTTCTTGGGAATCTCAACCTGAATTTCAAAAGCCTGAAGAAGTTAAATTGCTTTCTTTTAAATAAAACAACATGACTTACCAAACAGAAGCCTATAAATTGTACTGCTACCGAAATAATACTACAAAAATGCTAACTTTAAAGGGTGTATTTTATTCCCAGTTCTTTTTTCTTCAACTTGCAGTACGTTTTACTTTAGAGGAGGAATTGTTATGCTCCTTAATAGTATTTTTTCAGCAGTATTATACTGATTTAATTTTATTGTTAGTTGAGTTATGGCCTAAATATGATAATTTAATTATTTCCAAAGTTGATCCAAAAAAGAGACGTCAGTTACATATTTTAAATGAGTAAAGTAATATTTATACTTTTTGTATTAGGTAAAATTAATTTATTTTTCAATGCAAAGGTTTCAGATACACAACAAGGTTTTATTTATACACTTCTGTCACTGCCACAGCAGTAAAGATAAAGAACATGATTATCACAGTGTCCGAATGTTGCCTCTTATCACTTGCTGGTTATCACTTTCCTTAACAGTAAGTAAATTCTACTACCACAGAGGAGACCTTTATTGAAATTCACATAGACTAAATCATAAAATTTATCCCATCTGAATTCTTTCATTTAATACTGAGTTTTGAAGATTAATCCGTGCTTCTGCATATACCAATAAAACATTCTTTCATGTCCTCAAGTACCATGACATTTTATTCATTCTCTAATTAATGAATATTTGTATCACTTTGGTTCTTTGGCTATGATGCCTGTTTATGTGTCAGTCAGCTTTTTTGTGCATGTAGTTTTTTGTTGTCGATATAACATATTTAAGTGTGAAACTGCTTTATCACAGACTAGGTTAAATTTTATAAGAAACTGAATAAATTTTCTGAAGTAGTGAATTATTTATGGTCCAACCATCAATTTTGTTTACATATACTCACCAAAATTTAGTAGTATTACTCATATAAACTTTTGCCTGGTGATGGGATATGGTACTGTAACATTTTAAATTTAACTAAAATTTTCCTAATTACTAAAGACATTGAACATTTATGCATTTGTTTAAACACTACTTATTTATCTATTTCTTGAAATGTCTTTCCAAGAATGTTGCCTATTTTTTATCAAGCTGTTTGAATGCTTATAATTTATTTATGGAATTAATTTATATGCTCTAAGTACATGTTTTTCCATTCTAACTTTGGTTTTCAGTTTTACAATATTATCTTTTGATGGTAGACCCAGGATGAGTAAATCTCGGGGTTTCCACAAAACTACAAAGTTTCCTCAAAGATATAAATTTCAGTGCTAACACTAGTGTAGTCCAGAGAAAACGGAATAATTTTTACACAAAAGTCTAATTCATTCCTTCATGTTTGGTATTTTTTGTGTCTTCTTTGAGAGTTTTCTGCCAAACACCATGTTCTTTTATTCTGTATATTGCATCTAAAATATAGTATTTATTTTTCCATGAAGTGTTTGCTTTTATTCTGTATATATATATATATATATATATATATATATACTAATTAAAATATAAAGTTTGTATGTATTTAAAGTGTAGCATAATTTCCCTCATCTATTATGAGAGTTACATTCCAGAGACCCCACGATAACTGAAAATCCACGAAATAGAGGCATTATATTTATTTTATTATTTATCTATACTTAGTGCTCTATACACCCTTCCCACAAGCCTATAAACCTTTCTCACTCTCTTGTTAACATTTCTCACACTCTTATAAACACTTCATATGCTCTTAAACACTTTCTGCACTCTTAAACCTAAGTAATTTTAACAACATGTAAAATTCTATTTGGCTACACACCAGTGAAGTACACTACAATGTGAATGATGAAGATCATGGTTTATGTAGCTGTGCAGTACTGATGGTGATGTGAAGTGAACAAGGAGAGATGCTGAAGGTGTGGGCACAGTGCGGGAGAGCGAACAGACAAATGCTATGGTCACTGAGCCAATCAGCGTCCAGGATACAGAGCACAGTGCTGTGGTTGGTCACCTTCCATTACATCAGTCAATAATGTGGCACAAACAATCTCACTTTGGCAAACTTGTGCGAGTGGTAGTGGCCTAGTGCATTTCCATTGTGTACAGTATGGTATTCACCTGCTGATGAAATATATTGTATTTTATTTCAATTGAATATTCTTTTAACATGTTTGAATTAACATTTTGAATACTTTTATATTGTTTTAAATTTTTAGGCAAAAATGATTAACATCATAAATATTATATAAATATCTATATAATGCAAATCTCATGATGCAGATAAAACTCTGTGATACAGAATTAGATACACTTTTTAAAAATACCTGTGATACAGTGAAGCCTAATAAGTGACCCATGATATAGCAAGGGACAACTGTATATATATACATAGTATATAATGTACAAACGAGGTTAAACATTTCTATCTCAAATTTATCATTCAGTTATGATGAAACCTTTCTAAATCTTTAACTGAAGATTCTTGACCTTTTTTTTTATACCGGGAATGGAACTCAGAACCTTCCACTTGCCATGCAGGCGCTTATGCTGCTAAGCTATATCCCCCAACAAGGTTGTTGAAACACATCCTATGCTACCATTTTAGTCACTCTAGTGTTCAATACAATCATTTCTCCTAACCATAACTTAGCATCAGTTGACCTGCTTTGTCTCGCTGTTTTCACTCCTCTTCTGTCCCTGAAGCCTTTTAGAAATCACTCTTTAACTTCCAATTTCTGTGCAAACATTTTTAGGTTCCACACACGAGTGACACTGTGCTAGTATATGTCTTTTTGTTCTTGGCTTATTTCCCTCCATATGTCTTCCAGTTTGACTTAAACTGTTGTAAGTAACAGTATTTCATCTTGTTTAAAACTAGATATATTTCATTGTGTACATATGCTACACTTTCTTTACCCAACCTTCCATTGATGGACATAAGTACATACTATTATCTAGCTCTTTTGAGTTGTGCTACAATAAACATATAAGTGCAGGTGTGGGGCATATTAATTACATTTCTAGCTATCATATTATGAATTTAAAATATCTTTAGAAAGTTGCATAAGATAAAAGGTGAAGTATAATGATCCATTTTCAAATCTATAAAATTGCAAAAGATAATAAATACAACAAATATTCTCATGAGAGTATGTATAATTGTATTAATTCTCTAAGTTGTTTTTAATTATCATGTCCTCTTTTCTTGATGTAGTTTTCTCTCGAAGCCATAATTATCTCAGAATTCAAATGATCACAAAGCAAAAGAACAAATTTTCTCTCTAACAAAGAACACTCCTCCCCATTTTCAAACTTAGAATATAGGTGAGATTTCTATGGAATCGGTAGCTATTCTATACATGTGCAAATGTTAGTAGTCATTAAACTTCTTTGAAGTACAATTTCCTTCCTTAAAAAATGGAAATATTTGTAATTTTAATGTAATTAGGTAAGCTGACTTTTAGCGTATAAAAGTAGGTTCCTTTCATTAGGTGGTGTCTACTATAACTTAAACTATGAGAGAGATTGAGTGTGCTCTCAAAACTTAATGCAATGGGATACAGTTACTAACAATACAGATTGCATAATATAATACCATCTGATACCAAGGATGAGCTGGTATTTGTCTTTCTGTTTTTGGCTTATAGGATGAGTATCACTATCCAGTGGAAATGATGAATGGACTGGCAGGTTATTTGTTGAAAAGTACATCTGAAGGTCTTTGCTACCTTGGTTAAATAACTTGTACTCTATGAGTATGTTCTTTGTCTAATTAACTTCCCATGATTATCATTTCTTGAAGTCTCACCACTAGAAAATAATGCCTGACATGCAAAAAAAAATTCAACTGGTTCGTGATGTATTCAATGTATATATTGTCAAAGGAGAATTCCTACTACAGATACATTTCTTACATAATCTATGATTATAAGGACTAAAGCCAATTACTATTAATGAGACCTTTGTTTATGAAGCAAATAAAAAACAAGCATTTTGCATGAAAACAATTACCCATGTTGAGTGGGTTTCTATTTGTTGAGACTGATCAGGATATTAGCCTGTGGGCTAGGGATATAGCTCAGTGGCACAAGCACCTGCCTGGCAAGTGCAAGGTCCTGAGTTCAATTCCTGGTATCAAAAAAAAAAAAAAAAGATATTAGCAACAAGATTAAATGATATTTTAATACTTTGAAGTAAAGGTGAATAGCTCTCCTGTTAACACTCTTTTAAGCATGTGTAAAATGAGACAAGAAATCAGTTTGCAAATGGTAGAGTCAAAAATTCATCTTCAAGGTTGATTTCAAACTTCACTCTTTTGAATAATTCTACCTTGGGAGTTTGATTTCAATGTGTTCTTTCTTGTATACCAAAAAGAAAAAAAATGCAATATAATTCTCCATAAATGTTTATCAAACTCGAATTTTATTCTGGAATTGTCAAAACATATTTTAAATACTTTTGTTGTGTAACTTGCCTTACATATATAAATTTGAAGAAACATTTATTTATATGAATAAATTTCCCAACATACTTACATTTTCCAAAGTATCATTTTTATTTGTTTATATTTATTTCTTGTTTATTTGCCCAGAGGTACTTTATTTTTGTGTATTTGTGTGGCTATTTATGTCAGTTTTGAAGATATGGAGGTTTTAAATGGCTCAAGGTAATTTGCCTTAATTATTAGCTGTGCTTCTCTTCTATGATACAAAGAATATTCTTGCATTACCTTGCTTGTTGCTACATAGTTTAATTCTTCATTACTTTATTGTCTGAAAATTTCCTTTCATTTGTATAATAAGAGACTTTAATATATAATTAGAATAATTATTGAGTTAGTATCCTGCTTTTGAACAGAAAAGCTGTATTCACTACAATCAGCTTTTCATGTGTTAATGCCAGTCCTTCTTATAAATCCCAACATATCTCTACTTGCCAAACAATAAATAAATGAAATTAACACATTTCTAATTTTCTCTTTATCTGCTTAGTTACTGTTTCCCAATGATTAAGAAATTCAAACACTTTCAGACACATAATACATTTTTACTTAAATTGTCAACATAAAGTTTCTCTTCTTTCATATGAATTTCATCTTACAACATCTCCCATGGTGTTTAGATGCCTGTTTTACAATTTTATAGTGGAAAGTGCTCATATGAATTAGAAGTGCTTTCTTTGACAATTTTAAATTGCAGTACATGCCGACATTTAACCAGGTTATTGACTCCTCATTACCAAGCACTGAAAGATTATTGTTCTCTGTGTTACAGATTTAATGCCTTGCAAATAGCATAACTTTCTTCAGAATTGAGGGATATGTTTTAAAAATAACCATAAGTGTACCAATGTATTACCTACAGTAGTGGCATTTCATTCTAATTTTTGCCAATTTTATATTTTTACTGTTCATTATCCACTTTATGTGATGACCAGAAAACTGTATAATGGTCTTTTGTTGTTCCATGTTTCCCTTCATCTCCAGTTACATTTCTAGTCAATATAGTTTTGAATTTAGAAATATGTCTGCATTTATTCTGGTTTCTATTCATTTCTCTTCACATAGCAAATTCTTCAAGTAATATGTTTCCATACATTTCTTCTGACAATTAACAAACTGATATTATGACACTACATGTTTCCTGTTTGTAAAGTACCCCAAGAGGATCTTTTGAAGTTTCAGTGTATCAAAAGCAAAGACATATATTTACTTTATGTGAATGTGAATCAAATAAATTACCACGCCAAAGATATGGAACTGTTACATAAACTTAGAAGTAAAGATAAATTCTCCATTTATTTTGGGTTTTCTTAAATATTTATGTGATTTGGATAGTTACTTATTTCTCTGTGCTTCAGTTTACCTATATGAAAAGTGATTATAATAATACTGGCATCTCAATTGCATAAGATAATCAGTTAATACACAAAATATATTTATCAGCAGACATACAGTAACTACTTTTAACTGTTATCGTAAAAAAGCATTTTCATATAGCCAAATCATAAAAATATATGAACAATTTATACACAATATCTTATATAAATCTTAGACATTATGCTACCTGAAAGAAAACAATTTCAAAGAATTACCTCCTATACAATTTCATTTATACGACATTATCAAAATAAATTATTGTGAGGAAGATAGATTAGTGGGTGCCAGAATTCAAGAACAGGTGGAATTTGTGACTATCAAGAATAAACATAGGGGCTGGGGATTTAGCTCAGCGGCAAAGTGCCTGCCTGGCAAACGCAAGATAGTGAGTTTGGTTCCCGGTACTGGAGAAAAACCAAAAAACAAAACAAAACAAAAAAAAAAAAAAAAAAAAAAAAAAAA
>NW_004955425.1:9558892-9663731 GCF_000276665.1 Chinchilla lanigera | reverse complement strand
TCTTCTTCTTCTTCTTCTTCTTCTTCTTCTTCTTCTTCTTCTTCTTCTTCTTCTTCTTCTTCTTCTTCTTCTTCCTCTTTCCCCTTCCGTTCTCCTCCCCCTCCCCCTCCTTCTCCTCTTTGTCTTTCTCCTTCTGGTTCCAGGAATCAAACTGTTTTTCTTCATATAATAGAGAAATGAGAAGACTTTATCCTCTAGCTTTTCAACTTCACTGGACAATTATTCAACCAAGCAATGGAAATTCTTGTATTTCTACCTATGTAGGCACTATGGAGGGTTTTCTTGTGCTTTATGCTTTGGGCTCAGCAGGGAATCCTTCCAGGGAGAAAGTGCAAGGCATATGACAAATGGCAATGCTTTAAAGCAAAACTCACGCAGGTTGCACCTACTGGAACTTATTTAGAACATACAGAGGACTGAATGTTAGAGCATAGATCAACTGAAGTCAGGAAAATCTAATATTGCCAAAGAGAGCTTTATACACTGGCCTGTTCTTTCATATCCTACCTACAAGTTAGGAATATCAGCTTTAGTTTTACTTTCTATAGGGTCAAATACCTGATCTAGTACCAGGATATTTCCTAATAACAAATACTTAAAAATTCATTAGTTTATTTCAAATTCTAGCTCTGCTATTTTGTAGCTCTTTGAACTCAAGAATGCAGACATACCAGTGTATAAAGGGAGGTATATCAGTGGGACTGGGAAAGATATGGAAACCATTCTTTAAAAAAATAGAGATAACAATTGTGAAGCTGTAATTACAGGTTTTGGAATTTGTTTCAAATGGTCCAGTGCCATTAAAAGTTGGCAGGATCTTCAAGTACTAATATTAGGAAAGAGAAACCTGGCGCTTAAAAGCTCAAGAAAAAAGTAATCCACCAGGTCCAGGAGGACTATCTTTGTGGTCGAGGACTGCAGGAGATACATAGAAACATAATCAATACAGGTTATAATGTATATCATTCTCAGCAAATTCAGTATCTCTCTTCCATTGCTACCATATAAATACAGATTACCAACCTCTCTCATTTAAACTCTCGCTGAGATGCCGTGTAGTTTCCCCATTTCCATTTCTTTTTTGTGTTGTTTTGGTTCTTCCAGAGAATTTTTTCCTCATTTCCATTCCTAACCATGGTGTCTATGTTCCATTCACACAACAGTCAAAGTGATACCACTAAGAAGTAAATCATTGTGTCATGCACCCATTCTTAAAATTCAAAACTTTTCATTGCATTTGAATACGTAGTCCAAAATCTTGACCAAGATTTAAAGATAACCTATGCAAATAATTTGGTTCCTAATATTGTATTTTCTTTCTAGTTATTCTTAGATTACTCCTAAATGCATAGTGAGAAATGTCTTCTATCATTACTTTTGTGTTGTTCCCTCCCAATGGAACACTTTATTCAAGATAGACTCAAAGTTTTCCCCTCCATTCAGGTTTCTACCCTAGATGATCTCTTTTTAATTTTGATATGCCAGACTTTTTAATACACCTTTCAAAGACATTTCCTATCATCTTACCTGTCTCAGTGTTCTCAGACACATCTTAGTGTAAAACAGTGAGTGTCCATTTGTTTTTTTCTTTCCTGCCCATTGTCACCAAGCTGTACGAATGCAGGGGATTGTTTTATCACCAAATTCCACTTTTCAGCAAGCACTAGGTCCTTAATCAATCTTTTATTCTAGAGTGAATGATGTGTGAGAAAATAAAAGAATGTCATTTGTATTATTTCCAACTCCAATAATTGAATCAAGGCTCTCCAGTTTATCTTGGCCAGTGATGAAAATAGCCTCTCTCTCTCTCTCTCTCTCTCTGTATATATATCTGTATATATATATTACTTATCACAGTGGCCATTAGCCAGACTGTTTGAAACTTGAAATGTAGCTAGCACAACTGAGGAACTGTAACTTTTAAATCTAATAAAAGAAAACACTACATGGAATAATCATAGATGAAGTGATAGAGCTAGGTCTACAAGCATAGTGTGTTGGCCTAAATATTCCTGTGAGATTAACAAATTGGAAAGTAGACTGTGTGTGCACTTGTGTATGGATATTTTCACTTGAGACATCAATAATTAGTTATTATTTTATTAACATGTTTCTGGAGGCTACGATGTTAATCATTCTACTGATTAAGATTACTTGGCTGTACTTGAAGTAAAATAAGTTTATTATGTTCTGACATTCTAGGGATTACCTTAGTATATTATAGAGATTCACATTTCCCCTTATGTAAAAAATGTCCACTGTATTGTTTTCATCCACTGTTAGGCTCTAATATCCTTTCTATCTCTCTAATGGGCCAACTTCCCCCTACAGTGTGTACTCTATCACCCCTACCTCCTGCTCACAGGAACCATAAATTGCTACCAAATACTCATCTCAAGAAAGACAGTGCCTTATTTACACTGATTTAAAATAAAACATGAATTTACCAATTTCTAAGTTTTAAAAAGTTCAAATGTGTGGATAAATTTGGTTTTATTTAATGCATTCCATGATTCTTCTATTTTTGTACTGCATCCACTGCAAAGGGCCTGAGGCACAAAATGTTTCAGAACTCCAGTACACTTATTCAGTGGGATTGGGGCAGCTAAAGCACTGGACAGTCTGGATAGCTTTCTGAACCTATATAATGCTCACATTTAAATTGGGTCTTTCTAAAAAGGAGTAAAGGTAGGTCCATCCTAGCAACAGCCACAAAATCAACAGTTTAAACCACAGAACTAGATTGCTACCTACCCTCCCCTGATCACAACCAAGTCCCCTGCCATAATAGGTCAACACAATTTAATGTAATATGAGAGTTTTTCTTTATTGTGATGCAGTGAAGAACTGCACTTCTATCTTTGAAACCAACTTATTTTCTCATTGGTTTCTGATATTATTTTTCCTGTACAAAAGTATCTTTTTTTGTAGTACCCTGTTTATTTGAAAGCATTTATTAATATCATAATCATGTTGTATACTTTAATGTCTCTTTGTGCCATTTACAGTAAATAGAATAAGCATTATTAAAATTATTTATTATATCAATATAACTAATAACCCTATAATAATACATAATTTGATTTAAATTTACATATTAGTTTAAACAAATTTCTGCAGTTTAGATATTTCCCTACCAGACTGTAAGAAAATTACAACTAATAAAACTTTTATAAAGGCAAAATAAGCTTCTGGAAAACATTAATAACTTCAGCACAAGGAAAGACTATTATGCAATATAGGAAACCAGGAGTATCTTGTACAACTTGCCATTGGAAAAAAATAAGTATTTGAACAATTTGATTTTTTTCAACCATGAATTTGTGAAAGGAGTGTAAATTATAGCTTGATATTTTGTAATGATATAGATCTGATTTATTGAGTTCAGGACTGACAAGAAGGTTGTAGGAATTGCCATAGCTCAACACTGGCTTGGGGCTTTGAAGAGGTATTATGCAGTTATTACCACAATAAAAAGATTCACCTCTCATTTTATAGAGCACAGTGATGGATAGCACTATAAGAGCCATGACATGACATGCGGAAGCCTCAAACGGTGTGATATACTTCCAGCGTTTTTAAACAGCGATCACCTGTACAGGAATCAGACCGAATATGCGGTTTTGGTATATTTTAATTATTCCATGGCAAGCAAATTAAGTTTTCCTGGATTAACTTATTTTTATCAAAATAACCTACCTGTGTGATCTTGATACTTATTCTAGCAGAGAATAGCAGAGAAAAATATTTTAATAAAAAGATATAAGAATAAGTGTTAATGTGGTATTGTGATAAAGAATGGTATTCATGAGACCTAATTTATTTTTGTCTAAGGTAAGGAGAAAATTATGTTTTATTAGTCATCATTTGTTTCACTTAAACACAGGAAATATGTCTAAGATCACTTCTATAAGGATTCCACTCTGATAACTATTTCTAGCTTTTTATCTTCATCTCTTTTTATTTGCTCTCTAAACATAATTTTTCTATAATATTGTATTTTCCCCTAACTTTGTAGGTGATTATATTAAGTTCCTCTGATTTAGAATCAGTTGAATTGATTTTCCTTTTTGTCATTTTTAAAAATTTGTTTTAAAAATAAAAGAAGGAAAACATGTTAGCAAGTAGCCATCCATTTACAAAATAGCATAAGAATAGTACAAGCAATACAGAGTTACAGACAAAGTGATAGGAAGTTAACAATGGTTGTTGTATTATGTATTGATATCCTCAAAGTGGTTTCTAAGGAAAACAAATAGAGACATACAAGACTGATCAAAGAATTAATCATTAACTGTTCCTTTCAGTAAAGCAATAGAAGTCAGTAATACAACTAGGTTAGCTATCCTGTATATACATACATACATAATTTCCCCTTCTTTCTTTTCTCTGATCCCTCACCCTGGTTGTTCTATACTTTTGAGCATTTTCCTTTTGTTTCAGAAGGTCTGTCATACCTCCTAATTTTTATTCACACTTTTAGGTTCTTACAATAGTGAGACAATGAATTGCTCACACATGAAGGTCTGGTTGATTTCACTTATGAGTATAGTCTCTAGTATTGTGACCATTTACACGTAAAAGCCTTGAGTTTATCTTTCCTTATGGCTGTGTAATATTCCATTATATAAAAGTACCACAATATTTTTTATCCATTCCTCAGTGGATGGACATTTAGGTTGTTTCCACAATTTAGCAATTACAAATTGTGCTGCAATAAACGTGGTTGCACATATATTGCTGTGATATGATACTTTCAGATCTGCAAAAATACCCTGAAGGGGAATAGCTGGGTTGAATGGGACCTTTAGACCTAATTTGCTGAGGAATCTCCAAACTGATTTCCACAGTAGTTTCACCAGTCTGCATTCCCACCAGCAGGGAAGAAGAGTTCCTATTTCTCCACAGCCTCACCAGCTTTGGTTATTGGTTAATTTCTTAATAATAGCCATTCTTACTGAGGTGAGATGAAATCTCAGTGTTGTTTTAATTTCCATTTATCAAATGACTAATGATGTTCAACATTTTCTCATATATTTATTTGCCATTTGTATTTCTTTATCTGAGAAGTGTGTGTTCATTTCTGATGCCCATTTTTGGATTGGTTCTTTGAATTTGGGGGGTTGATGTTTTTTAATTCTTTATATGTTCTAGATAGAAGACCTTTCTCTGAGGGACAGTCAGATAAAATTTTTTCCCAATTTGCTGGTTTTCTTTTTAGTCTCCTGGTGATTTCTTTACATGTTCAGAAACATTTCAAAAGTATGGAATCCCAGTTATTGATTCTTTGAAGTATTTCATGTGACATTTGGTTTCTGTTCATGAACTCTCTGCCTACCCCTATGTCTTCAAGATTTTTACCTACTTTCTCTTTCAACAGATTTAGTGTTCCTGTTTTAATATTGAGATCCGTGATCCATTTTGACTTGAGTTTGGTGCACGGTGATAGACGGGTCTATTTTCAGTCTTTGGCAGGTGGCAAGCCAATTTTTCTGGCACCATGTATTACAGAGGCTATCATTCTTCCAGTGAGTTTGTTTGGCCCCTTTATCAAAGATTAGGTGGCTGAGTGTGTTAGAGGTTTAGCTGTTTCTTCCATTCTGTTCCATTCATCCTCTGGTCTGTTTTTTAGCCAGTACCAGATTGATTTTATGACAGTAGCTTTATAGTATAATTTCAGGTGAGGGATTGTGATTCCACCTGACTTGTCTTTGATGCTCAGGATTGCTCTTGCTATTCTGGGTCTCTTCTTGTTCCAGATGAATTTAAGGAATGTTTTCTCTAAATCTGTGAGGTATGTTAATGGTAGTTTAATGGGAATTGCATTGAATCTGTACAACAATTTTGGGAGTATGGCCATTTCACAATGTTGGTTCTTCCTATCCAGGAGCAAGGAATGTTTTTCCATTTATTGAAATTTTCTTCAATCTCTTTTTTCAGAGTACTGTAGCTTTCATTGAATAGACCTTTTACTTCATTTGCTAGACAGATTCCTAAATATTTCAATTTCTTGGATGCTATTCTGAAAGGTATGGTTTCCTTCATTTCTCTCTCCATCCATTAGGGCCTGGGCTTTTCTTTGTTGATAAGTTTTCAATAACATTTTCAATCTCATTAATTGATATTGGGTTGTTCAGGATTTTTGTATCTTCTTGATTCAACTTTTAATTTGTGCATATCTAGGAATCTGTCCATTTCTTCTGGATTTTCTATCCTGTCAGAGTAAAGATTTTCAAAGTAGGTATTAATGATCTTTTAAATTTCTGAAGAATTGTACTGATTTCATCCTTTTCATTCCTTATTGCATCAATATGAGTTTTTTCTGTCTTTTCTTTATGAGATTGGCTAGGGATTTATCAATTTTATTTATTGTTTCAAAGAACCAATTCTTTGATTCATTTATTTTTTGTAGGGTTTTCTTCATTGCAATTACATTGATTTCTGCCCAAACTTTATAATCTCTTCCCTTCTTTGGGCTTTGGGTTTGACTTGTTCATCTTTTCTAACAGTTTGAGGTGTAGCATTAGGCTATTTATTTATTCTCTTTCTGTTTTCCTTATGTGTGAGTTCACTGCTATAAATTTCCCTCTGAGGACTGCTGTCATTGCATTCCCCAGATTCTGTTAAGTTATATCTATATTTTTGTTTGTTTATAGGTATTTTTAAATTTCTTCTTTAATTTTTTTGTGAACCATTGGTTGGTGAGGAGGTTGTTATTTGTTTCCAAGTGCTTCTGGAGTTTTTGGAGTTCCCTTTGGTGTTAATTTCCAATTTCATTGCACTGTGGTCAGGTAATATGCATGGGATAATTTCAGTTCTTTTGCATTTAGTTAGGTATGCTCTATGGGCTAGAATGTGGTCTATTTTAGAGAAAGTACCTTGTGCAGCTGAGAAAAATGTGTATTCTGATGTTGTGGTGTGGAGCACTCTGTATACATCTACTAAGTCCATTTGTTCACAGATTTGGTTCAGATCTGTTATTTATTTGCTGATTTTTTGGTAGGAAGCTGTTTTGTCTCAGGACCTGTGATACTTTGCTCTAAGCTCTTCTCCATTGGATCGTTTGTGTTGACCAGGCTGCCATGATTCTGATGGGCTTTCCTTTATAGGTGATCTGTTTCTTTTCTCTAGCAGCTTTTAATGTTCTATTTTTTTACTGTAGACTTGAGATCTTGATTATTATACATCTAGATGTAGTTTTATTTTGGTTATAACTAGTTGGAGTTCTACATGCCTCATTTACTGTATATCAGATTCTGTCTATATGCTTTCTGAAATTATTTACTGACTTTAATTCAAACACTACTACTAAATATTAGCTTTGAACTTGCTTTTCTGCTTCCTAGTAATCACACAAATGGTACATTGAGTTCTTACATGCAAACTTATAGACTCTTTCCCTAAACAAATCCTCTATTACTTCTTCATCTCCTACAATATCACCATTAAACCTTCATCACCTGGTTACCAATGATATCTGCAAATATCAGTTTAGGCCCTGAAATGATATCTGACAAATGACAAGTGACAGGTATGCTATATCAAATTTAATTTATTTTCCTCAATTTACAATTCCATTCTCCTGATTCAATGACTGTACAAGCCTTTTCTTGTTTCTAGACTGTCCGTCTCTTCTTACTTGCCTAAATAATTTCAGCTCACCTTTAGCATCTTTTCTCATGCATATTTTCCTAAGAGAGATTACGTATCTATTATCATACATCAGAAACTGCATGACAATACAGTTATTTATCTGAATCTACACTTTCATTCATTTGTAAGCTTCTGCAAGTCCTTGATGGACCATCCTAATGTACAAATGTGAAGATTTCAATCCATAAAATATATTATGATTTATTAATACATATTTATTAGAGTAAATATTCATACCAGTTTTGGTTAAAAAAACTGAAATTTGAATGTCTGAATGGAAAATGAAATCTTCAACTGCTTAGTAATGATATGCTATAACGTACTTTTAATGATGTTAATTTCTTTGTAAAAAATAAAGATATGTTACTGTAGTATATGTATGATTATCCTTACAAATAAAATATATATGAAGAAAAACATCATTTAATAGTTAACTAAAATTAAAATTGAGGTTTCTTATTATTTAGACAATGTCTTGTGTGTCTTACAAAGTATGTTTACTGTGAAGTTTTTCACATTATTAATTCATTAATTAATAATGAAGTTAAATTAAATATATAGTATATGTTAAGCATGATAAAATCATACTTTATAATTAACAAGAATCATAAAAGCAAGCCAGAAATTAAATAGGTATTTACTACTTTACTTTAAGTGGTAAATGTTGGAGGTGGTTCTGTATACACAAGAGGAGATCAATAAGCCCTAATTTAAAAAACAAAAAGTTCTATAAAAAACAGGTAATGAGAGAGAAGAGAGATGAGAGAGGGTGAGAGTGAGAGAGAGAGAGAGAGAGAGAGAGAGAGAGAGAGAGAGAGAGAAGGTATTGTAACACAGCATGAACAATATATCTAAAAGTGTACCTTGATTTAATACAATGCTCTTACTTTTTTATATATTCTTTGACCTGGTAGTCTGATTTTCAATATGTGTATGTGATAATTAACTTTATAAATTTTTATATATAAATAAATGAATCTTATGCTGGAAAAATAAAAGGGAGGTAAAGGGAAAGGAAAAAATAAGAATTGAAATGTATTAAATACTTATACCAATTCCCTACAGTGAATGTAGTCATTATGTACTGGAAGATGTACTCATAAAAGTTTAAAATGAAAATAAAGGGAAGTTATATAATTACCTAGACTTAGAACATAGGATATATATTTTGAATAGGTTTCTGTGAGCAGGAATCTTCAGTCCTTATATTAGTGATATTAAATGGATCTTTTAAGTGCCAAAAAGGAAATTTGTCTCCTAACCTTTGATAATATCATTTGGGCACATTTTCTAGAATTGTTTAGGAAACTAAAATCTCAGAAACACAGCATAAAAACTGTTGTATAGACACTTATATCTATAATCCAATATTCAACTGACCAAATGGAAAAATACTTGATACTAAAGAAACTAGCATTTAAATTAATTAGTACACTAATCAAATTGTTATAATAAATGCTAACCTCAATACAATATGCTAGAATATACTATGCTCAGCTTTCTGGAAAATATTTAGGAAATATATCTTTTCGATGCTATTTCTAGTGTACAATAGGCATATTAAACAATTAGATGAAATCAAAGCATAGTCTAAAAATATTTTGATTGAAGATCTATGACAAAGATATACCATATGCCCTTTTATACTGTTTCACAAGATATTTACACATCTTTTGAAGTATTAAAATATTTTAAGTATGTAATAATGTTTGTGGTTCTCATGTGCAGAATTAAAGCTATACAGTTGTGAGTTAATAAGAGTTGTAGCTTAAAGGAGATTTGGGAAATGAAGCTATTAAAGAGAGAATTTTACATTTGGAGAGGGATTGGAAATTGGGACCCAGACTAGAGAAGAATACCAGCTGTATTAATCATCAGAGTGAATTGGATTTGAGCAGCTTCTTCAGCTCCTTGCACAGATGACTACTACCAAGTGTATGTGTGAAGATCAACAGATTGAAAATTTGAGAATTTGGAGTAGGAGAACTTGGGATTGAAATAGAGGAAATAGAAGAGACCTCATAATAAATGCATAGTTCACAGGAAATTATGAGCATTTCCTCACTTCTTGCAAATCAACCAGGAGAAACCAAGGAAAAGTGGTCACAGAAAGACAGAAAAAGGCAGTGAAATCATTTTGAGATAATCGTTTGTCATGAAGACAAAGACAAATCAAGTCCTGATAACAAAACCTGTGGGGATAATTAGAAGGCTCTTACAGTGCTACATAGATGGGGAATGAAAGATTTAAGATTCTGAGGAGAAAGATGAATTCTCAATCGCTTTTCTGGGTTCCCAGAAAGGGGGAATAAGAATCGCTAGATGAAATTTCAGTAAATATGAATTAATAAGAGCCCACAGCATAAATGAATGCTCCTATTAATTTGAGTAAAAACATAATGGACACTTATATTAAGAGGATTCTCGAATCTCAATTCCAGGTTTCTGATCATGTTAGATGATGATCCAGAAAGAATTTATATAAAACATTTCAAAAGAAAAAAAGAGAGAGATGTAATAAAATTGCACCCTAATACTATGCATTGTGTCACTCACGTCAAGTGACCATATGTACGATGTTCTCATTACTTTCATTTCTATTTCTCACATTTCTGTTATTGCATAGTATTCACACAGATTAATTTGCTTCATTTTGGCAAATTGTACATGAACATAACATCCTCATCCCCCTCCTTGATCCAGTCTCCCATCTAGTTTCACATGTGTTTTGGGGGATTTGGTGTGTCAAAGGTATTCTAATTACATTCATGTCCTCTATTTCCCGTCCAAAAGTGAAAAATAGAACTTCCATTAGATCCATCTGTACCATTCCTTGGTGCAGACTCAAAAGAATTAAAGATAGCATCCCATAGGGATACCACATAATGCATTTATTTTGATAAACTATTCAATAGCCAAGATAGAGAAGAAGCCTAGATTCCCACTGAAAATGGATAGGGTAAAGGTTGCACATATACACAATGCAGTGCTATTCTGCCATAAAAAAGAACAAAATGTTGTCATTTGCAGAAAAATGGATGGGTCTGGACATTATCATTTTGAGCAAAACAGCTCGACTCAGAAAGACAAATATCATGTTTTGCTAATCAGTAGAATCTAAAAACAGATGACAAGAAACAAGGTAGACTATTATTAGACAAGAGGTGGTGTAAAGGCTCTCCTTGCCTTTCAACTAGAATTTCACATTTGTTTCTCTTTCAGAACCAAAGCAGTGTGTACTTTTTTTATTTTATTGCCTATGCATTCCCTTTATGATTTCTTTCAGCTACATAACCTTAAACTTAATCAGTATAGTAATAACCGTCTAACCATCTCAGACATGTAGAAACTCTGTTACTCTGTTCTTTGTTTTTTCTTTGAGGCAGGGTCTCCCTATGTAGTTCAGGCTAACTACGCAACCCAGGCAGGCCTCGAACTCGTGGCTATCCTCCTGCCTCAGTCTCCCAGGTACTGAGATTCCAGGCAACCACCATGCTTGGCTCTGTTTTAAAGCAACAGTTGTCCCTAAATTTTTGGTACACAGATCAACGAATGTTAAAGCATTGTCATCATTTTTCTAAGAATTTTTTTATTGAAATTACATCACATGGAAATAAATGGAGTAGAATAAGAACTCCAGTACACCTGCCCCCAACTCCAACAGTCTAAAAAGATTTTTAGAAGATGGTGAATCTTATGTTATCATTATAAATCTATTTTTATTTTCTCAGGCATATTTGGAGTGCTATATATTATGTAAATATATAAAATAGAACTTTCTAAAGAGTAACAATTTAACATTACATTAATTTGCTTGATTGTTTTGAAAAAAATACCATGTTCTTTACTTGGTTGTGTTTTCCTTGAAACTGATTTACATACACACAAATTAGATGATTTGTCCTGTATGGTTTCCTTCATCCTGAATTTTGCTATTTGCCCCCTCTCTCCCTTTTATTTCCTCTAAATTAAAAAGTATTGACTTCATTCTAATCCTTGTTTATTTTTCATTTTCAGGAATCATTTTTTTCTATAGGTTGTGCTGGTTATTTGTGTCGCAAGTTATATATTTCAATGTTACGTTTATAAATAAGTTCAGATATTATCAACAGTTCTATATATTCTATCCAAATTTTCACTGAATTTCATTATATATTTTAGCTTGATTATTTTATGGCAGGTTAAAATTGGTTATATTCTAAATGTATTATTTATTTTTTATTAATTCATGAAACTTCTTTTCTACAAATTATTTTCACTCATGTTCTCTATCCTCAAATTTAAGGAATAAGATTGTTTTTAGTGTCACTTTAGTGTCATGAATTTGATGGGCTTTAGTCCATTAAAGCTGTGATCATTAATGTCATGTAAAATGCCCTATATTTATTTGGTCAATAGGAACTCTTTTATTTCACACTTGAATCAAACATTTTCATTGATATCTGACATTTAGCTTAAAACTTAGGAAACATTAGTTGATGAACAGCAAATTTATCATATGCATCTTTCAATAAAGGACATGTATATCACTTCTTTATTTTAAATATCAAAATCTCAATGTTAAAATGAACAGAAGACCAAAGAATAAATTTTCCTAAGGAATCTGTACTACACATTGGTCTTTACAAATAACTGACCGTCTTCTGCAGAAAGAAATATCCTGTCTGTTGATTCTATTTTCCCGTATATATCCAACTTATAAAACATAAGTTGCCTTAGCCGGGATTTTGATGGCTTGTATCTATGGGGAAGGTGAGGTAGGAAGATTTTGAGGGCAGCCTAGACCACATAGTGAAATCAGGTCTCAAATAACAACAAAGCAAACAAGCAAAAAATTTACATTCATTACCATAAATGTAAATGACAGCCAAATTTGATGTAAGCTTCATTGGTCAGCAGTGCTCTTGATTGCCTACTTTACATATTATGACTTTCTTCTTATATTTCCCTTCCATTATGATGGAATACTTTAATTTTCAGTTTAAATTACACTGAGTTAAAAGTTACTGACTTTATTGAATGTGTCTTTTGTCATCTCTAACTCCACAACTTGTTAGGGTTGCTTTCAAATTTTAAACTCAATAGTTCCAAGATGTTTATGTTATGATATTCTTGGCAGAGGCCACCCAAGTTGATCCCACATGAATACCAGGAAAAAATGCAATAGAAAGCCCAGCTTCCTCCCAGAGACCTGCCTTGCTTGTAACTGGAGTGAGAGGTGCAAAGTTGCATGCTGGGTCAATGGGCAGCCTGGTGCACACCCTCACCTCAGTAAACTCTTCTCCCACCACACTCGGATGCTCTCCGGAGGATTTCGTAGCCTTTCATAACCTTCTTGAAGGTTTCAAGTCACTTGACATTTAATGCTCTTGAATAAATCCATTTCCACTTCCTTCCACTCAAATATATTATTTATCATTCTCAACCTAAAAACACTAATTTCTGAAATAGATGTATTTACAGATTGTAATTCTGATGGAATAGAAGTTGATCTGAAGTACATATAAAAGTTACTGTTGAGAAAATAGTTTCACATGTGACTCATGTCTCACAAGAGTCACCTATAGCACAAGTCTTTGAAATAGTAAATATGGTGCACCCTAAAATAACAGGAATACATCGTGTACATTCTGTGTTGACAGAATATTATCAGATGGTCACAACAGTTATGCATTGTTTGTGCAAGGACAATTTTAGTTATACCTATGGAAGAATTAAGAGATGAATGAAAATAACATTATTATTATTATTATTATTGACATCATTAGCCTTTTGAGATGAGATTTTCTTAAGTAATCCTAAATATCTTAAGTATGATACAAAAAAAATCTAGAACATAATTAATACTGAATGACATTAAATAGGACATCAAGATGTTTCATTCTTCAAACTTCTTCAGCCCACCTACCATTTTTCAATAGCTCAAATAAAGATAGACCGAAGCTGAGATTATGCACTCAGATTTCATTGATAGCAAAAAACCCTGGATTTTTAAATTTAATTTGTTCTTTAAAATTGTTTATCATTAGGTACAAAAAGCTAAGCTCAGCTCTTCGGATGTTCTTTGTACATGAATATGACAAGGCATTGATGTGTTGCATGTGGATAGTATTTATAAAGTGAAGTATTTTCAATGAACAACTGTGAAACTGCCATATAAATACATAGAGTTAGTTAATTTGTGTTTAACATAGTAGCTATAATTTTAAAATAATATATTATTACTTGACAACCCTGAATAGCTGCATCATTTAGTGGAAAGGTATGCCAAAGCAATTAAGTAGAGCCTTTTGTTCTTTAAGAAAATAAAAAAAAAATATCACCACTGCCACCAAATCTAAAATGCCAGATAAACAGAATCCATCATATTGTAGGCCTTTATAAGCTTTTTTTTTTTTATTTGCTAAGGTGGTTTCCTAAGCCTATGTAGATTTCATCACGTCTGCCTTTTATAATAATGTCCAAAGTGTTGTAGACACCTGGCTATTTTCTCAGAAAATAAAAGCTTGTTTTTAACCTCCTGGAGTTGTCAAGAACCGTTAGTACTAATACAATGTCCCAAAGCTTCAAATAACTAGTTACTAAGAATATTTGCATATATCTTACTAAAGGGAATGTTCCATCTATGGAAGTGGTTCTAAAAGTTTTCTGCTTTTAAGACTTTCATCCTCCTAAAACTGTTGAGGACTCCAAGAAGCATTTTTATGGACTGTATTTAAGAATGTTTTCCTATTGGAAATTAAAACTGGGAATTGTGCTAAGCATGTGAGCCCACAAATACATATGCTAGGATCCAACACGGTCATATAGGCATGATGCCTATAGCCTCTGGTAAACAAATACTTGTTGCAAATAAGGGAAACTAGATACATCTGCTCAAATAATAACAAAAAATGTTTAATTTTACCAGAAACTTTTCCCCAGTCAATCTGAAAGAAAAGCTTTTATATGTTATTTTACCAAATCTATCTCTACAAAAACGAAAAAGAATAATAGAAATGAAGAGAAGGAAGTGATAGTTTTGCAAACTTACTAAGCGATGGACAGTCAGTGAAGAAGGAAAATGTCTGGTAAGTTCTCACCCTGCTGTTGCCAGGCTGCAGAGAAGAGTGCACTGAAGGGAAGACAATTATCTTATTTCAGTGAAGTGTATACAATATGGCTTTGGTTCTGTGAAAATCTACTTGGCAGATATCAGCATGTATATATTGCATTCACCATGTATTCATTGAAAATTGCCAAAAAATGTTTCAGGAATTTTCATATTAAATTAAAACTAATATTTAAATGTGTCTGGAATTATATGAAAATTTTAACCCTAAAAAGTGATTTAAATTGACGTTTGTAATCCACTTGTATTTTAAAAGTACTAAATTGCTTTGGTATTGAATAAAACATGTTTGCAAAGGAAAAATTTAAAATTAAACTAATCATCGACTATTTTGTAATATAAATATTTGCATACGAACAGTGCCTTAAAGGAAACTAAACAGCAAAAGAGCATAAACAGTGAAAGAATATTTTATGTTTAGTTACTGTCCTTATCCTTTTTTGTGCACAGTTTTAGATGTAACAGGATTGAGTTTGTGAATACCAGCTTGCAAAGCAGCATAAGTATTTCATTTTCTGCCTACTTTCAAACCATTTCTTGAAAGACTCAATTAGTCATTACCCAAGCACCTTTCCTCAGGAAACACAGGCACCTTAGGTTAGGGATACACCGAAATTCTGTGAATTATGCAGATGGCAGGGATAATATTGGTCCAACATACAGACCTCCTTCGTGGAACACTATTGTTTCTCTGGAAGCCTGAGGCTTCAGGAAAATGTCTTTTTAGTGAGACTTAGACTCTTGGTTCTTGCAGACTTGTTTCCACTAATTTATCTTACAGATTTCTCTTCCTTTAATTTTATTTTTAAAGAGAAAAGAACAAAAACAAAATAATAAAAATAAAAACAAAACAACATAAAAACAATAAAAATGGTACAGAATTTCAAAACAAGGATGATTTCATAAGGTAATCTTTTATCAAAACTACGAAGGAAGGAAAAGCTCCTTATCTGCTTCTGTCCCTATTTTAAACCGTGCACGTATTCCTGTTTCTTTTCTCTCCTATTCTGATTAAGGATGTTCTTTCTTTCTTGCTTGCTTGCTTGCTTGCTTGCTTGCTTGCTTGCTTGCTTTTCCCATTCCGGGAACCGAATTCACGACGTCGCGCTTGCCAGGCAGGAGCTGTGCCGCTGAGCTAAATCCCCAGCCTCTAAGGATGTTCTTTAGTGTAAACATTATTATGACATCTTGAGGAACTTAGAGAAAAGAGAATTACTTCGTGAGATTTAGAAATACATGTATCACTGTGATCTCTGGGCATAAAACTGAGCAAAACAATTGACCAAATGAAAATCAAGGGGTAAACCTTCTTCTAGGAAAAAGTTACTTTGTTTCAATCTTGAACTCAAATAACAAATACAATTTTAATTTTTAGCAATCTCAGTTGAAATGAAAAAATGTTTTGCCTAATTTTGTGTGCGTAGTTTTTTTTGTTTTTTGTTTTTCTTGTTTTTTGCTTTTTTTCTTTTTGGTGGGGAAGTTGCCTGTTTCCCTTCGTTTTGTTTTGTACTGAGGACTGCGACTAGGCCCCCTATACCACTGAGTCACATACTTATACTATTAATTTATTTATTTTCTCTTTGTTTGCATTTTAAGACAGCATTTTGCCTCCTTGCCCATGTTGGCCTCAGACTTGCCATTATCTTGCTTAGCTTTTCCAGTAACTAAATCTTTTGAAGTAAGAAAAAGCCAATGTGCTTTTGTTTGGTACAGATAATTTTATCTCAACTTTATCTTTAATATTTGCTTTGCTATATAATAGTAATAATGAAACAAGAGTGACATTTTGGTTTTATTCTTTTTTTCACATTTTAATGCATAACGTACTAGAAAACAGTGCACAAATCAGTCCTCATAGTTCAATAATGCTTTATCACAGAGAAAACTACCGCCTAAGAACATGATGTCCTGCGTACCAGGAACACTCGATGTCTTCTTCTGAGTACGTACTGCGTTCTTCAAACGTAAAGCTAGACTTCTAACTTTTGTCACATAATTTTTTATATTTGTAAACCAAACATGCATTTTTAAAGAACGTGATATAGCATTCCTTTTTTTCTCCCTACACCCTCTTTCCCAAAGCCAAATACAGAGGAAACATTCTTTGGTAACTGAGTTACTGTTTTATCCTCAAATGTGTGACATTGGTCCTTGTGGATGTGAATAATTCAAGCTTTTTAAAATGTGAATTGCTGTGTATCCTTCAGCTATGTGATATTATGATTCATTTGTCCATTCAAATTTTGATAATGACTCTGTTGTTTAAGTTTGTAGTCATGAACTGTATAGAAGTTTTGGTGTTTATCAGCACCCCTCTCTATTACGTAAATTCTGAGCAATAGAAATGGACCATCCACCATGGATGTATGCAACTTTCCTGCAAAATGATTCACTACATTGTGAAGTGGTTATAATGATTTAAAACATCTCTAGGTCGCATTTGAGACATTTGTATCTGCCTATAATTTTTAAATTTGGTTCTGAGAACAATTTTAGATCTTTCCCTGTCTCTGTAGTGATATTTAATTATGTTTTAAATTTTATTGTTTATTAATGAGATAAAGCACTTTTAATATATTTATTGAACACTCTATTACATCTGAGAATTACTTTTTCAAATAAACTGATCATTTTCTATTATCTATCTGTCTTACTTCAACTGATTTGAAGAATTTTGAATATACACGGGAAATGAAGTAGATGAAGTGCTTTCTAGTTACATGTGTTACAGATCTTCTTCAGTTTTTTGGCATGCTTTCTAAATCTTTTGTTCTTTTTTTTTTTTTTTTGTCTTTTTAAGACCAGGTTTTGCTGTGCAATTCAGGCTGCCCTTGAGCTCACTTTGTAGCCCAGGGTGGCCTCAAATTAGCAAAGATCCTTCTGCCTCAGCCTTCCAAGGGCTGGGATTACAGACGTGTACCACTAAGCCCAACTAAACCTCTTAAATCAAGATTTAATGTACTGTTTTATGGTTAGTACCTCTTGCTGAACTATTTAAAAATTCTTCTTCTGCCCGAAGGTAAAAATTACATTATTATAGAAAAACTTCTAAAAGCTTTATTCATTGGTATATCAAATTTATTTCTATAATCTAGCTAGAGTTAACTTGTGCTTATGATTTTAGATACATATCATTATGAATTTAAATTCATTTAGCATAGTTGTTTTTTTTAAACTCATTCTCTTTCCCTGTCTGTAGGAAAAACTTTGCCTGAATGAATGCCCATGTGTGAGCAAAAGTGATTGTGATACTTGAACTTCAATCTTTTCACAACATTATAGCTCTGCAAATTTTAAGTGCATATATTTGTATGTAATATTTTAAGCATTTCATTTTCATTTGCTTATTCAAAATACAGATATAAATTTAAGAGGCTTGGCTATTCTCATCTCATTAGATTTTCTTGTAAATTTCAATATCAGCTACATCTGTTTCTACAAGTAATTGTGTTAGCAATTTGCTTGAGAGTTTATTGATTTTGCATCTTTTTAGCTATGACATCATGAGAATACTTCATTTTTGAAATCTAAGAATGTGATAAATCTTCAAATTTATTCAGATTTCCTTTTTCTCTCACAAATTCTATATATGTCTCTCAGAAGTCTTTCTTGATATTGTTTGTTAGAATTGTTCCTGCACATTTCACATTTTAAAATATAGTAAACAATGTCATTGGTTTTATTTTTTTTTCTCTTCTACCTGTTAAGGAAAACTGCAATTATTTTTATCTGTTAATCAGCAAACTTGCTATAAATGTACTTCTTTTTCAGTAGGTGAATTTGGATTTTCCGCATTTACAATCAGACTACATACAAATAGGAGTTACAATTTGTCAGTCCATTCTTACATTATTATTATCATCACTGTTGTGTGTGTGGTGTTCGGAATCAAAGTGAGGCCCTCACTCATACTGGGCAACCCCTCGACCACGGAGCTACATCTGCAGCCTTGTATTATAATCTTTATTTTCTTCATGCATATGATAGTTGTATGAATAGATGTTGAGTAATGATAGTTACAAAAAGACTTCTCCTCTTTTCCCCAATCTCAAGAAAAAAATATAGAATATACTTCCGGTATTACTGTCAGTAATTTTGCAAATACTTGTGTGGAATGAGGCATTTGCATCTGTATCAGGTTTGCAAGATATTTAAGTTAATAATGGATGTTGAGAGGCTGGGGATTTAACTCAGCGGCACAGCGCCTGCCTGGCAAGCGCAAGGTGGTGAGTTCAGTTCCCGGTACCTGAAACCCGCTCCCAGAAAAAAATAATGGATGTTGAATTATATCAACCTTTCCTCCCAATATGTATATATCAACATATTTTCCTATTTCAATAGGGTAAAAATATCAATTTTCAAATATTAAATCAAAAGTATTTATGAATACATTCAAATTAATTGAGACATATACATGTGTGCCTTTACCAGTGGAGCTGTTTCACAACTTTTTATTCACAATTTTTTTCATTTCTATACATGAGAAAACACATGAGAAGGTTGTACAGACAAAAAAATTCAACAGAGCGAAAAGGAATCATGGAATGCAAGGAAATATTGCACGTTTCAATATTACACAACTCAAGAGCAAAATATAGTAACCTACTTAAAAATGGGCAAACAATTTTAATAGAAATTTCTAAAACAAGACATACATGGCCAACAGCTCTATGGCAAACACTATCAATAATCATCAGGGAAATGCAAAATAAAAAGGACAATAAGAAATGGTCTCACCACAGTGAGAATGGCTATTAGCAAAAGGACCAAATTTTGGTCATGGTACAGCGCAAAGGAAAGTCAGACCTTGTTGCGAATGTGAATCGGTGCAGATATTACAGAAAGTAGTGTGAAGGTTCTGCCAAAACTAAAAAGAGATATATATGTTTTTACCTTCTGGGTCTCCCTCACATCTTTCTCATTGTGTCCTTTGAAATTATTTATGTGAAGTTGCTCGCTTTTCTTATTACTCAACTTATGGGAACTATTTGATAGCAAAATTTAAATTATTCAACTCCAAAGTACAATTCACAGAATTGTGATTCCTCTGAAGGATGCATTTGGATATAATTACTCCTAAGGATTATAATAATTTCATTCACATAAACATTTTCAAACCATACTGAAAGTTGAACTCTACCTAGGAACTTCAGCTGTAATTCAGTTATTTGTTATGATTTTCTAGGTAAAAATATTTTTTTTCTCTTATATTTTCCCAGTTTGTGGATGACGAGTTCCTTTACATTTCCTTGTCCTATTTTTATAAAATATATCTAGCTGCAGATTTGTTTTTATTTTGCTTAAAGACAACTCATTGTCATTAGTTTGAAAACTTCTGCCCCTTTACTCATGTAACTTTTAGTTACTATATTTTTTACTACCTTCCTGTCTTTATTTTGTTTTCTATTTGGGTTTCTCTTCATTTATTTATTTATTTTTTATTTTTTAATTTTTAAATTTTTTTTATTTTTTTTTGAGACAGGGTCTTGCCATGTAGTTTAGGCTGGCCTGGACTCACATGCAGCCCAGACTGGCCTTGAACTCGTAGCAATCTTCTTGCCTCAACTTCCCAAGTGCTAGTCATTTAAAGCACAATTTACATCTAGCTTTATCTTTTCTTGCTCTTTTTCATAAGATCCATATTTTATCTTCATTGACTTCTGAATAATTTCATTATTTCTATTTTCCAGTTGAAGTTTCTTTTTTTTTTGTTCAGAATTACCTAACCTACTTGATTGAGCTGTCAATTCATATCAGTTTGTAATTTCTAAACAGTTTTGTTTAAAGCTGAATTTTCTGCTTTGTAGTTGAATTGTATATTTTCATTGAAGATTTATGCCTTTTTCAATTTCTTTATTCCAATATACTAAATTGTACTATCACATTATTTTATTATTTGTAGTCATTTCTACTAATCATTAATTCCTTGGTTGCCTGTCTTTCTCTCTCTTCCCCTCCCTAAGCCTACTTCAGTTCCCCTTTCATAATTAATTATGTAATTGCTTTCCTTCAATAGACATTTTTCTCTTGGTGCATCAGTGATTACATTATAAGAAATGTTTTAACAGAGTAGTTTTTTTTGTTCTATCAGTGCCAAGGAGATTCAACTATCCTTGTCTCATTGCTATTTTATCCTCTCAGTTGGGGCCTCCTGCAAATAACCTGAATCTACACACTACACAGGTCAGCGCCTCATTCAAGAACTTACAGAGATGACAGTTTTTCCTAGTGAGTCAAGTTCCCACAGTATTTGCATGGAAGGATCGGCTTTAGCAATCCTCAAACTTAGTGTAATGACCTTGCTTTTTATGATCCACAGGCATCTTGTTAGTTTTTGCATGGGTGCAGAAAAACAATGCATTGGCCATTAACCCAAACATAAAGATTTCTCGACTTTCCCGCATCTTACTTGGATTATCTTTTTCACTTTGATCACTGAAGATTTTGGTAGTCTCTTCTTTTTCATCTTGGCTTTGTATAAAAATATAATTCTTATTTGTATACTTTAGTAACCATTTCTGAGGACTTGTGGTAAGAAAGAGGTCTTGCTTTTTCATGTTGTACCACTGCACTAACTCATTTTGAATAGCTGTAAGCCAAATTTATTGAAGGCTTTTTAAAAGGACATTATTTTATATTTATTAAGTTTATTGGAAATGCAGCAGAAGATGCCCCACCCCTGCCAGTTTACTTGAGTTTGTTAGTTACTGGGGTAATAGTTCTGGCTATAGTTGCTGTTACTTTTATTTCTTAGAAGCAGTTGGTCCCTGTGATGCATAGCAGGTTACTATGATGCATATGGTAAGAACCAACCCTCAATTGAGGACCCATTCTGCCTCCCTACTTCCTGCTTGCTTATCCCGTATAAGTCCTAAGCCGCCAGACATCAGAGTCTGATATTCTGGGAATGATTGGCCTCCAAATCCTGGGTGTCATTTCAGTGTTTCTGCTTGCTGTTGCAGTGCATTTTAGATAGACCTATGGACCACTTTAATCATAAGGAACTTGTACCTGTACATGGTATGTCTTAGTTTCTTTTCTTTACCTTCTCTCATCCCCCTCCCATCCCCTCAATCCCTCTTCCACTCCTATTTACAAGAGGACATTATTAACTGATAAAAATAGAAACAAAATATATTAAGTCCTTTCATATCCTAGAGTTATTAAAAATGAGAGTAAGGTATTAGTTCAATTAAGAAAATATGCTTATAGAGGGTCTTTTCCACCTGTTCCCCTCATCTTCCTGAGTTCAGCCATTGCTGCACAGTGCTTACTGTGAACTCTGAGATTATGGCAAGCATGCATGGTTGCTTCTCCATAAACCACCTTCCTGATTATCTGCCCAGACCTCTATGGCAACTAAGAGATGTTCTTTGACATTTAGAAGATCCTTGCTATCTGGATGGGCTGAAAGTGGTGGTGGAGGGCAAGGTGGTTCATAGAACAGAGGGAAACTTTGGTGACTCCCTCATTGGTGGGAATGCCTCCTAGGAAGGCCCAGAGGGCAAAGGTAACTAAGGGAATCTCTGGTGTTGGTATGTTATGAATCATTACTTGCAGGAAATCAAATTCATGAAACCCCACAAGAAGTGCATCAAAGATTTCAGGAAATCAATCAAAAGCAAACTGAAGAACAAAGATCAGAAAGAGTATGACAGGAGCTCCAAAGCACATCAAGCACATCCTTGCTAATCTCAAAAGCTATGAGTTCTTTACTGGTGTGAACATGAGTCTACATGGCATGGTTGCTGTCCTGAATTACAGTGAGGATGATGTGACATCACATAGGATTTTCTTTAAAGTTGGCTTTGAAATGGAAAAACATTGACAGATTTGTCAGTTATCTTGGATGCATCATAACTGACTGTGGTTTGTCTTCCACAAGATGCTAGGGTTTTATACAAGTGGGACTGATGTATTCTTTTGACTGCAATAAATTTTGAGTGGAGACACCATTTTTAGGGAAAAAGAAACATATCACACAGGTTGTCTAAAAATAAAGTCCACTTAACTAAAAAATACAGAATATATACTTAGAGGAAAAATGCAACTTCAACTATAAAATCTCTAAATTTCTTTCACATAAGACATATTAAAAATGAGCTGATCTGAAATATTTGTGTCATGAACAAAACTATGTCTGTTTTGACAACAAGCTCTTTTATATAAGTAAAACTCATAAGGAAACATTGAAATTTCAGAACAAGTGGAATATCTAAGATTAAAACTAGTCATTGTGAAAATCTAAGTATGAAAGCTATAATGGTTTAAATAGCAATCAGAACAATACTAGCTGTTATTTTTTGAGGTTAACACATATTTCTGGTACTAAGAATTAAAACACATATATTTGCATATTTTCAGTTGTCTAATTGCATTATACAGGAGATAATATTCCTATATTGTAGAAAAGAAGACCCAGATTTAGATAGAAATAACTTACTCAAACAATTATGAAAAATATAAAACATATTACATCATTACTATTTGACTCCAAAGCATGCTTAATTTCCTTATAAAATCTGTCCTCATTTATATAGATTATAAAACATAGAGTCTCAGACTTCAAGTGAGCTAATTCAAAGGATAGAGAATTTATAAATGGTAGATTTTTTTTAGAATGTTTCACAGGAAATGATTAGAATTTTAATGAGTGTTCTTTATATTCTGTAGTTGATTTTAAAGTCCAATATTCTTTCCCAAGAAATGCTAAAACTTGGTATAGCTATTTGGGAATTCTAGAATTCTTATTTTTAAGTGTTAAGATTTGCATCTTTCATATTCTTCTAAAGTTACTTTTATTTAATTTTTGTTTTAAAATCTTCTATTAATCAAGAATATTGGTCTCTTTTCTAATTATGTCATGCCACTTTCTAAATATATCTGACAAGAAACCTCAATGATTTTGAGAATAAAATTCAAAATTTAGCATTACGGTTTTATTAACCATTATGTAATATCATTTACAGTTGCATGTTTGCTTCTGCACATGGCCTATATAAAATAATTTCGAATATATAGAAACTAGAATGTGATGCATACTTTCTTTACAAGAAAAATTTAAACTTTGTGACACATGTTGACTAGAAATACTTTTTCTGGATGTTTTCCAGAACACATTACTACTGAAAAAATGTATCAATAGACTTTTCTCCTGTGCACAAACCAATGCTATAATAAGACAGGCTTAATGAGTCAATGCATTTATGTGGGAAGAGCAGGGACCAAATGGAAAATAAAACCAAGATATAGAAATAGCCTAAGACCTTGGAGAGCAAGCAGGCTTATTTGAGAGTGAGGAGACTGAAGATCTAGTGAAGGACAGACTACTAATTAATTGTTTAACCTTGGCATATCACTCATATCTTAAAAAATATTTTTCATGTTTTCTTCTCAAGCATTTGAATTTAAATCTAATAGCTCTCCCTAAAGAGCAGGCTTTGATTGTTTTCGCCATAAAGAAATGACAAATTTTTGAGGAGATGGTTAGCATTTCCCTGACTTAAACACTATATAATCTCAAAATTTTACATATGTTACAAATATGCACAATTTTAATGTATTATGTGTCAGTGAAAATTAATTTAAATTTCTTGAAGAAATATTTTAAAATCTTACTGGGGTCAGGGATATAGCTCAGTGGAACACAGCTTGCCTGGCAAGTGCAAAGTCCAGAATTTGATTACTGGTACCAAAAAAAAAAAAAAAAAAACCCTTTCCTAATAAATTTCACTTTTTTGATTGTTTTGTTTTATATATTTGCATTTGTAATATTATTACAAGAAAATTATCTCGTAACTAGACAAGTTTGATGATATAGACAAGCACCAGTTTTTGCTAATTTTGACTTTTTTTTTTTTTCATTTTACAATGGTGAGTGACAGGCATTGAGTGGAAACTGCAAGTCACACTTTGAACTCTGATCTGTGCTTGGGCTGATGATCTGACATTGTAGTTCCTCATGAAGCTGGGAAATGGACAAGTTGCAGCTCTTAGTGATGTACCCAGTGACAAGGACAAGTGACTGATATTGTGTTCTATGTTGTACCACAGGAGGTAAATTGCATGAAATATTGAAACCTTCCTTATAAATGAACTCTGTGTTAGATTGTTGTGCTCAATGGTATGCTGAGTGTTCTAAACACATTTATGGTAGGCTAGCAAAAGCAATGATGTTCACTAGGTTGTGTGTATCGAGTGGATCTTTAATATGATTATTTTCAATTCATGATGACTTAATAGGAGTCAACCCCACTGTCAGACAAGGAGTACTATATCTGTATAGTTCATGTAAAATAAGTTTTTTAGTCAGTGGCTAAATGATCCTTAGGAGTTTAACCATATTTATCAGATATTATCCACTGTTAGAAATTATAATATGCACATGAAGAACAACTCTGCATATGTGTTAGTAAAAAGGTAGATGATTACTTAGGCTATATAGACTTTTATGGTCTTTAAATTGAAGACAGACTCTACCCACTGTGGTTATAAATGAACAAAATTTATGGGTCCATAAGTATTACAAGTACCTCTTATAAATTTGCAAGAACTTATGCAAATTTGTTATTCTTGATATTATAACCAAAATTGTAACTCATTCAGAAACAATATTCAGCTTCATAGTAATTTTGCTCTGGATGCCAACATTGAGCAACATGTCAAGATGTATGTAATTTACCATAAAGTCCTCCTGCACTTTCTATAAACAATATTCAAGAGCTACATTTTATAAACTCAGTGAACTTAGATGTGGAAATACAGAACTGAGCTACTCAAGAGAAGAATGCCTTGGTTCACACACTTAATTATTTCCATGATTCTGGTTGCAAACTGAACTGAATAGGAACCAGTTTAAATTTCCCCAACAGGTCAACATTGAACCTCACCACTGAATCCTATTTGGTTTTCCTCCCATTTGTTCTGCAACCATAGTCAGAAAAGAATTAAGTTCATGAAACGAGGTACCATTGTGTAAAACGATAGCATATTTTATATTTTTGTTTGGTTTTAAGTAAATATCACATTGACTTTTTAATCTATTATAATGGCTGAAGTGGAAAAGTAAACAAATTCTAGATGCAGTAGTTACATGTTTTCCTTCATAGAGAGTTTTTCATAATATAAATTGATGGACATCATGATGACAAACCTAGGAAATGTGAGCAAAGAAAATACTAGAAACTCCACATAATGAATGACATGAGATTCTTTCACAATAATGTAGAATTTTATCCCACTCTGAGGAGGGTCAGGATTTCAAGAGAGCTCTGACTCTCTCTTAACTTGCCTTGCTAATTATAATTTTTTCTATGAGTTTAATATTGTTTTACACTTAGTTATTTAATTAGTTAGTTAGGCCTTCATTATGGGACAATGCATAAGAGGAAAACAAGCTTCACTATATAATAATCTGTAAGAAAAAGGGTTACCCAAGGAAAGGATGGATGCTGATGTATAAAAATTACCTGTCATATAAAATTGAATCCTACCTACATCCAAAAAGACAACAACACAGAATTTGGAGACAAAATTTATAATTTGGAGACAAAATGCAAAGTGACTGTGCATCTGTCATTCAGTAATTTAAATTTAATAACACTCAATTTCCTTCACTTAAAGAGAAAGATTATGTGAAACAATTTCCACAAGTGTATTTGATCCGTCTCTGGTACTCGCTTTTGTTATTGTAACAAATACTTCAGATAATTAACTGATGAGGAGAAAAGAGTTATTTTGATTGAAATTTTAGAGGACCCCGTCCATAGCAATTGACCCTACTGTTTTTGAGCCTGTGGTCGGGCAGTGTAGCATGGTGCATATTAGTCAGATTTCCATTCAGTGGCACACAATACCCGGGGGCTCAAACTTAAGAGATTTAATTTGGCTCATGACTTCAGCAAGTTCTGTCTACAGTCAGCTGGCTCCAGCAGAAACATCAGGGAGGAAGGAATGGCAGGTAAAGGGTCTCAGACTGTGGTAGCTGAGAAAGGAGAAGGAAACCGTGCCAGAGAAGAAGGGGCCATGAATCATATAAAATACCCAAGGTCATATCTTCATAATCCTTCCAGACTCACCAAGGCAGATGTTCCACCATTCCACTGAGCACCTCCCAAGCCAATCAAATTAACACAATTGAGTTAAATGACACATCCCACACTTTATAACTTGACACCTAAACATATCTCTTTAAACCGTGCTTTCTCTGCAAATAAACGTAGTAATAAATTTATAATTCTTCCCAAAACAATTCAACTAGTTGGTGTATAACTGAAAAATGTAGTAATCCCTTCCTCAAAATTATAATAGTTCCAGCATTTTTCAAAGTCCAAGTCAAAGTCTCTTCTGAGATTCAAGGCAATATTTTAGCTGTCCACCTTTTAAAAAATTTACATAATCCCAAAGTACAATGGCACAGGATAAACATTCTCATAAGAAAAGGAAGGAAAGGGTGACAGAAATGAACGGGACCAAAGCAAGACCAAAGCTGAGTGGAGCAGTCATTAAGTACTGTAGCTCCATGATGTAAAGATATAATTCCTGGAGGGCTTGAGCAGGCCCATCCTTATGGCCCTGCTCTTTGCAGTTCACATGGCCTCTCTCCTGGGCTATCTTTGCTCAGTCTGAAACTTTCTTCTGTAGACTTTCCATTTTCTGACATCACTGTCTTCCTGAGTTCTCTGCTATACATTTTGCTTCATTTCCACAGCTTCACACACTCTCTTCTCTCAGAGACTCCTTGCCTGGATGCCTATGCTTTCCTGTGAAATCTGGGTGGAAGCATCCCTGACTCTGCCTACCACTCTTACATTCTGCATGCTAGTAAATCCATATTACATTGAATAATATCAATTTCTGCTGCCAGATAGAGCAGCAGCCCTGTAGACTATAGATGAAGTCTGGCCTCTGAGTGCCTGGAAGGCTGAGCAAAGTAGAAAGATTCCAAGGAAAGACATTTCTCAGCCCTTCTGAGCAGAGTTCCAGGTTCTATCTTCTCAATGGAAAGAACTGCACTTTTGTACCAGAGTCTGTGATGAGTGGATTTCTGCAAATCCTGAGATGCATTCAAGGCATCTTTTTTCTGGACTTTTTTCTTGACTTTGAATTGAGTATATATTTTTTTCTCCTTGGTGCTAATCTCTTCATTACCACAAATTCTTAAGCTCCAACTTTACACGTGACTCCATCTGGACCAAGGTTTCAGTTGTTCAGATTTTTCTGCTCTACTTTTAGTTTTTAAAAATTAAAACAAAATTTATAATAAAATTATAAGATGTTAATAATAACTAATACACTATTTATTATTGTCTCCAAAGTACTTACCCTGAGACAAAAGAGGCTTTTGCTTGCAAAGCACAAACCAATGTAGAAGCTCAAAACTTTCTTTTCAATGAATGAGGGAAAGTAGTAGTATAAATGAAATAAATTAGCATATATATTAATACATTTTTGACACAATGAAATATCTAATTTTGAGATTTAAACTTCTCCTTACTTCATATTTATCTAATCTTTTTCATACTTTATATGGATAAATATATTGTGTGTTTCTTCTGTACAAGAAAACCACATAATTAAGACTGTGTGTCTGACTTATGTCACTTATTATGTTCTGAAGTTGCATCCATTTGCCTATGAACGGCTCATTTATCTTCACTTATGGTAACCCCTTTTTCTATAAATACCATGTTTTCCTTATCCATTTATCAAAAATCTAATAATAACTAATGCCTATAAGATTGGGAGAAAAAGGAACTCTTTTACATAGTTGGTGGTAATGTAAAGTAGCACAACCACTATGGAAATCAGTGTAGACATCCCCCAAAAATCTTAGAGTAGAAATTCCAATCCACCAAGCTGCTCCCCTTCTAGTTATCTTCCCAAAGGAGTTAAAACCATTATATTATAGACATGCCTGCATACCCGTGTTTATAGCAGTGCAATTAATCACAGTGATATCTTGGACTCTGCTCTACTTTTTGACCTGGACATGTTAGAGTCTGAACATTGGACTATCTTTGATATTTTTTTCCTGACAGATGAATTTTTTTGTTTGTTTGTTTGTTTTCCAGTACCAGGAATCAAGCTCACGACCTTGCGTTTGCCAGGCAGGCGCTGTGCCGCTGACCTAAATCCCCAGCCCCTCTGTCAGATGAATTATTCTACTACCTTTAATCTTGGTCTCTGGATATGGGCAACTGTAGAAACAGGTTTTTTGTTTGTTTGTTTTTATTTTTGTTTTTTTGGCCTGAGTGTAATGTAGGTGGCCTCTAGTGAAAGAAACTTTCTTTTCCACCTGAGATCTCATGAGCCTGGCCTTACCATCTGCATGCCCATCTGCATTCTGGTCGTCTGAGCTTCAGCTGTCTCACTCAGCAGACTCTGGTTATAGCATCCATAGGCCTCCCTAATTTACATCTCCATACTTTTTGAAACTCTTCCCACGAATCAGTTCCAAAGGCTTCTGAACCATATGGTAAAGTATAGTTAGGCAAGGATCCTACCTCTCCAGTACCAGTTTTTTGATTAGTCAGCTTTCTCATTGTT
The DNA here is from genome assembly GCF_000276665.1 of Chinchilla lanigera. Taxonomy (NCBI): domain Eukaryota; kingdom Metazoa; phylum Chordata; class Mammalia; order Rodentia; family Chinchillidae; genus Chinchilla; species Chinchilla lanigera. Next base: position 9,634,420 of record NW_004955425.1, on the reverse strand, counting down.
GAGAGACACAACAGTGGATAGTCACAATTGAAAAGAAGAGAGGTTTACTTGGGCTTATGGTTTCAGAGAATTCAGTCCGTGTTTGGCTGGACCCAAGGCGGAAGACTGTCGGGGAGCATAGATACTTAGTATGTCATGGTCAGGAAGCAGAACACAGAACTGCATCATAGGGTAACTGGCCAAGAAGCACATACAGTACCCAAATTATCACCTTCATGACCTACTCAGAATTGGGCTCCACAAATTCCTGGGCAGCTACCAAGCCAATCAAGTGGAGACAACCAAGTTTAACAACTAAAGTGCGTGAATATATGATATAATAAGACTGTTCCACTTGTGACTGAAAAGTGAAATAGACAAAAGAGACTGTGGCTCACATTCTGTGAAAAGTTGTGGCCCTGAAAACCTAAAAGCTTCCAGCTTGACTCCATCTTAAAGTGTTCACCACCTTCCAACAGTGGCAAGCTGATGACCAAGGCTTTGATCCATAAGCATTTGTAGGAAATTTTAGATCCAAAGTGCATTTTTCTGTCTTTCTGCTCCCTTACACTGTCTATCTCCAACATGAAAGTCATTTGCATCTTGATCAATCACAGCAGTATACATTTTATAAGTATATGCTTTTGTTACTCATATTTAATTATGTATTTCAAAATAATTGCTCCAGCAAATAGTTCCCTTTGATTAATCACTATAAATATGCATTTCATTATTTTCCTGTGTAAACAGTAATCAGATATATAGCATTCTATAATGGAATATGCAATGTAAATTAATCAGTGTTTGGCATATAACTTAAAGAAATATATGAAGGTAAATCTGTTAACAACTTAGTAAAACAGCGTTATGGAAGTTTTCATGTAGCTAATAATCAAAAGACTAATTGTCATACATACTAATGATAAATGTGAAAACATTAACAACCCAAAACAAGGGTGATAACACTGTATTTTCATCATTGCTTTGTGGTTAATATCTGTTTTGCCCTCCTAGAGGAAATCTTTCAACAAAAGCATCTGTTACACTGTCAGTTCTATAGTTTCACATTAGTCAGTTTGTAAAGCACAGGTGGAACTGATAGTTTGGATTTCTAAAATAAGGCTAAGAATCTTCCTTTTCATTGGTAATTTTCCATGTGTCAAGACAGCCAGGCCAGAGCAGCAGCAAAAAGGGAACATTTGCAATAATGAAATAACTGCAAGACTTCTAATGTTTGAAGTTTTTTTAACTATTTAATTTTTCCCTATATCATCTGTTTAAAAGGAGTTTTTTACATATATGGATGGTATGTATTTGTGGGTGGGTTGAAAGCAGTATTTCGGGCAGTGGTTTCTTACTAAAAGACAAATTCCATGGGAACAGCACTTTTCTGTTAATAATCTAATGTGGCTGTTGCCTCTGTAACAGTACCCATACTACATAATATTAAATGTACCTGATGAATTATTTGATAATTATTTATATGAATACTTTTATGAATGGTTTTAAATCTTTGTTTATTATGGACCAAAATAAACTTCTTTCCATTGTTTCACTATTTTGTAAGCCATAAGAGCACATAATGAATTTATGAAATCTGATTCTTGGTTATTGCACTATAGTTCTGTACTAAATATAACATCAGCATAACATAAACGTTTATCTCCATTCTTTATTTATTATAGCCTTCAAAATCTATGATAAGGGACTTTCACTCATATTTCTTTTATATATATATATATATATATATATATCCATTAAAAGCATCACAAGAAACTCACATTTTATCTCCTTTACATAGAGGCACACAGCAGGCTATACCTATTATGCAGTGCATGCCATCCTGTGGGTTGCTATCTATGCAATGAGAAATTGTCTCATTATTTTTGTAGTAACAGATGGATCCCTAGCTGTTCACATTTCTTAAGGTTTTAAGATCTCTTGGGTAATGAAAATGATTTCTTTTTTAATGGAATGCTTTTGCTTGTTCTTAATAACTGGTACCCTTTAACACTGGAATCATATGTCATTTTTACCTTTAACAACAACAAAAAGTACTAGGACACAAGAGTTAAGTAGCTAGTTGGCAAAGCAAAGTTAATAGCTTCCTTTGATTTTTTTGGTATGATATGAATGAGTTTTTATACTAATGGCTTATTTACAATAATCTCCTTTCAGCAGTTTGCCTGGGAGCAACATGAAAGCACAATTAATAGGAAAGTTTACCATAATCATGACTCACAGCAGATGAAATTCACAATCCTCAAATTACAATCTCTTTTAATAGAGTATTGCTCTCTTGGTTCACAGCATGTAAAAATCAGAAGTGTTTTTCCACTGTACAAAAAATCGTTTTCAGAGTTGAATGATTCATTGTTTTACCATCAAGTGCCATGTAATAGATAGGACTGAAATTTTTACAAGTGTAACTTTCTCTTTTACTCTTTGAACAAATTAGCGGACATCTAGTTAACATTTCTAAATTCATGATCTCAGAGTAAGTTAGCAATGATTAAAGCAAGTACCTAAATTTTGATTTGTGTTACCATCTCTTAATTTAAGAAAAGAGAGAATGCCATGAGTTTCTTCTGTGTAGCATCCTTTGTTTCTATGGAGTTTGGTAGGTAACTAATAACTAGTCCAACTACCTACTCAATTCTCTGTTTTCTAGGAAAGCCTATTTAATCAATACACTAATAAGATTCAATTGCAATCCTTTGTATAACTTTAGGAGAATGTGGATGGACTATGGTCAAGATGTTTGGTAAAATGTTTCCAATAAACATTTTATGGGACTAATATATTACAAGCACTGTGATGGACAAGAAGGATGGAAAAATAAATGAGATGTAAGTGCTGTACTAAGACTGTTCAGGATGGAGTAGTTACTGCTATACAAATGTGTATTTTTGTCAGAGCAGAATTGTATAACTCCTTTCTTTAAGGACATTCATTATTACCAAGCTCATAGCTCATGGACTGAACCAGAATAGCTCACTGTGACACTCTTCTATCTTCAGAGGGAAAAATCTAGAGAAGTCCCTTAGAAAATTTAACAGTGGAATAGACATCAGCATGAATTACAAAATTTTATGTCACTAAGGAATGTGTGTGAAACCTAGTGGAACTGATTCTTATTCAACAGTGTGAAGATGATCTGCTAAAGCCACATTCCCTGCAACACAACTTTTACGCCATATCATAAAGTAATACTTTTTCAATGCATTTGAATTATACAGATGAGAACTCACTGGTGTGTTTTAAGCTGAATTATATAAACTAATGTACTGATTTCAGATTCACCAGTTCACATTCAATTTTCTAATATATAGTGTAAAGATCCAGTACAATAAAACAGAGCATGATTTTCTGTACATGTTGATGTATGTGGATATGCATGTATGTTGTTAATTCTTTTCTCTGTGTATCACTAAAACTAACATGCACCATTTTCTACAGTAAGAAGTTAGGTAGCTCAAAATCAAAATTCCTATTCCAAATTAACCTGAATTGGATTAAAATGTGTTAATATTATGAATGACATATATAAGAAAGAAAAGGGTTACAATAGTTTTATTGTTTTCTAAATGTTTAAATCTTTTCACCTTCACTATAGTCATTACTAATTCAATTAAATCACGATAATTACCTAGTAGGTTCCTAACCTATTAGGAACCTATTAAGAACCTATTATGCCAGTTATATAACAGGGCAATGGCAGCAATCATGATAGGTTTGTTTCTAACTCTGAGGGTGTTTACATGCTGGTGGGGAAATCTGATTTATAAGCAATAAATGGAATACAGATTACTGACATAGTAAGAACAAGCAAGTAGGTGATCTGAAGTGCATAGTAAAAGTATCATATGTTGTATAGTGTTACTTTCTTTAAGAAGATACATAAGTTTAGCTCTGAAAGGGAAAATGAATGAAACCTTTGGGATTTCTTTGTTCAAGTGAGAAAATACAAGGAAGACGAGCTAAAGAGGCACAGAGAAGGAGGGTTGGCATGGACTGAGAGGTGGTCAACAGCAAACTCAGTCAGCGAAGGTGCTGGCCAAACTGATGGATTAGGATTCCTCTGAGCTTAGGGAATTGAGTAAAGACTAAACTGAGACCTGGTTTAATGTTCTTCTTTGGTAAGATCAGTTTACTATGGAGAAAATTGACTGATTACAGGGAAAACAGGGCTATTCAAATTTGTGGGGAAATTAATGAGGTAGTCTAAGTGATTTCACCCCATAGATTTTATTCTATGCATTGAATCATAGATTGATATATTCCTATTATAATTTTCACTTGAGCCAGGCATAAGCTACATGCCTATAAATTCAGAATTCAGAAGGCCAAGACAGGAGGATTTCTGTGAGTTTGAGGCCAGCCTGGGCTACATAGTGAGTTCAAGGCCAGTGTGAACTACATAGGGAGACTATATATATTTTCTTCATTTGAGTCATATGTTATATTCTTATTATAGTTCAGTAATTTTTGGCCTTAAAGATGATCATAGAGTTTAGGACAATCACCATGTGAAGAGGAATAGCTCTTAACTTTACTCTCATGGTTAGATAACATAAATTTAAATACATTAAATTTGAGATTTTCAAGGAAACAGCTAAAAATAGCACCAGTTTCAGGAGAATTGTTACATTATGAGTATTGGATTTGACCCAGAAATTTGAAATATGTTTGAAGTGTAGTATTCCTGTAACATGAAAATATATTAGCTCTTTTAACTTTCTAGACCTAAGAAGTTTTGGGCTTAGGCTGGATTTTAGTCCCATCTGTATTACACTGTGACTCATATTCAAGTTTCTAAGATAAAAGAAAGCAAATATTTTGCTTTCCATGTAAACTGACTTCAAAATGGAGGATAATCATAAATTAAAAATAACTGGGATGGGTCTTTTCATACTATGGTTACTTTTATATTATTCTATAGATGTATTCACAAGTCTTCAGCAAGGTGATTTTACTTTGCTAAAGTTTTAGTAATAGAGTATTATTGTTTAGTAGAAAATCAAACATAATTACAGTTTGGTCTTCTGGAAGTAAGTTTACTGTTATCATTAAGGGTAGTAGAACTATCTTCAATCTGTGAACAATTTTCAGTCTAAGGGGTAGGGTTGCAGACACATTATAGCACCGAAGATAAGTATATTTAAAGTACTTAGTTACCTATTTAATATTTTAGCAGATTCTTTTCCTTGTTTTAAGAGTTTCATATCATGATGTCCATACTGCAAAATATTTCCAAATTAGAATGTATTTCTAAGAATGCTATTTTCTATTCAGAAAAATGAGATTCATAAAAGATACCATATTCAGTGACTCTTTGTACACTGCCTTCCTTGTCCAGGAGATATATTATTCTTTGCCAATCTCCAGCCCAGAAGACAGAAGACTGGAAATGATTTCAGACTATCTTTAAAAAGACTGAAGATTAACCTGTTACAGAGTACCCCTCGGTCACACTCTTTAATTTGCTTTCTAATCATGAGCTTGGTCTGAGGAGAGATAAATAATCCTTCACTATATCAATTCCATCAAACCAATGGACAGAATCTGATTGCCAATTTATTCCTAAATTTAAACAAATTAATTAGGCATTATTATAATCTGTTTAGCACTCTCCCTTATTTCATGAATATTTTTATACAGCCAAATATGTGCTATATAATGAAGGCTGATCTGTTAACAAAATCAGTTCTTCAAGGTTATATTTAATAATAATACTCTTATTAAGAGTAATTGATACCAAGGCTCTTAATGATTTTTAATGGAATGATGTAATTTTGAAAAACATTTTGAATATTTCATAAAGCTATATTTATGCAACAGGAGAAAATTACAAGCAAAATTTTATTTCTAATTGATAAATGCTAACATTAAAGTTAAAATATTGCTATTTTTTTCTTTGATTCTTTTGCACTCAAAACTATAGTAAAAATGATTAGTAAAATACATTCCCAGACAGGTTGAGGATATAGCTCAGAGGCATAGCACTTGCCTGGCAAGTGCAATGTCCTGAGTTCAATTCCTGGTACCATAAAAAAAAAAAATAAAATAAAATAAGTTCTTAGAATTATTACTAACAGGGTGTTTTTAAAGTCTGTGAAAAAACATCAATAAAAAAGTGATTTTATCATTTAATTGAGGGGGCAATTTGAGTCGAAAGGAACGCAAGAAGACACGTAGGAGATGTTGAAAATTTCTTAAGAATGAGAAAAAAGCTGGAAGAAAGAGGGAGAAAAAGAAAGGGAAGCAGGACAGAAGAATGAAGAAAATAAATAGGAAGAAGAGGTAAGATAAAATGCAAATTTTATAAAGTTACTAGTAGGCAAACTTGATTTTGTGAAGGAAAATATAAATCTCTAGAGGGAGCAAAGAATTTGAAATATCATAAAATATTCCTATGTAACATTAAAAAATTCACCTTTCAAGAAAGAAACAAAAGTCTAAATAAAAAGTATATTCTGTACTACAAAATATTTTGTTACATATTATATATCTAATACAGTATATACAATTAACATTGCTTTATCTGTTACATAATAAAAGCATTTCATTTCTCCATTTTACTTATTGTTAAATATGAATAAGCATAGGGACATGTTCAGACCAGAATCCATCTAAACAATTTCTTTTCAGGGTTCCAGTCGCATAGTATAAGATTTGGCCTTACTCTATCTACTGAGAATATATAAGGACAGCTCCTATAAGGGATCTAATCATAAGGATCTTGTGATTTTATTAAATCCACAATATCTCTATGAAATTAAATGGCAATTTTTTTACACATCTTCCAGACTTTTGTTTTTCTTTTTTGGCCCTGGAAATTCAACTCAGGACCTTGTGCTTGGCAAGCAGGTGCTTCTGTCGCTGAGCTATATCCTCAGTCCTCTTTCACACTCTTGACACTCCAAATTTATAGAACACCCAAACCTCCAATGTCAAGAGTACTCTTGTTACCACACCATTTCTGCCGCTGCCTCTACTTTGAGAAAGTGTTGCCTAAGGATTCTACTTTTCAAGAAGGAATGTGCCATGATATATATACATCCTTCCAAATTTGTCCCTGAGTTACTAAGTGTTCTAGATTCAGAAGAAATACAAATAAAATATTTATTGGAAATATAATGAAGAAATATTTCACCTCAAAATTCAACTGTAAAATGGTTTGGTTGGTACAAAACCTGTTTTTCATTTTAAGAAATGCAAGAAAAACTGGTAAAATCAATGGTTTTTATCTAAACTTTCTGATGGGCAAATTTAACAGTAATCTAGTAATGATAGTCCAGGGTTTGCATTTTCTGATCTAGATTAAAAGATTTGCCTTATGGGAAATTCTTTTCAGATTTTGGAAGTAATATGTAATCTGTATTTTCACTATCTTATGAATAGTTTAAATGGTTGTATAATGTGTATTTTAAATTATATAGGTTTGCCAAAATTTTTGTAAATTCACTGTGAACTCATAGATATCAATTGCTTACTAACTTTTTAAATTTAAAACATATCATTTTTATGCCTTCTGTCACGATTATTGCAATTTAAGTTTCAATGATGAATAGAAAAATCAATGTAACATTTTGGGTCAGTGAGTCATGTTCTTATCTAGAAGAAAGAGTGCATACCTGATACATTTCTTATCTAGAAGAAAGAATGCATACCTGACACATTTAATTTCTATTAAATCTTCATAGGCTCAAAATTCATAAAATCAATTTATAAGCATAATCATATTTTAACATTGAATCAACTTACTTTGTAAGTGTTATATACTCCTCTGTTTCACAAACAGGAAGATTGATGCTGTGAATTAGGAAATTCCTTGCCCTGCATTGGGCAGTAAGTGAAAGGAATGACGATTAGGCTGGTGCATTTCCACAAAGTAGTTTAGCGATACCTATTTGTATCAGGCATTATGTTAGGTCCTGAGGAGACAAAAGTAAATTGCATGCAGTCCTTCTTTGTGTCGTTCTCTCATAATGACAAGAGCAAAACTACACGTCATGAGGGACTGTTGTGGAGGGAGGACCTGGCTGGCTACAAGTCTTCCCACCGATGTCTGAGCAATGCCATTCAGCCTGTCAGCTTCCACCCCAACAGATGTCCCTATATGGCAGGAAGATATTAGTGGGTGGTAAGAGATTTGGACACATTTGTCCCTGCCTCTGGGTGATTTCCCCCCCTAAATTCATATGCTCTGCTTGAGCCAAAAGGTTGCAATTAAAATTAAGTTGAGAAGCCAGACAGAGCGAATTCAGGATGGCTCATAAGCTTGCTCTCTCACCTCAAAGCTTGGCTTACTTCTCTGTGTCCAGTGGCACCTCGCACAATGCCTTTTATGCACTTGCACTCAGTGAATGAGCAAAGGGAAGGCTCAGAGAGGCTGTTGCAGAGATAAGCCAATTTAACAGTTACCTCTTTGTTCTGGATGGAATATTGAAACAGTAGCTTCTGTTTGCAAAGAGTAAATTGTTTTTTCTGAATACCATGGGCTCAACGCCTTTGGTTTTAAGGGTCTTTCAAATAATTTATGTTTGAGATAATACTATGAAAACAGTGTGCACCTGAAGGAAATGGTTGTCTATGTATATTACAGGTTATGCTGGAGCATGATGGTACTGTTTTTAATTGCAAGGAACATTTAGCAAGACCTTGGGCTGTGCAGGTACAGGGACTATTTAGATATTGTCACTCAGGTTGGTACAATGGTCAACTGTTTGCCTACAATTAGCTCTGCTTCTGGGTGAAAACTCAAGCTAAGACACATACATGACTCAAATCAATTCAAACAACTGAATAGCTGAGTACAGATACAAAATTGACACACTTCCTAATTAGCTAAGAACTCTTCAGTAGAAGAAAGACTGAAAAAAATGCTCTTTTAAGAAAATGTAAAAGTATTATCAGAAGGATTCATGAAAGCAGTTTGGCATTATTCAAAAAGGGCTCAGAAGAAGACAGAGGAGGTGTTATTTCTCTTATATCATCCACTGAGCCCAACTAAAAAGCCGGAGAAGCTGGGGCAGTGGCACACAACTGTAATCCCAGACTGTGGAGGCAAAAGGAGGAGGATCACCAGAAGAAATATATTCATGTGACATAGACTCCGGAAAATGGAGAAAAACAGTCAAACTGATGAGGAACCTTGGAACCCACAAAGACATTGGAACAGTGTCCCTCTTTTTCTGTATTTGTTTTGCCACATTGTGTGCTAGATATGACAACCTATAACACCTCAGGCACTGGTGACCAAGCTGTGGCACGCCTGCCGCAGCCAGCTATTTGTTATCATTGAACGAGGTAACGCAGCATTGCAGAGGACTTTCGGATTGCTTTATCATGAAATAAAGGATTATTGAATTAATATTTTAGTATTTAAATAATGTTAACTTGGCATCACAATATATTTAAATTACAGAATATCAAGGTGGTGAGTAAGCATTACCTAAGGAATTTGCATTCTTTTCTGAGACAAACACAGTGATTTTTTTTTGAGTTGTATATACATATAATATTTATATAATGGTAGAAAAAGCATAACTTTGTTACTGTCTTCCTTGAAAATTAAGTGTGGTTTAAAGAAATGTGCCAAGTTTACACAGGGTGGACTTCTGGTGGTTAATTTTGTATGCAAACTTGGCTAGGCCATGGTAAGTATATATTTGTTCTGAATGGTGCTGTCCAGGTATTTTTTAGATGAGATTAAAAATCAAATTTTGAATGAAAGAGATGACCTTCCTTAATGTAGACAGGCCAACTACTGTAGTTTAGGTCTTAAGGAAGAAAATTAATTCCTCTAAGGAAACAGGAATTCTACTAACAATTTGTCTGTAGTATCTAGCTGTAGATTGATCTCTTTCACTGCACAGGGCTACACAATAGATTTTGCGCTTGCTGACTCCACCGTCTTGTAGGCCACTTTCTTAAAATGAATCTTCTCTCTTCTCTTTCTCTGTGTATATATACATACATATATACAACACATGCACAGGTAGAATAGGTTAATTGTGTGTTTTCTCTGGAGAACATTGACTAGTTTTGAGAAGAATAGATTCAGCTTGATAAAAGAAACATCTAAGAAACCCGCCAGCTAACATCATTTTCAATATTTAGAAGCCAAGTTGAGATTAAGAACAAGACAAGGCTGTCTCATCCCATCACTCTTACTCAACTTCATAATGGATTTGGAAAGGAAAAGAAGAAAACCAAAGACACAAATGTCAGAAAGGAAGATATAACACTGTTCTTATTAGAGGTGGCATGATAACTTACATATAAAAGGCTGGAAAATCTGTAGTAGCAAAAGGCTTTAAAATAAACAAGTGAGTTCAGCAAGACCAGAGAATAAAAGAAATAAATACAAAAATTAGCTGTATTTCTACATATCAGCAATATATATTTGGGCACTAAATAAAAAATATAAAACTACTATAGTTTCCAAAAAAGGAGAAATATTTATATACAAATTTAATATAGAGTGTGTTTTTACATTAAAATTTGAAAGTATTCATGAAGGAAATAAAAGAACAGTTAAAAATGAGAGCTATACTGTGCTCATGGACTAGCAAACTCAGAATAATAATCATGCTACTTGCTCCATTAACTGACATTTAATTTTCATATAAATCTTATAAAAATTGATATATAGGTTCAATTAAAATTTACCAAATTTTAGACAATAGTATATAAAATTTAGATGGAAAGTCAACTAAACTAGAAGAATTAAATTTTAAAAAAGAAACTAATCTATTCAACTTCAAGGTTAGATGCTCAACAATAATATTCAAGGAAAGGCACTTTTGGTAGGACAGACAAATCAGTGAAACAAAGAACACAGAAACAGTGCCACATGAATATTCCCAACAGCTTTTGACAAACAGTACAAAAGAAATTCAGTGTAGGAATAAACGTTTTGTATTGAGCAATTAAACACATATACAGAGAAGAAAATGATTTTTTCATGAAAAATTAACTCATTATGCACATTTCACTTAAACTGTATCTTGAACTAAAATGTAAAATTTAAAAAATTTAGAATAAATCTTCAGAAAAAAAGTCACTGTCTAGAATAAAGCAGAGTTCTTAAACTTGACTTCAAAAGTGTAATCTATGAAAAGAAAAATTGATAATTGGATTTCGTCAAGATTAAAACTTTTGCTCTACAAAAGATACTGTTGAAAGGATGAAAAGAAGACCTACAGATTGAAAGAACATATTTGCAAATGATAAGTCCAACAGCAGCCAGTATTTAGATTGGAAGGGAAAAAGAAAACCTTTCAAGATTAAACGTAGAATAAGAACAGATATTTTACCGAAGATAATTTAGGCAAATGAGCACATAAAAATTGATTAACATCACTAACCATTAAGGAAATGCAATTTAAAAATATAACAAGTGTTCATTGTACACCTATTAGGGGGCCTAAGATAAGTAATGTTTACAACACCAAATACTGGCACAGATGTAGGGAAAGTGACTCAGACATTGCTGGTGGGAATGTCACATTATGCAGCTGCTCCAGAAAATATTTTGACAGTTTCTTACAAAATCAAAGATGCAAGTACCATAAGACACACTATTGAACTCCTGGGCTTTTATCCAAGAGAAATGAAAATTTGTGTTCACACTAAAACCTGTTTGCAAATGTTCGTGTCGACTTTATACATAACAGCTCCAAACTCAAAAGCATTCAGATGTTCTACCATGTGTGACTACTTAAAAAAATTATGGGACATATATATCGTGGAAATTTTTTCAGTAATACAAAGGAATAATCTATTGATGAATGCATAACTTAGATCAATCTCCGTTATAATTAGGCTTGGCAAAAATGCCAAACTGACAAAGTGACATACTATCTGATTCTACTCATGTAACATTCTTTCAATGACAAATTCATAACTCTGGAACACAACTTAGTGACTGCCAGGAGTGAGGAGTAAGAGAGAAGGATGGAAAGCAGATGAAACTATGAAAAGACAGCACAGGAAATCTTCCTGGTGATAGAAATATTCTGTGTGGTGACTGTGAAGATGTCAGTATCCAGGTGTGATGGTGTTGTATGATTTTGCAATATATTAGGATGGATAGAAACTGCATGAAGTTGTACATGAGATCTTCCTCTATGAGTTCTTCATAGAGAGCAAGTGAATGTACAGCTATCTAAAAATGAAAAAGTTGATAGTATAAACACAACAAATAAAAACTCACACTGGTTCTAATTAATGCCATCATAGCATATTACATGACATGAAAATTACCCATAAATTTCCTATACATAATGCTTTTCAAAATGAAATTGAGTTTAAAGGTAACTTGAGCAAAATTTTTAATGGAATTCAGTAAATTCCATTCCTACATAGATAAAAATATCCATATCATGATTTATATATCGAGCAAATTTGTATTTGTACTAACAATCATTTTTGGAATATACTTATGCTTCCATTAATAACACTGCCATTGTGATATGAAGAAGTATAGTGTTAGACAGAAGGCATGAGACAAAGTTTTTATGACCCTTTTCCCCCTTCTTGTATATTTGTAGTGCCTATGGGTTCTATCTCTTTGGTGAGTAAATGTTATGTAATGTATCTTTGCTTAGAATGCACATCAACATAGCACTACAATGAAGTCTCTGATTTTCTAGGAGAATGTTTAGATGATATTTGTATAGGTTAGAAGCATCTCACATTTGTATTTGTATTTGCAGTTACATTTGTATTTGCATTACATTTGCATTTGCATTTGCATTTGTATTTGTATTTGTATTTGTATTTGTATTTGTATTTGTATTTGTATTTGTAAGCAGCAGCCTCAAAAGAAAAATAACTGTGAAAACTACTTTCAATTGGGGTTGCAATTTCACTGAATAATAAATTATTTCAGAGTATAATGCAAGTTAAATTTTGATTAAGATGTAGAAGTAGCAATATAATCTCAGGCTTCTATGCAGTAGATTATATAAAGAAATATTTTTTAAAAGGACTACAAACGTACTAATAGAAGTCAAATAGTTGCACTTACAGAAAAAAGTAAAGTGTTGTCTAAATTTTAATCAACATACATATGGCATTTATTATTGAGAAGTTGATAGAGCAGGAATGCACTTAGACATTTACCTGTTCTAATTTTATTCTTCAAGTGACCTGTTGTATTTATGTCTTTCTTTACTCACCTTTACGCAACACGCACTCAGGGACACTAGTGGGTTTCATGGATTCAGTTCTGTCTTGTGAAGAACTTGGAAACCTTTTCACTTATTGCCATAATAAATCAAAGAATTCAGTCCAATTCTGAGTATTAGCATTGGAAAGATCTGCCTTTAAAAATAGTGTTTCTTTAATTGATAATAGATAATTTCATAGATTTGAAATTGTGAAAGGTATAAATTTGTTAACAAAATTCAGTTATAGTCAGGTAAAGATTTTACTAATACTTAGAAAATTACAAGATTTCTTAAATACAAGATCCTTCTCAAATTATTTACATTTTAATTGTCCTACTTGGCAGGAGAGTTCAACACTTTGCCTTACATTAAGGATATCATTAATTGAATTAATGGCAGCAAAGTTTTATTAAAGGTAGAAAAAGAAACATGCTGTCCAGAGTGAGTCTGGGCCAAGTAAAAGTATGAAAAGAAGTGCACCCTGCAGAGTGAGGCTGGGCCACCATGGAAGAGCAAACACGGTGCCCAGGACATCATTTTCTGATGTCTAATTTAGAGACAGGGTCATAATGTAGGACTTGAGTTCTCTCTCAGTCAACACAGGAACTAATAGCATAGTTTCCATTACTATGAGTAGATATGTAACAACTGTATGTATTTTTTGAAATGTCATAACACATTGTATTTGCTGAGCTTCATTTGGCTATTCTAATTATCACCTTAGAAATTTATGGTTTATTCTGTGCTTTTTTCTATTTCCACAAAAGAAGAAATTCACCACAGACCTCAGTTCATCAGGAAGGAGAACCTATTATTTGTAGAGTCAAGAATAAATCATGAAAGTCCAGACTCAGGTTTAATATTTATTATTCATTAAAATAGTTAACATCAAAGTGAATTTATGCAAATTTATGTGATGTATTAATGCTTTAAAATTCAGCTGTTAATGGGTATAATGTGATAATCTCATTGTTATCCAAACATGATCTTAGGTGGAAAATTTATTGATCATTGGCTTTAAATATAATACTTATGAGAATGAGATAGAAGCTATACAGGACATAAGAACATCTTTCTTTGTTAGCTGTACTTCAAATTGAAATTTTTATTTTTTCCATTATCATAGTTAAGTTATTGCCAAGTCACTCACTTTGTTCACTTCCATGCCCCAACTATAAAACCACAGTTACTCTAGGATACGGTCATGGAAGACTTCTACTGCATTCTTTCTGGATTTTTTAATGCTTTCGATTTTTTATTTTTTAAAATTAGTACATATTTGGCTTACACAATGATCACATTCCTTGTAAGGAATTTGTACATGGACATTATGTATTTTAATTCTCTCTTTTTTCCCATTCCCTTCACTTCCCTTAAACCCTTCTTTCCTTCTGTATTTACAAAGTATGAGTTTCCGTTTTTTCCTCCTACCCTGTTTTTTGTTACCTTTTCCCTTCCTCTGCTTTGCACCCCCTCCCATTTTCCATAGGTATTGTCTTTCAGAATGCATTCCTATACCTGGGGAGGAGGTTAGGAATCAAATGCAATAGAGGATCCCAAATTTATACTCTTTGGAAAGTGACCAGCTTATCTTTTTTTTTTTGCTTTAAAAATTATTACACTTTATTAGATATTTGGTATTTAAATATATGCTTAGTTTTTCCTACCTATAAGTTGAATAAATCTGTGTGTCACAGTTTGACAGTGATTTTCCATAATGATTATATAATTTAATTTGTGTAAAGCATATACAATTATGTTCAGCATATGGTGAATCTCAGTCATTATTAGCTATAGTTCTCCTTGAATATATGTGCATTTTTCTTAAGATGTATTCCGTTCTAGTATCAAACTAAAATGCATTTTAGGAAAAGTGCTATATAAAATGCAAAATATATATGTCGCTTTTAAGATTATACTGGTATTTTATATATTTGTGCTTAGAACTCTGAGCATAATATATACGTATGTGCATACATATATACACATTAATATTTAATGTATATATTTAATTAAAAAATTTCTATAGCATTTCATGAAGCAGATATTATATACTAAGAATTATGCTAATTTCTAAGTATATAATTATTAGTTATTAGTAAAAAATTCATGCTTGATTAATAATATGTCTTAATTATACTTTTTCCTATTTCTTCTTTCCCTTCTGCATTTTTTTTTACAGTCTTTCTTGCATATTATGCATTCCACAGCTCTGGTGATCATGGCTTTCACGTTAAATGAACTTTTAAAATCCATTTGCATTCTCTATGTAGATGAGCAGAGCTTGTTGATTGATGAGATTAACTTAGGTCACAGCAAATTTGTTCATTTCTTGAACAAGTCCTTTTCCCAAATGTTAGTAGTCTTGAGGTTCTTACTGCTGGAATCCTCAGTTTTATCAGAGGTTAATATTACCGTCTCCTAGTTGAAGTTATTTTTCTGTGCATGTCAGTGAGTGGGAAGTTATCAGAAAAAGGGCAAGAATCTCATTATTTTATTTGATCAACTATTTGACTTATAGATTTACAATTTCTTTTAATTATGTCTGCTCCCTCCCTGTCTTCCCTGTTTGCCTATGCATACTGTGCCTAAATCTCAAATCCATCTTATCTAGATTTTCCACACTACAAAAGTCATAGAGGAGTATGAAGGATTTTTGTTTCTGATTAGTTGATTTATTTATTTTATGGGATCTGGTGCCTCTACATCTGGAGTCTTGTAAGTCACATTGGCAGATTTTATTTGGGTATAAACCTTAGAATTTAATTTTCCAGCTTGGAGCAATGTGTTAACCTCACTAACACATAAGGGATGTTAAATTTCTAAATAGTATAAACCATTGTTAATCATGTATTGGAAGGACAGAATAAAATTTCATGTGCTTAAATTGCAATTTTAATAGAAAATAGCACTAAATTTAATGAAGATACCATTTTAATATTATAAGATTATATTAAGGTTTATTTATTACTTGTGTAAATTTCAAATATATGGGTAAGATGAATATCATAAGAAGTTAGATCAGTGCAATATAGAGACAAGTAGAATCAAAGATATGGCTCTATAAAGTCAATTTAGACTTTAAATTATATACTTCTCATGTAAATTCATGAAAATAATTGAACTTGCAGCTATGAGTTTCAACTATTTTGGATTAGAACACTTTTTGTAAAGTCAGAATGACCTCTATGACTGTGGAAAATGTGACACCCTCCCTGGCCTCTCACCAAGTTCATGGCCAGCACTTCTGTACCAAAATACATGTTAACAACAGAAAAACATAACACATTTACTTAATCAAAATTTAAAACATAAGCAAGAAGATTCAGAAATGATGAAGAAAGACCCAGAGAAAACTGCATTTCATGTTTAATGAAGAACGAACAGACATGGAGACATGGGATGGGACAAAGGATGTGACCCTAGGGGTAATAGATTAGGAGATGAATTCCTGAAAGGGCCACCTACTCAAACTCTTCTTGATTTCTCCTGAAGCAATCCTTTCTCCCGAGTATGAGGCAAGACTCGTTGGGAATGAAAGTCTTCTCAGGATATACGCACTTTCTCAGTTATATGGGCTGTTGTGAGGGAAAAGAGTTTTTGTTTGTATGATGTTTGGGTGAGGAAGAATTCTAGATTGGATGAATCAATTTTAAGTTTAATATATGGTGCAAGACAAGAGAGAAGGAGGTCAGAGAGACCCCGCTTCTTAGGTTCTTCTCTTATTGGAGTTTTAAGTCACATAGTTTTGACTTCTGGGAAGCTGTTATTCCAGCTCTGATCAATCACCCCCATTATCAAATGCTAAAAACAATAGAGAAATAGGAAAGAAAGTTAGCCTTCGTAATAGCCATGTTGAGAAGATAAGGGTGATTCTTATCTTCAACATTGTCTTCCGGAGACTGACATTAGCTTCAGTTTTAAACAGGAAGAGAATTAGAGCAGGACTAGGCAGGAGATGTGCAGAAAGAAGCAGTATTAGTCCAGCTGTGGCCTCTGTCACTTCCTCTGATTGTTGGAGACTTTGGAGAATTCATCTCACTTGAAAGGTAAGTGGGTTCCCAGCATGAAATTACTGCCACTGCTTAGCAGTTTCATCATAGGTCAATTTGCATGTAACTCACTGTTATGGACAAGTGTAGTGCAAATAGTAGAGTTTAGGGCAATGCCTAAGGTAGGTGCAGGGGCTTGGAGCCTGATAATCTCAAAGCTGCAAATTTTTTTTTGTTGTTTTTCTCTGGTACCGGGAACCGAACTCACGACCTTGCACTTGCCAGGCAGGCGCTTTGCCGCTGAGCTAAATCCCCAGCCCCAAAGCTGCAAATTAACAGTCTGATGATTATGATATCCTTGCAAAGCATGAAAATACCTTAGTGTTTTGAAGAAGGAAGGAATATACTTTCAGAGCTGAGCAGAAAATTGACCCAAGTTTAAGGTAATAAAGGCGATAGATGAATGAAGGCAGATACCCATATTTCAGATGCTTTTAGTTAAACATTGGACAGAGCTTTAGCTCTCTAACTCCCTGTATAATTCTAGTAACCTTCAGTTCAATGTACTTACAAGATGCCACTTGGATCCCCTATACTACTGTGTTAAAATTTCCAGTCATCTATATGCAACTCACTTGCATGTCTATTTTAGGGAAATTTTTCTAATGTATTGTAGAATGTTCCTGTTTTTATGATTTTATTAACTACTAACCACCTTCAATTGAAATATAAAAACTATTATGGTAGCACTTAGTATTAATAGTTCTTTAATATTTTAAAAAATGAATTATTACTATAAACACTGTTAAAAATGTAAAGTACATTGTACAATAAAATGAGAAAAAAGAAATGCTAGAAGTTAGCTTCGTTAATCCAAAGAATTACAAGGTGAAAACCTGAAATGAATTTTGAAGGGTATTGAAGTGGTGAGTTTGTGGCTGATTGTCATCTCAGGACTGGTCCTGTGAGTTGGCTCTGGAAAAGTCTTTATCTCTTGACGGTCTCAGTTCTTATCATTGCTTGCACTTAGGGAAGTGAGCCCCTTGCCTGCAGAGACCCTTCTGCAATATAAGGTGACTACAGCTTTAGGGCAACAAACAGGAGAATTCTAGATGCTGATTCAGGGGATCTGGATCAGGACTCTGAAACTGGCAGTTGAATGTCCTGTCAATTTTGCAGACACCTTAGTCATTCTTATATTCTGCTCTTCTGTCTTAAAGTAAAATGAGATATGTTAGGTAAATTTTTGACTAATAAACCAGTTTTTGGACAAATGCCCCTTAGGTACTTAACATGCTCATAGGTAAAACTGAGTGGAAATGTGACCCAAGGATCGAGGTGACGATGAAGGCACAGATGCTAAGCTTTATCACGTTTTTTAGTTACCTACTGGGTATCCGTAGGGCCAAGTGAAGAGTTAGTGCCTTATAGCAAAAGCAGATATTAAGTCACTGTCTCCATAAGAGTTGCCTGATATTGTACTTGTCAAACTTCGTGGAATTGCATATAAAAGAAAAATGAATTGTTTCCACATTTTGAAAAATAAATTTAAAAATAGGCCTATATCTAGCAAAGAAGAAACAGCAACATGAAATTTAGTGACTAAATGCTTCTGTGACATTCTATGAAATATATTTGTTCTTATCATAAGGCTCCTAAAATCCTTATAACTTCTTAAGTAATAAGGATGATGAGAATATCTTTTGTTTTACTATTTCTGGGTATCCCATTGTTTTCATATAAAAACTTCCAAAATCCCTACACAATGAGATTGGGAGAGCTTCTGGGCTGGGGAGCATATGAGAGGGAGATGCACCTGGAAGGACGTGGAATTTTCATTCCCCTCCCCCAGCGCTTGTCTTATGTGCTACTTCTTTTGGTGGCTACTGAATTGTATCCTTTGTAGTACCACTGTGATAGTGCTTTCCTGAGTTTTGGAGCCACTGTAGTAAATTATCAAGCCTCAGGAAGGGAATGTGGAAATCTCCAAGTGATAGCTGGTTGGCTGCAAATAGAGGTGACAACCTGGGCTTGGGATTGGTGTTTAAGGGGGTTGGGTGAGAGTCTTCTTAAGACGAAACCATCAATCTGTCAGTCCTGTGCTACTCTAGGAGTAAGTAACAGAATTAAACTGTAAGGAACTCAGTGGTGTGCATAGACTTGGAGAATTACTTGGTATGGAAAGACATACACATTTGGCTTGAGAAACATTGTGTAAATAAACATTTTTAAGTTGTTTTTCCTACTACCTAAATAATGTTTTATAGAGATAAAGTATAAGGAGTACAAACATCAATTTTATTGCTAGTCCCACAAGGAAAATTTGTACATCCAAGAACATGTTTAGGTAAATCACTTTTTATTACCTGATACAGGAGATGTCAACTCCCTTTTCTATGAAAAAGGTTAAAAAAATTTGAAATGCAGTATTCCAATATTTTGCTGACTGACTTTGTTAATGTTTCTTAAATAATTTTTATTAATCACTTTGCTGGTTTCACGAAGCAGATTGAAAGAAATTTTTAGCTTAAATCTGATTTTTTGTGTGTGGTTTTGTGAAAGTGTACAACGCTGAAAACACTGGGAAAAGAGAACGTTGCTGTGCTGCGTGGAGGTTAATGCAGAAACTGAACTTTCAAGTCAGCTTTGCCTTTGATGTATTTTTAAACTTGAAGCATTTTATAAATTGTACGGATTCAATAGGAGAAATAAAACAGGGAGAAAGTATAATTGCAATTAGGTATTTATACATGCACAAAGGAGAGGTACATTGGAAACTAAATTAGAAAATTTTTTTTAAAATGTCAGTTCAAAGACATTCTTTTTCTGTCTTATATATGTTACCAGAAAAATAGACAGTAGACTTTAAAAAATGGCTAATGTAGAAAATGAACTTACCAAGAAATCATTCTTTAAAAGAATGTGAAACATTATTTTACATTATTTTTTCTTACTTTAGTTGATTTCCATTTTGTGGGGTTGACTTAGGGTCTTGCAAGTTCTGAGGATATACCCTGCTTCCAACATACATCCCAAGCCTAAATAATACTTTAATAATAATAGTTTAGAAAATGTACCATTTTACCTTTTAAGAAAATCACAGAGAAAATTTTATGCATTGTAGAATTAAAATAATTAATGTTGATGTTTCTGTCTTCCACTTGAAAGTGTAGCTATTCTTACATTTTTCAGTTACTCAAATATAATGTTGACTAATATAAGGCTTTTTGAGCATGAGTATATATTCATGCTAGAATTAGCTTTTCCTGAGCATAGTACATATATATTTTTAGCTTGCTTATGGAATTACAGATGTGTTGGATTCCTAAATGCAAAGCAACATCACAGAGAAGATTTGGTGACACCTTGGATGAACAGGGAGTTCATGCTCAGAACATACAGCAATGAGTGACCCAAACACATGAAGAAGATATACTGACTCGTGTGCAGTAAAATCTTTCCCAGTAATGAAGAGTTATTTCCCTTGATTTATCTTCACAAGTGTGTTAACTTAAGAAAAAATAATTCCATTATATAAAAGTACCATAATTTTCTTATCCAATCCTCGGTGGATGGACATTTGGGTTGCTTCCACATTTTAGCAATTACAAATTGTGCTGCTATGAACATAGGTGCACATATATCACTGTGATATGATGTTTTTAGATCTTCTGGGAAAATACCCAGCAGGGGGATAGCTGGGTTGAATGGGACCTCTAAACCTAGTTTTCGGAGGAATCTCCAAACTGATTTCCACAGTGGTTTCACCAGTCTGCATTCCCACCAGCAGTGGAGAAGGGTTCCTATTTCTCCACAGCCTCGCCAGCATTTGTTATTGGTTGATTTCTTAATGCTAGCCATTCTTACTGGGGTAAGGTGGAATCTTAGTGTTGTTTTAATTTGCATTTCTCGAATGACTAATGATGTTGAACATTTTCTCATATATTTATTTGCCGTTTGTATCTCCTTGTCTGAGAAATGTGTGTTCATCTCAGCTGCCCATTTTTGGATTGGGTCTTTGAATTTGGAGGGGCTGAAATTTTTTAATTCTTTATATGTTCTAGATAGAAGCTCTTTGTCTGAGGGACAATCAGCTAAAATTTTTTCCAAGTTTGTGGGTTTTCTTTTGACTCTGCTGGTGATTTCTTTAGATGTGCAGAAACTTTTCAGTAGGATGAGATCCCAGTTGTTGATTCTTTCAAGTGTTTCACGTGCAATTTGGTTTTTATTCATGAACTCTCTGCCTACCCCTATGTCTTCGAGGTTTTTACCTACTTTCTCTTCCAATAGATTTAGTGTTTCTGGTTTAATATTGAGATCTGTGAACCATTTTGACTTGAGTTTGGTGCATGGTGATAGGCTTGGGTCTATTTTCAGTTTTTGGCAGGTATTAAGCCATTTTTTCCAGCACCATTTATTAAAGAGGCTATCATTCTTCCAGTGAGTTTGATTGGCCCCTTTATCAAAGATTAGGTGGTTGAGTGTGTTTTTGGTTGTGTCTGTTTCTTCCAGTCTGTTCCATTGATCCTCAGGCCTGTTTTTTAGCCAAGAAAGATAAACTCGAGGCCTTTATATTTAAATGGTCGCAACTAGAGACCATACTCATAAGTGAAATAAATCAAACATACATGTGCAAGGACCGCATTGTGTCACTAGTGTAAAACTTGAAAGAGTTAATTTAAACTTGGAGGTATGATAGACACTGTGAAATGATAGGAAACCACCGAAGAGTAAAGGGCTTCTGGGATGTGGGAAAAGAGAAGGGAAAGAAGGAGAAATTTTGTATGCATGTATATACAGGATAGATAACATGGTTGTTCTTCTATCTGCTGTTTCTATGCTGAAAGAAACTGTCAATGAGTCTTTGGTTGACCAGTATTGCATGTCTATATCTGTTTTCATGAGAAGCCACTTTTTTTTTTTTGGTTTTTCTCTGGTACCAGGAACCGAACTCACGACCTTGCGCTTGCCAGGCAGGCGCTTTTGCCGCTGAGCTAAATCCCCAGCCCCATGAGAAGCCACTTTGAAGATATCAATATGTAATACAACCACCATTGTTAATCCCCTACCACTTTGTTTGTAACTCTGTATTGTCTGTATTGTGCTTGTGATATGTTGTAAAATGTTGTATGTCTGTTAATGTTTCCCTCCTTTTATCCTTAAAATAAAAAAAAAAAAATAAAATAAAAAAAATAAATAAATAAATGGTGTAGGATTAGAACTGCAGCCTGAGGTTATAGACAGAGGAAGCTATTCAAAGCTAGGAAAATTAACCAATAATTTTGACTTTTGGCTACAGGTCTACCTATAAGTAACAAACACTGGTAAACAGAGATCAATAATTTTACAGCCTGTAATTTTTTTGTGATTTTGTGCCATAAAAGGGTCAGTCATCTAAGAGTGTAATAAATATTTTCCACTGAAATAAGTTGCTTTGATCCTTAAGAGAAGATCATCTACCATCAAATAAGACTGACAGGAGATGTTCAATTTATATTTTTACATGCAGTTAGCATTATGTCTAGTTCTCATTTAAAGTTATCCCTTAATTTTATAGCAGAATACTAAGGACCATGTTAAACATTATTAAGCATTTATTTTTGAAGTGCTCCAACATAATTTCAAATAACAATAGAATATGTAGATTCTAGAATGTTAGTAATCTGTAAAAACTAACATTATTTTGCACCAAACATATAGAGACTGCTAAAATAGGGAGATTAAGATCATGAGACCATAACTTTTCTTGCCATTCTGTAGTCTTGGGTATTACTTGTCTTGAACTTCTTATCTAAGACTTCCTAACTCTCTCCCAAAAGCAAGGAAAGGCAAGGCAAGCAAGCCAGGGAAACCTGGAAGGAAGAAAGGAAGGAACGAAGGAAGGAAGGAGAGAGAAAGAAAAAAAAGAAAGAAAGAAAAAGAAAGAAAGAAAGAAAGAAAGAAAGAAAGAAAGAAAGAAAGAAAGAAAGAAAGAAAGAAAGAAAGAAAAAAGAAAGAGAAAAAGAAAAGAAAGAAGGAAGGAAGAAAGGATGGAAGGACTGATTACATTCTGTATATGTGCCATGTTTTCTTTATTTATGAACTGATTGTGATTTAGTTTGCTTCCATTTTTTGGCTATTAATTTGAATCTCTCATAACCAGTGATATTGAACATTTTTTTTATATATTTATTTGCTGTTTGTATCTTTTCATCTGAGTAGAGTGTATTCATCTCAGATGCCCATATTTGGATTGGATCTTTAAGTTTGGAGGCCTATTTTTTTCAGTTCTTTAGATGTTATAGATAGAAGTCCTTTAAAACACAACTGACCAAAAATTTTTCCCACTTTGTGGATTGTCTTTTTACTCTGCTGGTGATTTCTTCTGTTGTGCCAAAGTGTTTTAATACGTTGAGAGCCCAGTGATTGATTAATTGTATTATTTCCTGGGTGGTTCAGGTTTTGTTCATGAAATCTTTGCCTACACTTATATCTTCAAGAGTCCTGCCTATTCTCCTTTAGCAGATTTAGTGCTTTTGCTTTAATATTTAGATCGATGATCCATTTCAATTTCACTTTAGTGCATGGTAATAGATATAGGTGTAGTTTTAGTCTTCGGCATGTAGAAAGCCAGTTTTGCCAGCACCATTTATTAAAGAGGTTATCTTTTCTCCAGTGAATATATTTTAATCCCTTATCAAAGATAAATTGGCTGACTGTATTTGGAATTATTTCCACATCGTCTAATCTGTCCCAATGATCGCGACAGATTTTTTGTTTGTTTATATTTTGCCAGTACCTTGTTTTTTGCACAGTAGATTGGTAGTATAAATTCAAATAAGGATTTGTAATGCTCCCTGCCTTACCTTTCTTGCCCAGAATTTGTTTTGCTAGTCTAAGTTTCTTCTGGGTCTGAATGAATTTTAGAATATTTTCTGTAGCTCTGGGAGATACGCTAATGGTATTTTGATTGGGATTGAATTAAACCTGTATAACAATTTTGGGAATATGGCTGATTTTACTAGGTTGTTCTTTCTATCCATAAGCAAAGGATATCTTTCTATTTTCTGATATCCTCTTCAATCTTCTTTTACAGAGTAGTGCAATTTTCAGTGGATAGCACTTTAACTTCCTTTGTTAGATTGGTTCCTAAGTATTTTATTGTTTTGGATGTGAATAGTGATGTAATGAACTTGGGTGTACAGATGCTTGTTAACATGCTCCTTTTACTTTATTTGGAAAGATATCTAGTAGTTGTATTTTTAGATTACATAGTAAACTTACTTCTAATTTTCTGTGCTAATTTGTATTCCCATATTACTTAAATATTTCCTTTGCTCCATATCTGCAAGACCACTTGTTGATTTTATCATTTTTGTAGCCCATTGAAATTTTGATATGCATTTTCCATGTGATTGGTGATGTTTACCATATTTAATATACCTGTAGGCCAATTATATGTCTTCTTTTAGAAATGTCTGTTGAGGCCTATTGTCCATTACTTAATGAGTTTGTTTGTCTTCCTCTATTGAATTATAGAGGTTGTTCCATATTATGGATATTAACTTTTTTCAGTTGAATAGTATGCAAATAATTTCTTCCATTCTGTAGCTTGTCTCTTTACTCTGTTTATGGTCTCCATTCGTGAGAAAATGTTTAAGAAGCTGATGAGACATTTATGTATATGGCCTTTGGGTAATATGGACATTTTAATAATGTTGATTCTTTCAATCTGTAAATACAGGAAGTCTTTCCATTGTGTTTGTGTGTGTCTCCACCCTAATAATTTTTACAAAATTCTAAAGCAGTCATTGAAGATATTTTTGACCACTTAGGTTTAGTTTATTTCTAGACATTTTATTTTACTTTCATAGCTACAGTAAATGAGTTTTTCCTTGATTTCTATCTTGTGTATTTCACTATTGGCACATTATGACTTTTATGTGTTGATTTTGTATGCTACAACTTTGCAGAGTTCGTTTTCTAAATTGAAAATTATTTTCGTAGACTGTTTAGGGTTTTATATATGTGTGTGTGTGTGTGTGTGTGTGTGTTATCTGCAGACAGTGATAAGGTAGTTTGATCTTTTTCTTTTGGAATGTAAACTGTTTCTTTTGCATGATTGCTCTGAGTAAGAATTGCAGTCATTTATTGAATAAAAATGATAAAAACTGCAACAGACTTTATATGGAGCACTTAACACTCACCATAAAGTATGAAGATGCTTCTGATTTACTATATATTGGCTATATTTTGTTTAGGTACATATGTAATTTGTCCAGCATTTTTATCATGAAATGATCCTGAATTTTATTGAGTGCCTTTTCTGTGTTTTTTGAGATGATTTTATTTTTTTCCTGCATCTTGATCATATGTTATATCACATTAATTCAGTTGTATATATTGAACCATCCTGAGAACTGGGATAATTTCCACCTGATTATGATGAATAATTGTCTTAATGTGCTATTAGATTCCATAGTTATTCTCTCTTGAGAATTTTTTTGTCTTTTATTTTTAAACAATTATGTTTAAAGCTAAGGGACAAAAACTGAGCTTAGGTGGAGCCCTCTCTCCCAATGGGAGGAAAGGAAAATAGTTAGGGCATTCACTTATATATTTGACAAAGTGAGTGTCATATGACACTGCTTTGCCTAGCAACATTTTGCTTGGATTGTCTCAAGGCATGGTGTTCTCTGGACCATAGCAGCTTGATCAAGTGGCTTCCCTCAGGTGCTATTTATTCTCTGACAGGACTTGCCCCACCCCTCACATATGTGATCAATTTCCAGCTTCAGCTGCTCCCTCCCAAAGAGTTTTAACTTCCTTTTTTTATATCTTCTTTAACTCATGGTCTCTTTTATGTCAGTCAACAGTTACTGTAACAAAATATCAAACATAACAAACTTTAAAAAGGAAACACTTATTTTGGCCTATAGTTTCAGAAATGTCACTTGGTGATTGCTTAGTCCCAGTTGCGTTTAAGGCCTTAATATGGCTATTAAAG
Source organism: Chinchilla lanigera (assembly GCF_000276665.1). Classification (NCBI taxonomy): domain Eukaryota; kingdom Metazoa; phylum Chordata; class Mammalia; order Rodentia; family Chinchillidae; genus Chinchilla; species Chinchilla lanigera. The sequence goes on along the minus strand of NW_004955425.1, from coordinate 9,608,282 downwards.
CATAGAGGGAGCCCATGGCAGAGGATGCCCTCACCTGATGAGAGCTAGAAGCAAAGAGAGAGGAAAAGGACTGAGTGTGTACCCATATTGCCTTCAAAGGGCTGCTGTCAATGTCCTTTTCTCACACCTGTCTCCTACAGTTTTCAATAGCACCAAGGGTTGAGGATAAAGTCTTTAACACAACAGATTTTGAGGAAAACTAATCCAAACCATAGTGATTATGCATAACCCCTCACAGTTTACCATTCTTTACAATTCACTATATGCTGACATGAGATTTACATAAATTCTCTTGTTCCTCCCTACCTCTTTCAGAATTTTTTATATTTATTTCACAACATTTCTCTGCTCTATTTTTTCCATCTCCATGACTAATTCTACATTATTCTAACTGTCATTAGTTAGAAATTGTTGACACTTAAGATGTATGAAACAAAATTTTGTAGACTTTGGTCATCTTGGTTCTCTCAGAACATGCTTATTACCAGTTATTAATTTGTTGTGAGGAAAAGAACTGATACTATGGTATTGGGAATCAGATTAATTAAAAAGGTTTGAGATGAAAAACAAAACTATTGGAGAAATTTATCCTCTGTATATTCTTAGAATTTAGACAAAATTTTTCAGATAAAGAGAAGTTTTTAATATGACTAAAATATTAGTAATGCATTATTTCAGCACCAGTGATTAAACAGAGAGTATCACGCATGCTAAGTAGTACTCTATCACTGTGCTATATCCCCAGCATTTATTTTTATTTTTATATTTTCAATTTTGGTGCATTGTAAATTTATAAATTGTACAGAAAGTATTAGGATACCCCCCCACTCTTGTATTGTCTCTTGGCTTTAGCAGAAGTGGTCTCTAACTGCTCTCCCTTTTCATTACATGTCTTGATGTTTAAAACAATTACACATTTAGAAATATTAGATATTTAAATAATTTATCTATATATAGTATTCTTAAGACTTCAAGATATGCACACATGCAGATAGATATATATTCTAAATTTAACGTTATACATTAATGTGTTGATAAATAAGGATTGATTAATTCTGCAGTTTACATGAAACTTTAGGAAATTTAAGGAACTATATTTAATATGTATAAATAGAAATTCATAAAATGTTATTGTTGAAAACTTTGGTGTGATTATTATCTTTTTTCAGTTATCTTTCTTTTCAATTTGGCTACTGTTATACTTATTTTTATTTCCTTTTCTTTTATATATTTTTATTTCAAACCGGTTTTACTAAACAGATAGTTCTTAGCTTTACCATTCTATATTCGTGTGTTAAACATAGAATATACCAAGGACTGTTATAAAATCTTTACAAATACAAATTTATTGAAACTTTGGTATGGCCTTCTGAGATACCTAGCATTATCATCTCTATTATGAGGATGAGATTTTTGCGATGCAATTATGTTAGTCACAACACTCCAATTAATAAATTATACAGCTAAGTTAGTTCAGTTTTATTTTGGTTTCTATGCCCCTAAATATTGGGGCATAGAAACTACTTATTATAATTATTTAGATAGTGGTGAAAATTTAGCATAATTGAAATATGCATGGTATACAAAGCAAAATGTGGTCTGTGAGAAGGTCACACTTTTGTATTGCTCTTGCATGCTGTAATAGTTAATCACATTTTCAATTAATTCTTCATTCTAATGTGGAAATAATTTCTTCTTGTGAAATCAGAGAGGGAAAATGTTATGCATACATGCACAGAGACATACACACACACACACACACACGCAGCCATAACACAATAAACAAGCTGAATTCCTGTTGTAGTACCATGTTTGCTATTAGACCTGGAAACAAAAAAAGTATGTACAATAGGGCCCACTCTTCATTACTTACTATCACTGCCTGAGCTTAGTAGAAAGACAACTTGGGGAAATACTCTTAGTCTTTGCAGGCAGCAAAATAGTTCTTTACTGTTTGGTAGTATTAAAAGTGTAAGTATGAAATTACCTAGGTAGATAGCCAAAGATAACATTTTTCAAATCATTGAATTATAGTCTTCACATAAAAGTATTGGCTGGGTTATCAATCCCTAGAAATTTATGGTATTTATTTATTTTCTTATTCATTTGTTAATCAATATTTAAAGATTGATAAATATTGTGCATAATATTTAGCACCAAGAGCTGTGGAAACGAGTATAACATTGTTCCATTATAAAATATACACACATTTTAAATTGGTTGACTATTAAGCAAAATCACAAACTCATTGATCTTGAAATTGGAAAAGATTTCTGAATAGAACTTCTTTCTCCAGTAGAAAACGTTTCACTTCATTATTATCCTTTTTCTTATTATGGATTTTTAACCTATTCTAATTCGTAGCTTGCTTAGCAACATGCACCTCTATTAATGAAGGAAACTGCTTGTGAGTTCTCAATATAAAATAAATGAGGGGCTGGGGATTTAACTCAGCGGCACAGCACTGCCTGGCAAGCACAAGGTCGTGAGTTCGATCTGTGGTACTGGAAAATATATATATATATATATATATATATATATATATATATATATATATATATAATAACATAAAATAAATAAATGCACTATTTTTAACAAAATATATAAGAATAATGATTATGCTAGTTTTAAATTGTGGAATTGACTTGAATAATTGAAAGAAATTGAAAGATTAACAAATAGATCATAAAATGGCGACTCCAACAAATCTCCATTAAATCATGGTTCACACAAATGCATAGGAAGAAATATGTAATAAAATTTGAGAAAGTGTAAGCACGCAAAAAGAAATGTCCTTTATCATGATAAGGGAAATGAGATAAAGTTAACTTTCCAAATAAAAGTGTTCATATAAAATACATGCTAAGAACATATCTGATGGGATATGTTAAATTCAACGGAGAATGAATGTGAATCTCATTTTGGTAGCAATCTGGGAGTGATTTTAAATAGAGCTCTATAAATATTAGGTTGCTATTTCACCTTCCATTTTCATTATTACATTCTTTGTATCTAAAGCAATAACTACACATGTGGTGTTCAATTGCTATTCTTTGAGTGAATAAGAAAATTTTATAGGAAAAACACTCATAGACTATTGCTGCTGATAATCAAGTCTGACGGAGTTTTGCATTGAAAAATTACACATTACAGAGAAATACAAAAAGACTTAAGTATGTAAAATTTTCTCATGTTCAAACATTGTGTAAAATGAGTGACAAAAACGGTTATATGACAGCAGTTAGTTGAAACAAACTGAAATCATCTGTTTTGGAAGCTGTAATTAGTGCATAACGCTGTTTGAATGCAGTCATTTTCAGTGAAAATGATTTGAACACAGTATTAACCCATTACTGAAGTCCTAGAAGGCAAATTGTATTTTGCAGCTTGGATATAAAAAATCAGTACATATATGAGTGCGTGTCAGGTATTAGATAGGTCCTAGATATACAGTGATATTTTTGTTCAAATTCTTCATTCAAATTGGCTATGCTGACACACTTCTTTAATACCAGAGTTAAGGAACTTAGGCAGGGAGATAGCAAGTTAAAGCCCAGTCTGGGAAAATTAGAGATTTAGTGAAACCTGGAATCAAATTATAGCTTAGTGCACATTTATTGGGTTCAATTGCCATTACCACAAACACACACACAAATAAAAGGGTTTTTCATTAAAAAAGATTTATTGAGTATTTATATGTTTCATATTATACATCCCATGACTCAAAAATATTACTTACAGGAATTTACCCCAATGAAATAATTTTAGAAAAAAAATGAAATAAAGAACTCTATTTGTCAAAAATGAAAAAATAGAAATAAGTCATGTTATATGTCTAACAAGAAAAAGTTAATTAAAAATACTAGCATATTTTAGGATAAACATGACGAAAATATTGTGTAAACATTTTCAGTAACATAAAAGCATTTTCATGATGTCTTAAATAAAAATACATGCTGAAGAAAGATTTATACAAGTAAAAATAATGTGTACATATGTATATAAAAGAATCGTATAAATAATTACTTTTTATTTCTGGTTGAAAATATGAAAAAATTTAATTTTTTATGCAGTGTATCTTTGCAGAGACTACAACTCATTGTATCTACAGTAGGAGAATATTATAGAAAATGAACATGTGAACTGAATATCTTTGGAGAGATTAAGGAAACAGCAACTACAGTTAATATTTACTCTATATTTAAATTTGAAGGGATTATAATATATTTGTCTTAATTTCCCCAAACCTAGCATTCCTCTACTGTTTACACCATCTGTTGATCAATAGTTTTCTTTTTCTGAACTCGGATTCCGAGTGAAGATGAGAAAAATCTAATAATGTGATTGAAACTATACAGAAAGCCTAAAGATACATACTTGGAACTTTGGCATTTATTTCTATTGTAACTTCCCCATGATAATTACTTGTTTTTCTTTCTGACTAAATGGCAGACAATTTACATGTGACATGAAAAATAAAATACAAGTACTGAAGTCTAAAAATGAAACATAGTTTAAGGATTAAAATGTTGGGAGAATATAACAAAAATGCCCTAAAATTTTTACTATCCTCAAATAGATCGAGGGACTGATCAAATATACGTGGTGTATAACAATAAGGGAAAGAAAATGAATAATATATTTAAGACAAGTACAGAAATTAGAATCGTAGAAGAATTTTTATGTCAACTTTCCTCTTATGATAGTAACTCATTCTTTTGAAGCAAATACTACAGATTCTAGTTGAGATGTCCCACATTTTTTCAAGTTCTTTTAAAAATATCTGAGAAAGATCCCTCTTTATAGTGACATTTATCTTTTTTTTCTACTGAAAATTTACCTTCCATAGACTGTCAAAGAGAAATCAAGTGCACTGTGTAACTTACTGAAGTCCATCTAACTTACTGAATAGATACCTTTAATTGCCATTATGAAACCTTAGGGATACTTGTGAGAAATTTAATCTCAATATCATAGGTTTGAGTAGCTACCTAAAGTATGCTTAACTCATAAAGAGTCAAATGTTTAGATTAGAAAATGACACAGAGTATTCTGTGTGATGAGGGTCTTGGTGAAATTTTCTGATGACCAGAGATTACCCTGTGATCTCTCTGAGTTCCGCAAGAAATCTTTCTGTAAATGATGTAAGACGCAAGATTTAGTTTAATAATAATGCACAGTGATACACAAAATAATATTTGGGACAGTCTTATTGTATACTCTAGGCTTGTCTTGAATTGGGGAGTCTCATACCTCAGCCTTTTGAATGCTGAAATTAGAGGTGTGTGCCATCTCACCTGGATCAAAGTCATTTTTAGGTATTATTTTTATATGCTTTACAAAACAAAAATAATATAGACTTTTTTTTTTTTTCTTTTTTTTTTTTTTTTTTTTTTTTTGGTTTTTCTCCGGTACCGGGAGCCGAACTCACGACCTTGCGCTTGCCAGGCAGGCGCTTTGCCGCTGAGCTAAATCCCCAGCCCCAATATAGACATTTTAAAATAATTTTGATGATCTCATTTTTTTTTTTTTGTTTGCAAAGTACCTCTATAGTTTTATTTTTCAACTTTGTTTCCTAACACCTAGTTTAGCAATGAATTTATTTCTTATTCTAAATGGCAGACTACTGACAATCCTACAGGATCAATAAGCTCGTCAAAATCATTTAACTGGAAAGTACTAACATGGATGACCATTGAACATTATGATTCATTTATCCACTTACCAAATTCTATTAAGCATGTAAGGTGCACAAAGCTCTGGAATAAGTACTCAATTGTGATTGGGAAAAAGGTGAAAAAAAAAGAATAGAGAAAAGAATGAAGGAAAGATACTAGTAAAGAAAGCAGTGGTAAGGAGAAAAGCTAGAAGTATTGAATCCTCCTAAAGCTCTAGTTTTATCTTATTGAAATGCTTCTAAATGGTTATGGTGAATTAATATTCATAAGTTTACCAATTATAAATTTAATTTTGCAAATATGGATTGATTTATTTTGTAACTGTTAAATCTTCAGAAAATGGTTCTATATACTCCCAAGGGCATATATTTATGAAGATAAATTTTATATTATACATAATATAAAATATTAAACATAACATATTATATATAATATATTATTAAAAATAAAAGTCATGTAAGTCAATGTGGAAGTCCATCTGTGAAGAAACCTGCAAACTTGAGGATATAGCATAACAAGTGTGCAATAGAATGGCTTGTTCTAGACTGGAGGGAGCTCCCAGAGTATTGTTTAACAAAGGAGTTGCATTTTAGTTGAAATTCAGAAACTAAGGAATCTGTAAACCATGTGAGAACCAGAGAGCAGAAAGCAGGATATTATGAGACAACACATACAAATTCAGACTGTAGATAGAATTTGATATCTAAATGGCAGCAAAAGCCAGTAGCATGGTTTGGCAGTTAACAAGTGTAATACAATGCCTTTTGCACAGTTCTTGTCAAGGATCTTGGCCTTACTTGTAGGACTAATGCATAGCTATGGATACTCATTATATAGTCAGGAAATTACATTACTGGACTTGAAATTTATAGCATTTCTCTTTCTGTATACTGTAGAATAACATCAACCAAACTCAATATAGATATAATAGCTAAGGTATTATTTTATTATTCCAGGTAGTAAATGATGGCTCTTTAGATTAAAACATTTGTTCCTGAGATGAAAGACCTTAATATTATTTTGCAAAACTTTGTAAAGCCTGGAGAAAGAAATATGAGCTATGAGTACAAGATTTCAGGCTTGGCTTACAGAACAATTCTAACATTCATTTTAAGGAAGGATTCTAGAAGTGGACTCTAATTTATTTATTGTTTTACAGTAGAATGAGGAGTTTGGTTTCATGTTTTCACTGTTTTCAAAGTACTTGTTTTCATGATCCTGTTCGATATATGGCTTAATTCACAGAGATGATGTCTTATTAGTTGTACTTGAAGTACTGGACTTGGAGAGATTTTGTGAAAATTTAGTATTAAAGAACGAGAACTAAGCCTTGATTTATAAAAAGTAAAGGGGAAAACATGTGCTGAATCTGTGAAGGAAATGAATGGAGATGGCTAGAGACACAGGAAAGAATACATTTACCTGTCTAATAAGATAAGACTTTCCCGATTGAAGAAACATGTTTTTAACACTATACTGAATTAATTTAGTAGCATGGAAATCGTTAGAGATCACAGGAAACCCTGCTTTAGTGGAAATATGGGAGAGAGGAGCGAATAGAGCACATGGGTGATAAGGAAAATAAGTGATATATTAAATTGTGTTTCTGGTACTATAATTCTATATTCTCATGCCATCACTAAATATGGCCTTGAAATTGGAAGTGACTTGTTAGTTACTCAGGATGAAAGAGGAGACTATATTTGAAATACTGAAGAAAAAATAAAAGGAAAAATAATTAAGTTACCATATATACTCAGTATTCACAGTGGTACACCCTCTCATGATTTCTCATTAGATTTTCAAAGTGCTGTTGTATTAGGGTATTTTTCCAAAACCTTAATATCTTATATAACATCTGGCTTCAGCCTATTATGGATAAGTTAACTTTTATATGTCCATTATGCTCTCAAAATTAGTTCTGTAATTGTATTATCACCATGGAAAAATTGGCTACATTTTAGCATAAAATATAAATGGATCTAACTTTTCTCATTAATATTTGATAGTACATCGTTTAATATTGAATTGAAGCAGAACCCTGACATGGTCATGAAAAGGATAGTTTATAAATGTGAATTTAACCAGGGAATGATAAAATAAATCTTGGCTTTAGTTCTTTTAGGTGAATGTACATTACAAGACAGTATCAACTTGGAAAGCATATTCAATTAAAAGTATAACATCTTCATTACCATGAGAGAGGTGTATAGTTAACATCTTCCTGCATAACTTTATTCAACACATACAGCAATAAATAATCAGCATCCTATACTTTCTTGACGTATCCTGGTCTTTGTCTTTTCTAAGAAGTTTGAAGTTTATGAATGAACTCACACTGTGAATGTGAGTTCACATGAATGAACTCACATTTCTCACCCAGGTAATTGACTGGTTGAGTCTACATCATGGAATCTCAATCTTGTCCAGTGGGCTATTTCTACTAGTTATATTTGCCTTCCTTAATTTTTTGTAGCAAAGAGATTCTATTTAATTTGCTTCTCTGAGAAAATAAATGCTTAGCAATGAGACATCTTGTTTATTTTATGCAAAATCATGAAATACTGCAAGAAAATGTGCTTAATTTCTAGAAAACAGAGTTTGAAAGCATGCAACATCAAATAAGGCCATCTCTTACCAACTAATCTGTGGGTTTATTGTAGAAATCTCAGTGCTATGGCTTTGATCATCTATAGGCCATTTTGTTTTGGGAAGTTTAAAAGCTATGAGAACCTCTGCAATTTTATTCATGAACTCTGCCCCTGTTTCTTTTCAGTGTCTCACAATCCACATCTTAGGAGAAATGATACCTTTTCCAATTGCACTGTATTTGAAAATATCCAGACTGCAGTGTATAAAATTTTGAACATATTTCAAAAAGGCAACAGCAAAGGATTTGTTCAAGCATAGAACCCTTCCATACTTGGACTCTATACTGCTATTCAAGGTTGTTCAGAAAGGCACCCTGATAATAAGGCATGTACACAATACTGAGATTGTCCTATCAGGATATGAAAGTTCTTTCAAAAGGAAGTCTAACAGAGGGAGTCAGTATTTTTCTCTCACATTTCACCTTTTTCGAAGGAGGTATAAAATTATTAAGCTTAATATAATTTTCAGATTTTATGTAACTATAAAATCTCAATGTACATCTACTGTATACACTTTTTCTCCCTAAAACCTTGTTGTATATTCATACCAATGAAATTGATGATATATTTACCATCTATTAGTAAAGTTCTCATTATTTTCAGAGTAAATTTTGTAGTTCCTTTTGAAGTAAGCCATTCTTATCTGTTATTTTGTACACAAAGTAATAATCCTTCTGTCTTAGTTACTTTTCTGTCATTGCTGAGACAAAATATCCCACACCCAAAGTCAAAGAAACAAAGGTTCATTTATTTCACAGTTTTTAGAAGTTTCAGTGAATAATCTGCTGGCTCCAAGCTAGGGTGGCATGGCAGACAGGTATCACAGATTAGAAACAGTTCATGGTGGGCAGAAAATAGCGAAGCAAGCAAGAAACAAGACAAACCTCTTTCTGTGCCTTATATTTTATCCAGCCTACTGGGATTAGGGTGGTGCCAAACCAATCAGTGGACTGATTTAGTAATCACCCATCCTTAATCCAACTTTAACCAACAACCACCTCCCAGAGAAATGCTATCCTGGTCAGATGGTGTCATCTAACACCCACATAAGATGACTGTTACAATTCCTTCTGAGTTCCACACTTTGACTGAGGCAAGTGAGTTGCACCTGTCAGGCCTGAGTAGGTAGGACAGTATGAGCTCTATCACATTGGGCCCCAAGAGCCTGTGGCCATTGCAAAAGTTGATGGCAAACCTGTGTCTTGTCTGGTAGACAACAGAACAGAACTCTGTCTTCAAAAGTTCCCTCTGTCAAAAAGTTACCATCACTGGAGCACCTGGGACTCTTGGCCCTGACTCCTTCTACCAGGCACAAACTTACAGCTTAGGAGGAAATCTTCTTCCCACCAAGCCAGTCAGCTTCACTCTCATTTAACCCTGCCCTTTCAAATTTGACTGTTCTCCAAGAGAAAGATGACGCCTGCATTAGGCTGAGGCAGATAACTGCAAACCTTAAGTTCTGAAAACTCTCCTCCAAGGGTTATAGACTAAAGATTCATCTTTGGGCATTGCTATCAACCATGCTACCTCACTGCAACCTCTGCTGCTGTCAGATGTCACAAGAACCATACACAGGCTTCCAGCCACACAGCAGCCTGACAGACTGTTAATCACCTTGGGCAAGGTCTCTGTTCCAACCCGAACCATACACCCTTTTGGGATGCCTTCCTCTGCTTGCAAGTGGCTCCAATAAGGCTCTTCAGCTGGTAAAATCCTGAGTTAAAAGGCCAGCTCATTTGGACCCAATTGCCGTAAGGCGTTAAAAGTTCCCCCACCTGGGCTCCACACCTGTGGCCCACACAACAACAAAGGCATTCTAGGGTTCAAAACAAACCCACAAGGCTGAGAGGCTTTCAGATTCAGTGCAAGCCAGAAAATCTTTATCCTCTTCTGCCAGAAGACCCCAAGTCCAACCCGCCTCCTTACATTCATCAACCCCAAGCTGTTCAGCCAACCATGATGCCACCAACAGCAGTTTTGCCTCCTGCACCACAGCCTCCTTCTGCACTGTCAGCAACATCTTCTGACTCTGTTTAATACTGAAGAATGCTGCTGTATTTTAAAAGGGACCCAACCCTGGTTAGAGTGAAAAGTCCCTGCCACTGTGGTTGATCCTAGTACTTGAGTGAACACCGTCCTCCCCCAAGTATATCCAAACTGGGACTATAGTGCAACAAAGGGCATTATAATGCAGCAGTACAGCACTGCTCTCTTGGCAGATCTCAAAGAAGACAAGAAGCCAGTAAACAAGTGCAAAGTTATTGAAGTTGCCCATTGGAGCCTCCAGTAAAAAGAAACTGTGCCAAAATCCTGTGAGATTGATGGACACTTTATCAAACATGAATTCCTGTAAGAATGAGAGCCCTGTGCTTCTCCTGGGATGTGACCAGTCTCCTTCACTCTTGGGTCCACTGACCTGGACTTGATATTGACTCTGACTGTATCCTGGGAAGAAGAACAATGACTACAGCAGTCTGAAATGCCTGATAATCATAATCCTGAAGATTTGAGAGACTCATTTCCAGAAGTATGAAGAAAGGACTCACTCCTGGGGCTTGCTGTTAATCATACCCCTTTAGTGACTGAGCTCTGTCCCAAGGCAATCCCCACCTGCATCAAATGATATACTTCTCCTGCCTGTAAAACCAGTTGAAGATCTGCAAGCTGCAAATGCTGCCATGATTGCCCATTGTATACATTTCCTCAGTTTTCTGACACCCACAACCTTTTATTTCACCCATCTGGACCTTAAAAATATCTTCTTCTGTCTTTGGTTTTCTCCTATCAACAAGCCCTCTTCTCTATTAAATGGAAAGACACCAGTTTTGGACTCACAATCTAGCTGATAGGAACTCAACATCTCAGGGTTCAAAATCTTGTTTCCTCTTTGAAAAAGCACTTTTGATTAATGACACTTAAGCTGGAAAGACACAAAAGTTGTGCTATACTATCTGGCAGAAACTGGTTACAAGAGAGAAATTCCACAAATTTCTTGTGGCTACTGGCTTCTATAAAATCTGAGTCCTTGAGTTCACAAAAGCAATGATGCATACTCAGACTGTCTGCCCCTGACAGTGCCCAGTGGCTGACTTACACAAATACTTGGATCCAGTATCTAAGGGCTTCCTCCCCGTTTGCCTCTCACATCTAATAGCCACTGTTCTTCTGATCAAGAAAACTGACAAGCTCATCTGAGACCTAATAGTCCAGGTGCCACATGGTGTCCTGGGATGAACTATTCTAAAAAAACAGACCCTCTGACAGATGTTGAATACACCCTGTTTACAGATGGAAGTAGATCTCTGTTAGGAACAAAGTCTGATAGGCTAGATATGCTGTGGTCAACTTAGACAAAACTATTTTGGCCAAAACTCTTTAGCAGGGATGATCTTCTCAGCAAATTGCTATTTGGGAACCTGCCACCAATGGTGCAAAATAATACAATTCAGAGGGCTAAGCCCCCTCTGGGGATCCAATTGACTAAAACATCAACCTCAGCCAGAATACTTTACCCAGTATTCCCAGAAAAGCAGAGCCAGACCTGCTCCTACTTGTTGTTCTCTAAGTTCAAGCTACAGTGCTGACACCTGTACCTCTGCAGCCAGCTCAGGCTTGAGAGTCTGTGTTACTGGCTACAACATCCCAACCCCCACCCATACTGAAAAGACAATAAAAGTTTTAGGGTCCTTTTGTAAAAACTCATCCCTAGATATGACCTGTCCTAGATCATTGGCAGCATCAAGCAGCCTGCATTTGTAGCAGAGGTAACTCAAACACTAGATTTAATAAAAACTACACACAGCTTGTAACCAGTTAGAAGACCAGCTATATAAGTAGACATTGCTGTACACACTTGTATTCCAGGTACATGTTAACTATACTGGCTGGTCAGTGTTCAGAATCAGAGGGAAGGGACCTGGCCAAGGGTCAGAATGGTGGGAACCACTGTAAGGGGTGCTGGCTTCCCTGTCACGTGGGAGACCCCACATCACATCCCATGTGACCCCAGGTTGTCTGAGGCTTTCTTCCATGCCACGGTCTTGTCTCATCTCTGTCTCTGTAGCTATCCTGACACCCAACTCCTGCCTTGCTATGTGGTGTCACCAAGTCCTCCCACATTTCCCTCAATGCTTGGCTCAGGCCCTGGCCCACAGTGAAGGGCCCTGGGCTTAGAGGTGAACTTGAACCCAGTGTTAGGCCCTGGGTGCCACACAGCACTGCTGCCCTGTCACTCAGACTCTCAGCTCCTGCAGTTGAGTATGGCGTGTGGTGCCACATGGCCCCTAGATAGGGGAAGCAGGTGCCTCCTTGGTGTGAACTGCCAGAGTGTGCCCTCATCACGGGGCTGTACATTTTGCCAAAATCTCGTGTACATATTACTGAGAGTGAGCAAGTGTTTCTTCCCAGTGTGCCACGGTGGCATGTCTGAGACACTGTGCCCATATTTTCCGCCACTTGCAGGGGGAAATAAACACATGTCCTCCCCAAGACACCAGGACCAATCCTGTTCATGGACATGATTGGGGACGGGTGTCTTTCCAACAGTTCTATAGATACGTGTTGGGGACACTTGATGGTCATGACGCACGTGTTTTCTCTCTGGAAGTGATTTCTACAGCATCCTTGCTTTTCCACTATAAGGTTGGGTTTTATGTACAACTTATTGTATGTGGATTTCTGTAACACATCTCATAGGGATGACTTTTTAAAAATTAAATATTCGGAATAAACATTTTCTTGGAAAGTAAAGAAATGGCTGGTCACTTTGATGCGTAGCTAGTCACTAAACTGCACATTGTATAAACCAATCCCCGATTGACAAGCCATTCTGCCTCTGTATTTCCTGCTTGCTTATCCAATGTAAGCCTTAGATCACCAGAGATCAGGGCCTGATCATCTGGGAATGGTCCCAGTCAGTGCCTTTCAACCTAAATAAATCTGCCTCTGAATCCTGGGTGTTGTTTCATTATTTCTACTTGCCATTACGCTGCACCCTTAATCCTATAATTGCACCATGAATTGATCTCACAGTCTAGATTCAGCCACCTCTGAAAAACTCCAACCTATAACTATATGAGGCTTTGAGGGGACATCAAGACAGAAACCACAACACTTTCAGCTTTAAAAATCAGATTTTCCCTAATTGTAGATAGAATGTCTCCAAGCCCTCTTAGGCATTAAAAGTGCAATTTGCCCCCCAAATCCTTCATGAGTATTTAATCCAAACTTATTTCCAAATAATGTAAACAATTGAATTTTCTCACTGAAGACTGAAATAAAGTTTGAGCATAAAAATGAAATGATAAAAGGAGTTTAAAATTGAAGCAGCTTGTTTTAGAGTGTTGGTTTGCCTCAGGCTCTGCACACTATCAGGAGAGCTAAGATTCTGGGTACTTCTCAGGTTGGCAAGAGTCTTGATGGAGAAATTTTAAAATGAAAAAGAGAGAAGGTAAAAGTAAGAAGCTCAGGACATTTTAGTCTCTCAATTCAATGGTGTTTTTAATTTGCCCTGTCAACTTATTAATAGATATTGCTTGAAAATATGTAAGTATATATTTCAAATAATAACTAGTAAAGTTAGAAATTCCCTGGATAAATTAGAAATTAACCTCTGGCTAATTATTTTTTTGATACTTGGCTATTTATTAAAGCAACTACTGTCATTTGTAAGTATGAAAATAATCATTGCCTCAATACATAGACTCATTAAAATGTACAAACAATAAAATTTAAAAACTGAAAAGTAATAGGAAAATAGCATCAATGTTAATTAATATTACTAAAATACCTTTAAAAATATCTAAATGTCTGACAATATTTGTTTCCTTAGTTTTTAAATATGCTTTTAGTTTGATTGTTTTGAAATTGTGTAAAGAGAGAGATAGCCCCCAAAGTAGATTTTGCTCAATTTTAATGAAGTTCTAAAACTATACTATGCATAGAAACAGATGTCTGTGGTTGTTAAGTGCAGTCTCAGCAGAATAGTAAATGATCAATACATATCCTTCAACTGCATAGACATGTAGTTCAGGGTATATTCTTTCCTGTCTATTCAACAAATACTAGGAATACATTTTCAAAATGATGTTAATGCTCAAAAAAGTCATATTTAGGATCCTAATGACACTAATAATGAATAGCAGTAGTATATAAATATGAGATGTTAGCGAAAAAGATCCAAAGACACAGTTTGAAAACATGTTTCTCCTCTTCATAATATGATAATTCAATCTCTAATGAACATTTTATGAGGTGGAGTTTCATCTCTTATCCAAGTGTGAGATCATGATGGCCTTTCTAATGACTGTATTGATGGTAGTAGCATAATGGTGATGTTGCTTATAGGCAGAGTTAAAGTCAGAAGACAATAACTCTGGCTGTTGAATAGAACACAATTTAAAAACAGTCATTTTCTAAACTGTTCTTTGACAACCTCTACATTACAGCACATCTTAAAAAATTTAAAAACAAACCAAATATATCATTAGCTTTTCTTAGCAATGTGGCAGTATACTAGTTTTTTGTGCTTCTAAATATGCTTCTAACAAAGTAGGTCAAATTATCACATTAGTATACAGATTTTTTTTCACTAGTTGGATCCCCTCTGTGAGATACTTCAGAATGAATGGATATGTAGGAGGAAAGAAATATGTTAAAGTACTCATAAGAATATAAATAAACCTACTGTATAACAACTCTTAATTGCCTGAACTAAAAATATGGGTAGACAAATATTCACATTTCTGAATAAGTTCATCTTTTAATAAATAATG
Source organism: Chinchilla lanigera (assembly GCF_000276665.1). Taxonomy (NCBI): domain Eukaryota; kingdom Metazoa; phylum Chordata; class Mammalia; order Rodentia; family Chinchillidae; genus Chinchilla; species Chinchilla lanigera. The sequence goes on along the minus strand of NW_004955425.1, from coordinate 9,593,180 downwards.
CATTACAAAGCTATTTTTAAAAGGAGTCATATTTTCCAACACAGTTACTATAAAGTTAATATTTAATCCTAATATATTAAACTATATGAAAAAGGACTTCTTGAAGAAATATGGACTTTGTGTTCTTTTATTTGTTAATAGTCAGTCTGGAATCAAGACATTATATTTCAGTTAAACTGGGAAATATATACAAAATGTAAGGGAAAATATAGATGAAGTCATTATGAAAGAATATTTTGAATTACTTTCCAAACTGAAAGAAAACTCTATGTAGGATATTTTTAAAACATATTTTTAAACAAAACTGTGGGCTGTACACATCCACATACACTGAGACTTTGAATAAATCCAGTGTTAAAATATTTTTTGTGATCCAGAGAAAATCAAAATAAAAAATTCCCACTATCACTACTTCTATTTCACACTGTACTAGAAAAATCTTAATTTGCTAGAAACAGTTTTGTAAAACAATACATTCTGCTGTCATAATTTTTATTTGATGTAGAAATACTAAAAAGGATCTACAAACACTTTATACTATTAATTTGAATATAAGTCAGATTGTTGTATGCAAAAAGAAAACCATTAAAAATCTTTGTTAACCAGGTGAATTTGGAATTTTATAATTTCTACTTAACTAATCAGAAATCTTATATTAGAGCAAAAGTAATATGAGGTGCATAGAAATAAATATCTTTTATTAATAAAATTATGAATTTTCATTGAAGACCTCAAACAGAGCTGAATATTTATAATAATATTCCTCATTATTATGTAGGAAGAGAAATTTGATATTATATAGCTACAAACTCTCCTTGAATTGATTAATGAATATCATGGGATACCAGTCTGTTAAATCCAAAACAATTTTTCATGGATTTTTACATCTAGATTTTAAAAATTGGATAAATTTAGAGCACTATATAAGACAAAATCTGTACTTAAAAAAAAACCTACAAGTGGTCTGACTATATTTTAAGACTAATTATATATAAATGTAATTGATGTATAAATAAAAAGCTCAATGAAACAACATAAAATTTATAAAGATAAAGTCAAAGCATTATAATAATTAAGTAGTGAATAGAAGTGCATACATGTAGATCACAGGGGAATAATTTGAAGACAAAAAATACAAAAATGAAGAATTGTTTTATGTATATTACAGTTATTAATGGAAAAGATAAAACTACTGTATATTCAGGAGACACTACAGAGCAATATACTAATATATGAAGTAATTTGTGTGCTCTGTCAAGGGTCTAAAATTCATTATTGCTGAGGGAGTGGGGTCCATTTCAGCGCTGTTAGGCAAGCTGTGATTGTACCCCCTGTGGTGGCTGATCACTCATGCAAAGGTTTTGGCTGAGGGGACCAACTACACAAATGTCCTTGGTAGTTTTCAGATCAAAAATGTAAGCTCTTAAGTAATGAGTTTCACATCCCTCAGAAAGACTGAGTGTGCAGTCTGCACTCATGTATATGTACTTTGACAGACTTGTATATTTGTGTGGAGAAATGTGAATTTTTGCAGTCAATTAATTCATTATTGAGCAAAACTTCCTACGCATTCCAAATCCTTCCATCAAATTATATGTAAATTTTTGAAACTTAATAATCAGTTATATGGAAACATAAATTAGGAACTTTTTCTTCCTTTTCTCTAGTACATGAGAAGAAACATTGCTGCATAGAAAAATTACATCTCTATAAACCAAAGGTTGGTGACTAGAATATAAGAAGTTTACTAACCAATTTACCAAGCAATAATAATAATAATAATAATAATAATAATAATTCTGTTTGAAAATAATTTGACATGTTACTTTTTCTGTTAATGGCTTCAAGACTATTTCTATGACTTGTTTATTGAGACTAGTAACAAGATAAACATGTTTGTTCGGGTATCTACAGTAAGCTGACTTTATTCCTTTCAGTGTGTCACCAAAATTGGGATAGCTGGGTCATACATAGTTCAGTTTTTCATTCTGAAGACCCTAAATACTGTTCTCCAATGTACTAATTTACATTCTTACCAATAGTGCATAACTTTCCTTGTACCCTTCAATCTTATCAAAATTTATTAGTTTTTCTTAATGATTGCGATTATGAATAGGGCAAGATGGAATCTCAGGATAGGTTTGATTTGCACTTTCTTTTTGGCTAAATATGTGAAGATTTTTGTTCCATATATTTATTGGTTATTTATAGTTTTGAGAAAGTCTGCTCAGTTTCTTTGGCCATTTATTCATTGGATTGTTATTCTTTTGGCATTTAGGTTTCAGTTCTTTATTTCTTTTTTAACATTTTTTAATTTTAAAAATTAAAAAAGCAACAACAACAAAACAACAATGAAGACAAAATCAAAGCAATACAAAAACAACAAGAACGATACAGGACCTCAAAACAAAATGATAGGAATTAACAATGGTTGCTACATTATATACTGTTACCTACGACAAAATTTCTCAGTCCACTAGACTTAAGAATGTAAGACTGATCAAACAATCGAAGACAGTAACAAATAATAAAAAAAAAAAAATTGGAAATAATGCAGAGCCTCACCATACGAGATGGCAGGAGTTCAACAATGGTTCTTATACTGCATATTGTTGTTTTCAGATCAGTCGTTCTGATTACCAGATTCAAGCATGCAAAACTGGTCAAGAAAAAAGAAAATTTTGAGCATTGACTGTTCCTTTCAATAAACCACAGACATCAGCAATACACCTATTCCAGCTACCCTTATATATACATACTTTGTTTTTCACTTTAAAAAACCCAAAATAACAAAAACAAATATGTAAACTAAAGAGAACAATAATAGAGAACAATAATACAGAATTTATCACCTGGTTTTAGTTCTTTATATATTCTGGTATTAATCATCTCTCAGATGAATAGTTTTTCAGAACTCCCCGTTTATCGGTTGTTCTATTCTGTGAGGAAGCCTTTTAATTATATGTAATCCCATTTACCATTATTGTAACTGGAATCCTTTTCAGGAAACGATTGCCTATTCCTGTGCTGACGGGTTTCTTTCATATTTTGCTTTAGAATTATCAAAAATTCTGTTATTGGGCTTTGAACCGTTTTGAGTTGATTTTTGTACATGATGAGAAGTAGAAATGTAGTTTCTGTATTTTACAGTTGTATGCCCAGTTTTCACAGCACTATATGTAGTAGAGCTCAAGATTGCTTCTTAATCATCTTTATTTTAAGACAGTTCATAAATCAGATAAAACCAATATCAGTAATAAATAGCCATTGCCTGACTAAAGTTAGAATATCAACTTACTATTTATTCATTTTTTATAATAGTAAACTATAATGTTGCATCGCAAAAATACTTGTTTTTGGAATGTTACTTGTGCATTACCTGTGTAAATACAAAACTATTGATTAAGTTTAGGACTGTTTGCCTAATTATAAAATTAGACTAAGAAAAACTTCCTAACTCTAAGTTAAAATGAGTGCACACAATACAAAATATATGCACATTATCTGGAACATTCCTTTGCATGTTTTTGTTCCGTGATGCAAATATGTTCCTCATGCACTGTGCAAAAAGCTGCTTCGGCTCATGAAGAGGAATAAACAAGATTTCTGCCCTCATTGTTCACAGTCCGTATTGTCATAGTGCAGACAGAGATCTATATGCAAGCGCTTTAATAGAGTGTTGTGAAGTATCACAGCAGAGACCTCTTCGAAATATTTGAGGTGCTAGAGACATGAAAATAACCAAGTATTCAGGGTAAAATGTTACAGCTAATCTCTAAGGAGGAGGAATTATAAACGGAAAAATCCCTTTAAGGACAGGAAAAGATGAGAGAATCATACAGCTTCCTTTGTTTCCTAATGCTCGTGTCTGTTGAACCTCTGCCTCCTCATTGTTAGCCTGAATTTTTTTGAAAGTAAAATGTAATGCATTATCCAAATTCTGGTCTGTGAAATGAGGAATGTGAAAGGAAACAAGAGTTTTTAAGCTATTCATTCCAACTTCACCACATTCACAGAAAATTGACCTTGAGTAGTTTTGTTTTCATGCTCATTGTTCCTTTTTTTACTGATATAATGAAAGATTAAAAAATAATTCAGTCCTGTAACTGTCTGAAATAAGTGTCAGGATAAATACTAATTTCCCTATTATTATTATATGTTACTCTTTTTTCACTTATTTATTTCTGTTGTGGTTCTGGGGACTGAATCCCAGGAGTTTCATACTGACTGAGCTACATCCCGGGCCCTTCAAAAAAAAATTTTTTTTTTTTTTTTTTTTTTTTCATTTAGTAATAGGTTCTCACTAAGTCACTAAGTTGCCAGGTTGGGCTCAAACTTAAATTCTTCATGCCTCTTCCTCCCAGAGTTCTGAGATTAGAGACCTCTACCACCATGCCTGCTTTACTGCACCACTCTTACAGAAAGAATGGTAATGAGGAAACACATAGACGTACTTATGTCCTTAGATTCTGGCTTGTTTTTATCTGGATTTTCAGGGAGTAGGCGCTGTTAACTTATCACAGGACCAGATATAATCATATTACTGCCACTACTTTCAAGGTGTCATCCCTTTTAGAGAACAGATTCTTATTAATTTCCTACCATTCATTCTCTTTTTTCATATAAAAACACACTCTTCTGCTTACAGAAGTCACACATCTACCCATTTTTGGCCACTGGAGAATATTCCTTTTATCAGTGGCAAAAAAGTAACCAATGAGTTCATTCAAGAAAATACCTGAGAATGTAATTTTTTGACTCTTATTAGTACCCACTTGCAGTACATAATGATTACATTCACTGTGGGATTGGGTTCATGCACATAATGCACTTCAATTCCCTTCCCCCCGACCCTTTTACTTTTCCAGTATCAGGTTCATTTATCTCATAGGATCTTATAAACTTGATTATCATACATATACATAGAAAATCAAAACAATAGGGCAAAGAACATATAAAATGCACAAGACAGATTAAGTCAAGGTATACTTTTAGATAATTGCCTGTACCAGATTAAAATACCTTTTTTATTCTTTTACTTTTTTCCTTGTCTTTATATATATATATATATATATTCAAATAAGAGCAACTATGTGGTATGTAAGCTTGTGTGTCTTGAGAAACTTCACTTAATATAATGGTCTCAAGGTGCATCCATTTTCCCACAAGTGACTCAAATTTATCTTTCTTTATGCCACAATAGTACTCCATTTTATATAAATACCACATTTTTTAATCCATTCATCTGTTGAAGGACATAAACGTGTTTCTAAAGTTTAGCTGTTATGAGTTGCACTGCTGTAATCATGGGTATATAGACCTCACTGAGGTATGATGTCTTTAACAATTTGGGGGACACCTAGATGGGGAACAGTTGTATTACACGGGATGTTAATTGAGAACTTTATTTTTGAAATGTTTTCTTTGGAAGGTTTTTCTACCATCAACCTTACTTTTATTTTTCTTCAAACTAGAGAGAAAAATATGAGATCCTGACGTCTAGTCATTATGCAAAATTTTCACTTTAGCAATAAAACTTGATATACTTCCGGAGGAGATCAGGTTTCAATCTGCAAACTTTTACACCAACTGTATATTAGGTACTATATTAGTAATCTAGAGATTGAAAATATTGAAGTCACTTCCAAACCTTACAAACTTTACTACAGTTAGTGGTCTTTAATTTGAGTAATAAGTTAATTTTATATGTGTAGTATATAATATATTCACTTTAAAGTCTTCAAGAAATATAAAAGTATGTAGAATAAAAGTATACTTCTCAGCAGCTTTGATCTATAGTAATTTCCTTCCATGTTATCATCATTCACATCTTGATATATATTAATCCAAATTTTTATCCATTCCACTTTTTTCCTTCTATAAAATAACTATGTAAGTATTAAGGGTGAACTATATAAGTATTAAGGGTGAACAAAATACACATGATGCCATGGTAAATACTCAAGTAAGAACTAGAAGATCAACTCATTTGTAAATTACTGTACAATATTTTGTTATTGGTTTTTTATATTTCATTTTACTATTTATTGAAGAAAATGTTTGCTTAAAATATAATGGTGCAGTCAATATTTTGTATCTACTTCAAATTTGTTGGCACCAAATAAATACTTATACTTTTAATCTTGATAGATATTACTAAATTATTTTAACAAAAAGAAGCAGTCTCATTCTCATAACCTAATTTATGAAATGAAATTGTATCTCCATCTCCAGTGAATGAGGGTTCCATTGTTCAAGAAATCTCTCCACACTTATATAATAGAATGTAACACTGTCATTTAAAATGAATTTCAAAAGTAAAGAAAGTAACATTATACTTTATATTTGAAGATGACAATTTACCAGAAACACTTTAGAACCTTTGAGCAAGAATCCCTGTTTTCATATTAATTATGTTTGTAGAATTATTTTTCTGTCTGTGTGTAGGTGTATAGTGAAGTTGGTGATACCACTGATTTTTTTTTTAAAAGAGAGTAGTAAATGAGAACATACCAGTATCATAAACATAAACAAAGCAAAGCAACAACATTCAAAGTGATACACAGTCTCAAGACAAACTAATATGAATCAACAGTGGTTGTTACATTACATATCGCTATCCTCAACTACATTGCTCAGATTACCCTATGTAAGAATGAAAGATTGCTCAAACCATTTCAGGCATTAAGAAAATATTTCTTTGATAAAACAGTAGATATAATATAGAGTTTCACTAGTTGTTCACGTCTTAATCCCAGCACTTGGGAGGCAGAGGCAGGAGGATCATTGGGAGTTCAAGGCTAGCCTGGGCTACAAAGTGAGTACAAGGCCAGCCTGAACTGCATAGTGAGAGACCCTCCACAAAGAGACGAAAATAAATAAATAAATTAATTAATTAATTAAAAGTATCTCTTTAAAAATAAAGACTGGACATGATTTGATAACTGTATTTAACTCTACCTTAACATCCAATATCATTCTAATTGTAACCTGTGATTATTTTTGTCTCATGCTCCTCTGTCTAGATGTAAAAACTAACAGAATTCTTTTACTGCCACCCAACATATTTTAAATACTGCAATTCTACTCCCTTGGTTTAGATGTGATTTTATTTGTTTGTCTAAATAAGAGGGCAAGAGTCAAAACCAGTTTTGCAATTCTCATTTGACTTTTCTATGGAAAAATTGTTTTGCTGTATCATATAAGTATCTGCTATCCAACTTCACAGAAGGAAAACTGTAAAAATTCTTATGACCAGAAGTGAGGGCTTTTATATTAACTGTGGTTTATTTTTATTTATTTATTTATTTTATTTGAAAGAGAGTAGTAAATGAGAAACAAACAAACAACGAAATAAAACAGTAGCAGCATACCAGCATCACAAATGTAAACAAATCAAAGCAAGAACATTCAAAGTTATACAGAGTCTCAAGACAAAATAATACAAATCCACAGTGGTTGTTACATTGCATACCACTATACTCAACTACATTGCTCAGATTACCAGATGTAAGAATGAAAATTTACCATATTGCTGATGTCTGATGGTGCATTGAAATGAACAGTTAATGATTACAATTTTTAATGTTCTGATCAACTGTGCATGCTTGTGCCTGGTGGTCTGAGCAACTGATTTGAAGGTAACAATATACAATGGAATTACCATGGTGATTCCATCCATTCCTACCATCTTGTCTAGTGAAACTCTGTATTATCTGTACTATTTTATCAGAGAACTATTTTCTTATTCCCTATAATGGTTTGAGAAATCTTTCATTGTTAACCTCAGTTTCTGATTTCAAGGTATGTGCTCTTGCCTGCTATTATCTTGCTTCCCATACACCTGTTTCCAGTAGCTACCAGTTTTCCAAATGCTTTCTGAAATGTGTTGGAAGATTTGTGAGTACTAGACTAATTTGTCAGTGCATTTGAATATTAACAAGGTACCAAATATAGGTCTGGGTTTTAGAGTTAAGCAGGAGCAAAAGTAAAATCCTAACTTTCATGGAAAGAGCATTGTGAGATTAATAGGAAGGCATAGTTCAGTATACTTTAAATGCTTTATTTTCTTCTTGTTTGCCCAAGCTAAAATCAAGTAGATATAGTGTTTCTATTTTGATTTTCCACTGTGTGACTCAATACCTATTTGTTGAATAAATCTGTATATAGACTAGACACTGTTGGTATGAAACCCAGAGTTTAAAAGGGCAGTGAAACTGATGTCATGTTGCCTAGACTTGAAAGCTGAAAAAAAATTATTAAGTCTTTTCTGTTTTGACACATTATATATTTTCTCTGTGAGGTAATTTCACCATGTGCTTTATGGAGTAAGAACTGTATCAATGTACAGTTTTTATAATAATTATTAAATGAATTAATACATTGGAAGTCCTTAGAGGACTATTTGGAGGAGAAGTGATCTGTTATTATATGAATTTAAGATCAAAATTACATATGAGTCAAAGGCAAATAGAGCATAAAACCCTGGGTATAGAAGTGAGATTAAGTCACTGTAATGACTAATTGCTTAACTTGGGGCATGGCTTTTAAATCTCATGAACCAAAGTTTCGTAATAATGCAATTATAAAAATTATGTATATCTAAATTGTACCAATAAACTAAAAACTTGTCATTGAACTTATAAGAAAATTTTCTAAGACTTAACAAGAAAATGAAAGAGTAATTCATTTGTGTATTGGATAAAAAGGAATGGATAAAAACGATGTCATCTTTTTATACAGTGGAGTACTATTCCTCCATAAAGAAGGATAAATTTGAGAGATTTATAGGTAAATGGATGTAACTAGAGACCATAGTCATAAGTGAAATAAATCTGATGCACATGTGTAAACATCATATTGTCTCTCTAGTGTGAGAATCTAAAAGATAAAATAAGATCCAAAATGTACAATAGATATTGTGAAATGAGAAGAAATTATTCAAAAGGATAAATAAACTGGGATGGGGGAAAGGAAAAGAGAAGGACAGGAAAAAAATATTAAATATTATTAAAATGTTATACTACTAACTTCTCTTAGTTCATTGAAAAGAAAGATTTGTACTAGTATTATTTTGACAGGTTTTCATGTCTGTATCTTATAGTCTGAGTAACTGTATTGAAGATAATAATAAACAATGTATTAACCATCGTTACTCTCCTATTATCTTGTTTTGAACTTTTGTGTTATTTTTCTTTAAATTAGAAAAAATTGCATAGTTTTTGAAGAACTACATATTATATAGCCCATATGATCAATGAGATTTATTATCCTACTTGTTGAGAATATGAACAAAACAAAAACATAATCATGTGTTTATAGCACTCATAGTGGAAATCTATGCAATTTTTATGAATGTTTTCTTCTTTGCTTTTTTTGATGTACCAGGCTTGAATAGCATACACTGTTTAGGAGGGACTAATTTAAAGAGAGAATAGCGTACAACAATTCATACCTTATCAGAGTAGAACTAAAATTTATTTTTTAGCATCATAGCCAAACCACAAAGATTCCTACTTTACATACTGGTAATACTAAGAGACTATTTTAGAACCTTGACATAATAAATCCCTTTGTCCATGTCATGTCTCTCAAACCATTTAAAATTGTTTCACTGACACATCTAAGAATTCATTTTCAGAGATTGAACAACAAAGTAACATATACATTCACATTTAGATACAACTTATGCTCATTTTATATATTTCATATGTGTAGATCAAATGTAAACATATTCCACATTTATATCACATATTTCACAGTTATATTCCAACAGTGAAATGGAATTTATAGCTGATGATACATAGAACCTAGGCATATTCTTTTTTTTCTTACTTACAGCAGACAAAATTTTCTTTTGTTGCTAATGCAATAAAATTTAACCTTTAATAAGTGACTACAAGAAGGTAATAGAATTTAGGGAGAGTGGGGTAAGACACACATACATTCTAAATATCTATCCAGGATTTACTTTTTAAAGTGTGACTCACAAAAATATAGCCCATTACAGATCTGTTCATTCAGCAACAGAAATAGATAAACTTACTTAACCTTTCAAAATTATGAGTAACTATTTCAAGAATCATCCAGGAATAACTGTCTTATCCTTACTGTCCTGTTTTCTCCAAGTTGAGCTAATTGTCAAAGCATTAGTACAATTGTGCTACGGGTGAACATACTGACATTTCAATTTTGGCTTTCTGAATGTGAGATGAACAGATGTATACTAAAGAAGAGGTGTAACATAGATCCTCAGAGCCTCAGTAGAAGATATTCAGCTGGGACTTGCAATATTTTTATGATAGAGAGGTTTTTTACATCCTCCCAGCAACAGTGCAAGACTGGCCACTCATGACGATGGCACAGAGTCTTAAAGCACATTATCTTCCTGTCTACTACTTCCCCCTGCAGTAGGCTGTCACTATGAAGAAAGGTCAGCCTTAAAATAGTAGGCTTTTTGTGAAGTACAAAGGGAAGACAGGTCATTCTGATTCATACTGCTTATATTTCATGCGTCATACCGTGAGTTTGGCCAGGAGTTATTTTTATTTAATTGGACTTCTTGCTGCTTAAATAAAGCCTAAGGAATTCTGATTAGTTGAAGAAATAACACAATCAGATATACTATTTCTCTCTTTCTTTTTTTTTCTTTCCCATCCAAATATTTTTTTTTAGTGTTAGTTATTGTAGATCATCACGCTACCCAGTGGCATTCAACAAGAGAAGCTAAGAAACCCGAAGGACTGAACCATGAATCTCTTCATTAGACAAGACACAGTTCACAGATCAGCTGCGAATGTGGCTCTTCTCCCCAGTTCCTACAGAGATCAAAGCAGAGGCATTTGTCTTTCCTCATTTCACATTACTTTTAGAGAAGTAAAGCCCAGTGCTTAAAAAGATTTTGCTTACCTGTTCTTTATGTAACATTTTAGCAGCCCTACAGGTAGGATCACCTGGGTTAACTTGTTAAATGCAAATATGGCGTATGTCACTTGTATTTAAATGAGTTTAACATCTTGCAACATTGCCTAGAGCTTTGCCTTCCAAATGACCTATGAAGAATATTTTAAGGGTGTCAGCTTCAAGTGAAATTAAAGCTGTTCTTTCCAAGATAGTATAAATTGGATTTGTATATTTAAACTCTTAGAAATATTGGTATTTTAAAAGGGAAAAGGGATGAGATATGTTTCTACCTTCTTTCCTGCCCAAACCAAGTCTCAGTTGAAAAACTCTTTTCCATATCAGTTCACTGTTAAGCCATTCACCTCGTGGTTTATACAAATAACTGAAGTCATATTGATTGTTCTGATCTTTCAACCCTCTCTTGTTTATCTACCAATATTATGTGGGATCTACTTCCTGAACAGATTGGGAATGCAGCCTCTATGTTTTATGTTTAATCCATGTGACTTAACTCAGGGTTGTTCTACTGTATTTTGCAGGTTATTGACAGTGCCCTTGATTTCACACTGCCAGAGAATAAGCATGCAACAAATATGTATCACAAATTTTTTTTTATTTATCCCTTCCACTTGAAACAGTCTTTTTTTTTTTTTTTTTAAATACCAGAAATTGAACTCAGGACCTTGCGCTTTCCAGGTAGGCACTTATGCCACTGAGCTATATCCCCGGTCCTGAAACATTCTCATATTTTTTAGTCATTAAATAAATTCTTTATTTATTTTCATTGACTTTGTTTCTCTTATTATTTGCATGTCAAATGCTACTAAATAAGTTAGTATACATACATGATTTTATTTTCTTTACATTTTTTCCTTTTACATTCTCTTATATACATACAGAAACTCAATAAAAATAATACACAGATAGATAAATATGTTTCTCTTTAGAAAATGTATAAGAATAGGAAGATGTAAAGTCTTTCGGATTCTAAAGTGAGGTTTTAAGGGAACAATTATCTTTGTCCTGAAGTCTTGAGGCCTCATTTATTTCCTTGATTTCTAAGTAAGTTTAAAGAATATCAATTTAAACTTTCTTTTGTTTTTCACTATATCTGACCCTACTTGCTCTCATTTTCCTCTATTCCTGTCTCCTTTCAGTATTATTAATTCCATTCCCTTCCTCCTCTAATCCCTGCACTGACCATATCCTGAATTTGAATGGTCAGCCCTTACCCTTGCTTTCGCATAACTAACAACTCATTTGCATTACTTGTTTGTAGATAGGTCTGAATGTGTCATTCTTCTGTGTGTCCTAATACACTGATCCTGCATTTCTCAAAATTTCTCAAAAATATTTCTGTTCTCTTAAAATTCAAAAACATAAAAGTCGCAAAATTTATTTTTGAGAATCATATTAGAATCTCTAAACTATTACGTCCTTATTTTCATCAAGTCCAGAGAGTACCCCCTTTAAATTCAAACTCAGCTACCTTCTACTATTAATATTTATCTAGTCTTTAGTCATCTATAAATTCATATCACTCTAGAAGAAATTAATCTCCTATCGATAATTTCTATTCATTGTAAACTCCGTTGTTTTTTTGTTTTGTTTTGTTTTTCCAGTACCGGGAACCGAACTCAGGACCTTGTGCTTGCCAGGCAGGTGCTGTGCCGCTGAGCTAAATCCCCAGCCCTTGTAAACTCATTTTAGAAAAAAAGTCTAATTTTCTTAAAATTAGTACAATTGTCATGATGCTATTCTTTGTAAAACCTACAGCAATTTCAGACTACAGTCAGATTAAATCCAAGCTATTCTATTTTCAGATTACTACAAATCTGGGCATAATTTTGCTAACATTAACTGCTAATCTTTCGCAACATATTGCAAGCAACAAGAAGGATTTGGCTGATACAAGATATCTAGCTGAACTGAACTAGCCAATTCTCCTGACATGAGTTATGCAGTAGGCTAAACTGTTTCTAAACCAGCATGAATGTGAAACTTCTATCGTTGTCGCCTCTTGCTATGGCAATACTGAAACCTAAAGATACTGCCTTAGTCACTTTCCCATTAGTGGGACACAATACTGGACATATCCAATTGAATGGCAGAGTTGATTTTGGTTCAGGAGTTTAGTCCACAGCTGGGGAGCTCTCAGACAAGAAGGCCTGGTGGAAGGATGTGTCAGAGGAAAGCATCTATTGTCATGGCTGGTGGTCAACATTGAAAGAGACAAGGAAGGAGATGGGGAGGGAGACAATATATCCTTCTAGGTCACATCCCCAGTGTCCCACCTCTAACGAGCACTGTCTCCTACTGGCAACCCAGCAGTAACGCCTCAATAATCCGGTCACTTCCACAAGTCCTGCCTATGCCCAGTTAGTCCATGAGATGTTTTTCCCCATAATAATATTCTGTCTTTTGCACAATCCCATGGGTATTTCACATGACATGCACCTTATAATACTATTCAGCCTTCAAATCATGTAAACCTCACACATGAGAATTCACAGTACCTGTCGCCTTTAAATATATCAGAGCATTCGAATTATTTTCTCAGATTATTTCATTTTCTATGTATAAGATTAACTTTCTTGAAAAGATAGCAGTTCCCATTAAAAAAAAAGATCTCAATGAGTCTTGATTTAACTTCCTCTTGTGATCAAGGTTGACTGAGTTCTAGAGGAATACAACCTCTGTTCAGCTGAACTGAATCCTTGCTCCTTTAACAGGTGAGTTACCATTCCACTGGCAAGCAGCTTGCTTTTGGAAAAGACATCTTGTCTTTCTTACCAGTGTTTCCAGATGGGTCTGTGAATCAGAACTTACAGATGTGGAAGTAATTGGAGCCCTGAAGTCTCTAAACTATCATCCCTGGAAAATAGCATCTTCCAAAACCCTCACTTCAAAGAGGCATTCATTTTATAACTACCACCACACAGAAAATCAACTGAAGGGGTTCAGTCTTCCCTGAAAGTCCTGCCTCATAACACACCACATAATCACACCTTCATGTGCAAAACCACTGCTGGTCTTGGGCACATATTTAATAATAAAATACTTAAACAGTGCTTCTGGTGCTTCAAACAAGTCTCACTGATCATGACTATGAACTGTCGTACATTGCATAAACTTAAAATGTAATAAATATATTCTTAAACCTGCCATTTAAAAACAAGTATATTAGAGGCTGGGGATATAGCTCAGTGGCACAGAGCATGCCTGACAAGCACAAGGTCCTGAGTTCGAAACAAACGAAACAAACAAAAAATATGTTGCCTTCTAAGAAGCAAATTATGAAATAGATGCTGAGATTTTTTTTAAATTTAATAGACAAGTAAGGAAACTTTAGTGAGTAGCTTTTTGTGGAATAGCCTGACCAAATTACTAATTTTATTTCAAGCTTAATGTTCTTGCCAGGCGTGGTAGCGCACACCTATAATCCCAGCACTCGAGAGGCTGAGGCAGGAGGATTGTTGTGAGTTCGAGACCAGTCTGGTCTACAAAGTGAGGTCAATGCCAGCCTGAACCACATAGGGAGATCTTGTCTCAAAAAGACAAAAAAAAATTAATGTTCTTACCTAGTCACTAAAACAGCAGGGTTTCTTGGCTGACTGCCTTGCAATGGGCACTATGCTTGACTTCAAAGTATAATATTCCTGTAGGAAGAGTATGTACTTAACTCACTGACCCAAATAGTGAAATGGTTTAATTTCACTGTTTGGTTTAAATTTTACACATTTACAAATGGAGCCTCAAACTTTATTGATCCATCAACATAGTTCAATTTTATATACATTGCTGAATGTGCCATATACTTTACAAGAATATCTTTATATGTTTCTGGAATTTAGCTACAAATTTTCCTTGGCAAATGAAATACTTTATTATGGTTCATTTAAATGCGCAATGCTACATTGTTATCTCACTTTACTGTTAAAGGTATATTTTCAATAAAGCACAATAGTTTCTTTATATGCTTAAAACTGTCAATCTAGAGTGTCAATTAGTAATTCAATATAAATGCAAAGTTATCAGCATAAATTCTAAAATTTAGGTAGTGAAATTTTAGACATAAAAGTCCAGCTATCAAGCTAAGAAAAGATGAGTTAGTTTTTTCTAATCCAACTATTTAGAAAGCAATTTTATTTTTTACTGAATCAGTTGAATTAAATTTTACATAAATTCATATTCTCTCTCTCTCTCGCTTTTCTCTTTTCTGTCATTCAATGAATTGTTTCGATCCATGCACACGCAATACATTAGTTTAAATAATTAAAAAATTTCAGATGACTGAAAATTAGACAGCTTCATGATCCCCAAAGTTTATATTTAATTTTGCTTATTAAATAAAAATATTACCCTTCACCCAATCTCTCTATTCTAAGTATTATTTCAAAAAATTCCATTTTGCTTAGAAAATTTTTGACCCCCATTGTCTTAGTCACTACCTTATTGCTGGGGCACGAGCATCGACGTCCGCAGTTTAAAGGAAATGTTTATTTGGGCTCATAGTCTTCACGTATTTCAGTCCGCAGAGAGCTGGCGCCACGCCAGGGAGCATTGGAGAGAGACGTGGCACGGAAAGGTTACTTATGGCATGGCGATCAGGAGGCTGAGAGATCGAGGGAGGCTGGAGAGAGAAGGAGCTTTCCAGATCACGTCCCCGGTGACCCAGCCTGGATACCAGGCTTTAATTCCCACAATACATTATAAATAAACTCACCAGTGGACGAACTCACTAGTGAGTGTCACGGCCCTGCAGCAGCAGCTCACAAATCACCACCTACCGCCATACAGGCTTTCCAGAGAAATTCTGTACTTAGTGAAAACTGTGATTATGTCAGTATGTCTTACGGTCCCATTATGAAAAGTCTCGATTTTTCAAAAACTACACTTTAACTAGTATTTACAATGTACTCTAAACATTTTTTTTACTGATTAAATTGCGAGTCTTCTAATATAAATATATGTGCCCAAGGTTTACATGTGCATTAATTTCTTTCAGTGAAAATCATTCCCTCTTTTAGTGACCCTTACTTTTGTAGCTCGTTCGTTGGGAGAGTGAAGATTTCCTCTCAAATTGTGATGCAAACAAGCCTTCTGTCCTTTCCACTTTCTTTTCATTACTTCTCAGCTCTAGTGTTATACAAATGATATATTGGATTCCTCCGTGTTATTTTGACAATTAAGGTCCACTTGGTAATTAATGCTTATTTTCTGAATTGTTTGATTACACTTTTAATTGCCTAGATATAGGAAAATAGTTTGGAATTACCAATGACAGGGACAAATTATGGAACTATAAAAATTCTGGTGTCAGGTTGAGGAGTTTATAATTTAGAGTATTGATGTTAACAAGAACTAAGTATTTGAAAAGATAGGAAGAAATGGATAAATATTCTTGCTTTTACTAGCTTTGTTTTTCCTGCAACAGAACCATATCTAGACTAGAGTGATGTAGCAGGTGATGATTTATTAAACTATTGAGGCTTTGGATGGGCTAAAGGTTTTTGAGTAGGATGTATTCTGTTCTTCAATGAAATACACCTCTGTCAAGAACTGAATGAGTTGGGGATTTCACTGATAACTCTTTTAAAAGCTAAACCATACACAGGCAAGGGTAAGCTACCCATGTATTTCCACATTTTTTGCACAGTAGGACTCATTTGGATACTTTAAAAAACACACAGTGGAAGGAATATAACAAATAAAAAATAAATTTGGATACTTTTTGGTTGCTTATGAATGACAATAGTTACTCGTATTCAGAAATGTAATCTAACCATCCTTCTACCTCCTTTTTCACTTATTTTGTTTTGCTTTGTTTTGTTGCTTTTCCTTTCTTAAGGTATATGGGCAGAAATGTACTATATTCCTTCTAGATGAATGTTTTTGATTCATAACTAAAAGGTGTAAAGTTTCATTATTACAATGTTCATAATCTTGCTTGTTATGACTCCTAAAGATTATGTTTATTATTTTTATTAATTAGAATTAATTTTAATAGTAGTTATAATATGATTCAGCAATTGTACCTATACTTATCATAAAGAAATTAAAATACATTCACATAAAAATCTGTATACAAAGATTCATAGAGGACTTATTTGTAATAACCCAAATTAAAAATATTCTCAGTGTCTTTCAATAAATGAATGGTTAATCATATTCAGGTATATTCACACAATAGGACACTTAGAAATAAAAGGTAACAAATCATTGATATGCACAATTATCCTACATGAACATCATCAGGGCCAAAATGTTACTTACTACATGATTTCATCTTTATAGCATCATTTTGATAAAATTATACACCTGAAGAAAAAACAGATTAATATTAGCAGATAGCCATGTCATGGGGAGAAGAAAGGGTGGCTTCAGGAAGGTGGATATATTACAAAAAGACAATTCAAGGGATATTGAAATTATTCATTATCTTGACTATGGTGCTGTATACATGAACTAAAATATAATATAAATCTATAGAACTGAATACAAATAATCTCACACATGCACACACAAATGTTTAGAAATAATGCTAGAGAAATATGAATAAGATGCATGGATTGTACCAATATTTTAATACAACAACTTGTAAATTTTTACCACCTAGAGAAACTGTGAAATGTGTATATAAGATATCTATAATCCTTATCGGGCTGGGGATATAGCTCAGCAGTATAGCACCTGCCTGATAAATGTGAGGCCCTAAGTTTGCTTAAAATAAAAAAAAAAAAAAGATATCTATATATTAATTCTTACATCTGCAAATAAATCTTTGATTGTTATAATACAATGTAAATGACAAAATATTTAAACTTGTGAATTATATATTATTTTGTAAAATCTACTTGCTTGCAATAATAATAATGGAATATTCTGATATGCATAGAGAACACACAAAGTAGTAGAACATTTCTAATAACAACTTGATTAAAATTATTTAGTCATTTTTATATGTATTTCTCTTTCCTTTCCTATTTTCTCTTTATAAGTCTCTGATCTTTTAAAAGCTTGTATTTGCTCTATTCAGAATAATAATAGTAAAACAACGTCTCTAAAAATCCAGATTCATTTTTTAATACTCTAGAGACATAAATTATACATCATGTGACAGTGGGTTTTTGGCTTTAAATAGGAAGGAAAAGGTTTGCTGAGATCTTGCTTAGAATCTCTGTTTCAAGCATTAAAATGTAAATTAAAATATAAACCGGAACTTTCTTGTATCTAAAATCAACACATTCTATTTATTTCGAAATTTAAAATAATGCAATGATTATCTGTGAAATTATGCCTCAGTGCTGAGAGGAGTATGTGTAGCTTATTCTTTCTTTTAATATATTTTAACACTCATTCTTCTATAACTTCCAGTGTAAGCACTCTGCATACTTTTTAGACATGTAGCATACATCTCTTTGAGGAAAGAAAAATTGGCTTTTCTTGCCTAAGCCTAACCTTTCTCAAATGATATCTTCATGTTAGCTTTGGCATTTGCATTTTCTCCAAAATATATTTCAAATATATTTCAAAAGTTAGAGTGATAACATTCACTTATCGACAGTAGAATAAGTCAAAATGTTATCAATTTTTCAAGACTGTGGCAATTTATTTTTTTTAATTGTTGAACAAATGTATGCTGCATTGTTAGCAATATATAAAGGATCTTACACACAGGCTGTTTGAATTACTGTAAAATGATTTCTCTAAAGGACTGGAGCCGTATTTCCCAACATCTAAAATCATTGTGTATTTTTACATTTTATTAATCATTTGTGTTTTTCTCCTGTGAAGTAGTTACATGTATCACTTGCTTATTTCCCATTGATGATAACCCTCCCTTATTAATTTAAGTTTGACACTAATTCTTTATTGTGTATAAGTATTATAAATACCTCTTTCAAAATTGCATTCTTTTCATTTTTGGAAGGTACTACTAAACAATTTTTATTGAACATATGCAGAGTATAAATATTTTTCTTTATGATATGTACTCATGTTATTTATCCATTAAATCTCAAAGTCAGAATATTAATCAATATTTTAGTCTAAGACATTCAAACTTGAGTTATACATTTAAGGTTTTAATCTATTTGGAGTTGATTTGTATTATGTAAGGTGGTGATATACTCTATTTCATCATTTCTCCAAAACAAGATGACCAAAGTTTTCAACCCCAGTGTTGAACAAATATTTCTTTTCCTCAGGATGTACCCTGTTTTTCTCATCTTCATATATATATGCATTATTGCATGCCATTTTTATTCCCTGTTAATTTCTATACTTCTAAATAATGTCATCTAACATTTTATACATTAATAACAATTTATAATTAAATAATACATGCTTATAGTCTTTATAATATGTCTTTAAATGTGTGCTATTTGTAGCATATTTTCCTTCATCTACATAAATCTTAATGTCAATTTGCCAGGTTCTTTAAATCATAATGCAGACGTTGTTAATGGGACTGCATTAAATCTCTATACTACTTTGGAAAGAAATGGCATTTTTACATTGGTGTATCTACATTTCTTAGTGTATCACATAATTCTCCTTTTATATCCCATACATTTAAAATGTTATCTTAATTCATGCTCTGAATTATTTATATTGTAGATGGATTGAATAGATAAATGTAAAACAAATATCAGAAGAAAGCAATCAAAATATGTTTATAATATTTAAATTGACATTTAAATATTTAAATAACATTTAAATGAGGATTAAACCAAAAATACATATAGACAGGAATGTATGAATATATCACAAAAAATTATGTGGTATTATATACAGAATGTAAAAATGCTCATAATTTCCAAATGGAAAAGGTCAGGATTCTAATGTAATGAGAAAATAATAAAACTTATAAATCAAATTTTTAAAATAGTCAAATTATGATTATCATAAAGAACTACACTGGTCTTAACCATCATTTTGGCCCAAACTAAACAAAATCTTAACATTCTAGTGGCACTTTAATTCTACTTAGTAGAATATGTGTTTGCAAAGCCATTTTAGATATAATTTGAATATCTTTTAATACTGTAAAAGAATATTTCCTGGTTTTGACTAGATCATTTTCTTCAATGAATTCACCTTAAGGGTAAGGATATGTATACAGAACTTCCACAGCAAACAGGAGCTGCCCATAGTCTCAGCAGTATTAAACATTAAGTAAAGTATTGTAAATATACACTAAAGAAAACACTGAAGCAATTTGTTGGAATATAATAAGTGGATTACAAGGTTCAGTGTCAGTTCATGAAACATGGAAGATAACAAAACATTAAAAAGTGAATTTTACTGATGTAAAACATATGTATATCTGTGCATCAGGTGTGAATCATCTTTTGAGTGTGAATTTATGCATATTTGTATTTTAATTTTCATTTGTATGTGTTAATCAGTGTATAAACAGAGGACTAGTGGATTATACACTATGCAAACAAATACAATTCTCTATGAGTATATAAAAACAGACTCCAAGTGCTACCAACTGGAAGATTTAACATCTTATGCTATATTTGTAATTCTATTTTTAAAATTTCACAAGAAAATATAATCTTAGTCTAATTGTGAAAAATAAATATAACTAAAAACTCAAAACCACTGTTAAGTCTTCATAACCCTGAAAATATGTTGCCCTCACCAATAAATTCATCTGTAATATTTATTCAAAAAGTGATCTGTGACCACCATAATCTCACAAATAGGAGCACAGCAAAAACAGTTCAGATTTCATTGCCTTTCCATGAAGCAGTACTATTTCCTATTCTTAGTGAAAAGAGAAAGATTAAGAGCAAAGTTTCCTCAATTAGACTACACTGCCCTGTCAGTAGTAAATGTAACAGTTCTTATACCTGAGAATCTTTTAATTAAATTTTGATTGGCCAATTGTTAAACATTATTCTTCTGTAGTTGGAGTCTCTCATCTCCCACCAGGCACTCTAATGAAAACTACCTGAGAGAGTGGAAGTAATCCAGAATCCCTTCTCACCTGCACTGTCTAAGGCAGAGAGTTACTATCCCATTCCTAGAGCAACAACATCACTCTGTAAAACCATGGGATATTATTACAAGAGTATTGTGGAAGTAGTTCTAGAGCACAGATCTAAAAAGAAAGTACAAGCAAGTAAATCTTCAATTATGCTGATTTTTATCCATAAGCTGATTCTGTGAGACTTCTAAGAAATGCACTTGTTTGTTCATCTGTTAATTTTTAAAAGTCATCATGAACAATTTCTGGCTTTAATAGAGAAATATTTGTGGAAGATTTACTTCTGAGCTATTGTTGCAAACTTTGGGTTGTCTTATTGATTTTTCTGCTCTATGTACAATTGGAATTGTAGTTCCAGGAACCAAGCAACTTGGCAGCACCCCAATTGTCAACTGTACATCGGTCAAGAGTCAGCCTTCTAAGCATGCCTACCATCACAGAATATTTTCTAGTTTAGTTTTTAAGGCGTGGGTAGAAATTTATTGTCTGTTTCTTTAAAAATATGACTTTTATGCAATGGAAACTGATCTTTCAATTCTTTTTATGACAAGGAAAAGCATTTTGATTGCTTCAAGCACTGGATCTTACGGTATTGATTTTATATTGACTGGACTGGTATCTCTTCTGAAATCTGTCTTGAAATGTTCAATAATGTTTTAAACACTCACATATAGAAATAATCACTAGTCTTCCTTTCTGTTCATTAAGAATTACTAAAAAATGAAGTATTTTTAAAGCAGGCTTCAACTTTAAATATGGATGTAAGGGATTATGATCTCTAATTGGGCTGGAATTTTAGATTTAATCTAGTTGAATGATAGTTGAATGTTATTCCTTTAGAGTAGAAATAAGATATAGAAATATGCATATAACCTTCAATTGTGGTTTGAACAGCTCAATTGTATTTAAAAACAGACATCTAAGGTGCTTTGAAATGTACTTTTTAGATTTTAAAATCATTCTAATTTTGATTTGTATTATATTTTCCATTCATGTGTCTTTCAAATTTATATTTATATATATATATATATCCCAAACACACCATTTTTAGGATCTTAAATTGAAAACATTGATATATATGATTGTTGATGGAGACAAGTAGAAGGAGAGAAGAAATTTATTTTTTTCCTGATTTTATTTTTTACTTTTTTATTTTAAGGAGAATAAAGAATAATAAAAAACATTAGAAACAGTACAGAATTTCAGAAAAACAAGATGATGTGAAGTCAATAATGGTTGTTATATTGCATATTGTTGTCTTCAAAGTAGGTGTTCAGATTAACAGATATAAGCATGAAAAGTTGGTCAAAAAATAAGCATTAACTGTTCCCTATACACAAGATAGCTAAGATAATTGTAAGATAATTTACCTTTAAACTCCTGTTTTCTCCTAGAGAACAGCACTGAAGCAGCAACATCTACTTTTATGTGTTACATGTCATGACACACCCTAAAGAGTGACTGACTTTTCGGAAGCCAACTCTGTGTTTTAAACTCATGCAAAACCACTTTGATTTTCATATCTTGCCTGAATAACTTGCCAAAACTGGTCAGGTTTCAAAGGGTACAGCACTTCCAAGCAAGGGGAACTTGCAGAGTAGAAGATAAAAAGATCACTTATATAATTTCTACAAGGAAACAAGAATGGTTTAAAAAAATCAGGTCACCATTAGCAAAAACTTTGATCCAAAATAGTAAGTCAATCAATTTATCTTAACTTTGAAATCGATAACATTTCTTTTATACTTTTTCATTAATATGGTTGCCTATGTTATACTACTAGCTATATTTCAGGATATCTCAAAAATTATAAATTTTTTTTCATCAGAATTTATTGGGGTCAATTATTCTGACATTAATATGTACCAAGGTAGTAAATTCCATTGAGAGATCAAAATTATACTCTAACACACTGATCTTCGATGTTTCCAAGACTGTTGGAATGTGAAAAGGAAGAAAACTTTGGCAAGTGATGAGGAATAAATTGTCTCTGGTGCTTGTGTGTGTGTGTGTGTGTGTGTGTGCGTGCTTGTCTGTGTGTGTGTGTTTGCAACTGGTATACATAGCATAACCCAGAAAACTTGGAAACTGCACACTTTCTTGTTCATTTCTCAGAGGTGCAAATTCTATAAAGTGCAATGAAGTTTAGGGATGATTGCACAGTATCCCTATGCCACTCCTGTACAGGTTATATTTTGAGACACCTGGTCTAATCAAAGGGAGAATTGTTTTCTTCCATTATTTTGAGAGCCTAATACATGATGATATAGTATCTTATTTTTATTTTTTATTTTAAATACAATAATAATAATAATTAGAAAAGAATAATAGCAAAATACCACCAACATAGACAAAATCAAAACAAAGCAAAAACATTAAAAATGATACAGGGTTTCAGAACAAAATGATAGGATTAACAGTGGCTGTTGTATTACATATTGTTTTCTTCAATGAAGTTGCTCAGATCACCAGATGTAAGAATGCAAGATGTGGCAATTAATTCATCCTACCAAAAAATGTATCAAGTAATTAACAGAAGTGAGACAAGTGAGGAAGACTTGGGATTCCAGTGTAGTGCAGAGCAAGGTACAGAGGATACTTAGATAGGAAATTGAAGAGTGTTCTATTTTCATGCTGTAATGTCGGCATGTTATTCTACAACACGTTTCATTTTTGTCTAAATCAATGGGTTTCAATAGTCGAAAGACAGTTAAAGAAAACATAGGAGAATATTCTTCTTTGAAAGACATTTAATTATTAATGCTGTTCTGAAAATACAGTATAATGAATGTATTCTTCAAGTCCACACATAACAAGGCTGTAGAGATTTTAAAATAGCACACAATCTGAATTTATGTTATTCTGTAAAATGACAGGTTATGTGAGAAAAAAACATTGACATTTAGCACTCAGACAGTAAGGAACAGATGATTTCTTCTGAACGAAGGAATCAATTTAGAAAGGTACTTCAAGCCCAATATTTGGTGATTGGAGTGTAAGTTCTTTTGGATTTGGAAGTAAACTAAGGACTGGGAAATCACTGCAGGCTTTGAGAGAGCGTCTGAAAGCCAGATGTTGATTATTATTGACAGTTAATTATCCGTGTTAACATTCATTGAGTTCTGGCATTGTGCTAGTCACAAAACACAATATGCCTTTTAACGCACCAGTTCCTACTGAGTGGACATGTCGTTTTTATTTTGTGATAGAATAAGGACACACATCAGGAACACATGAATATAAACCATCCTAGGGAGAGTGAAATAATTGAATAAGATCTCTTTAACAACTGAACGCGGTAAATAATCATTAATAGAGGTTTCAAGCAGTCTAGTATTGCTATTCACATAAATTTTCTTCCTAAGTAGCAGATCGGGCCCACAACTTCCCCATGGCATTTTCATCACAATTTAAATTCAGCAGTCTCTTCTTGCCACTTACAATTCCTAGCCCGCATTTAATATTTATGCAATATTGAATTAAATAAAATCCTGGAGTTCTACTCTTGTTCACTTGTTGTGTGTTTGGGGGAAGCTGTGCAGAGTTCAATAGAATATGAAAGTATGGTGTATTGTACTCTTTATGAGCATAGCGGCTAACGGAGAGATTATCCTGGGAAATAAACTTCCTTTCTAAGCATCGTTTCCTTGTTTTCCTTTACCAGCTCTTACTTGTTTTATTTCTTACCTTGAATGCAAGTTGTTTTGAAAAAGATCTATGAAAAACTTCATCTGTTAAATTCTCTATTTCACTTGCTACAGAAAAATATCTGTTAGAAATGATTTTGAGTGTTCCAAATAGTCTTCAGCCCTCTTTCTTATTATAACTTTCAAGTCCTCCCTCTCTTGTAAGGAAAGATTCATTATTGCCAGTATAATTTCCCCATATTAATGTTATTCTGCCAGATCTTAAATATTATTAATAATGTTTTCTTCTAAAAGATTGACAGAGTTTTGTCTGTCTTTTCCAAAGATATATTCAATGTCTGGAATTATTACTTATGATTTCTGCCTTCTACACTTGATCTTAGCCAAAGGGCTGAGAAGCAGTGATTTCTGCCTTCTACATTGACAATGCCTCTTTAATTCTTCATGACCAAGACTTTCTTCTTTCTTTCTTCTCTTATTTTTTTTTTTTTTTTTTTGTTTTTCTCCGGTATTTTTTTTTTTTTTTTGATAAGTGCCCTTAGGGGTTAAGCAATTTTTTTGTTTTTCTCCGGTACTGGGAACCGAACTCACGACCTTGCACTTGCCAGGCAGGTGCTTTGCCGCTGAGCTAAATCCCCAGCCCCACTTCTCTTATTTTTTAATAATAATATAAAATTCTTAGAGTCCATACTGAGTAGAGTCCATGCTGATTATTATTTTTGTCTGTGTCTGAATCTAAGATCAATGTGTTATAACTATGTAATCTGTGCAAAATCCATAATATATTTTAGCCTTAGTTAATTTTCTATAAAAAATAAGAAAAATTCTTAGCTAATAGGATCAAATTCATCAATTTTATGTGGTACATAACATCATTCTGATGCAGTCTTCCTTTTAACTGTTTCAACATGTTGTAAAAGCCAGCATTCATGACAGGTGGTACTGAAGGAGCTCTTTCCAGACATCGCATAACTAGGCATGTCTGTGTCCCAGAGGAAATGTACAGTCATTCAATCCTTTTGCTTATCTCGCTACTACTAGATAGTAGATTTTGCTCAATTTTGCTATGGACTTTATATATGTTGTTTACAATGTAAAAATATTTAATGATTCTTTTTCTC
The DNA here is from genome assembly GCF_000276665.1 of Chinchilla lanigera. NCBI lineage: Eukaryota > Metazoa > Chordata > Mammalia > Rodentia > Chinchillidae > Chinchilla > Chinchilla lanigera. The sequence continues at coordinate 9,567,507 of NW_004955425.1, read as the reverse complement.
ATTGAATAGTGTTTTTTTAATCATCTTCAATATTATTATTGTGGTACTGAGCTTTCAGTCTACGGATTTTGTACTGAGCTACATTTCCAGAATTTTTATTTATTTATTTATATTATTTTGAGACAGGGTCTCACTAAGTTACTCAAACTGGGCTTGAATTTGTAAGCCTTCATATCCCAAGGTTCTGGAATGTCAGGCACATAGAAAGCACCTTTACCGCTCCTAGATTCAGCACTTCATTTTTCAACAATTCATGAGCAACCTAGGAAACTGTACATTTTGTATGTATATACAAATTTTTAAATGAAAACTGAAAACATTTTAAGAAAGATAAATGAATATAAACATCAAATATTTAAGTTTTATCTTTTTAAACTTTTTATTATTATTTTAAATGCTTTTGCTCGGACAGTTAGGCTTGTGGTGAGTGGATTTTCTTAGACACACTCTTTCCCATTTGTACATAACCTATTCTGACATGTCGTGTAAGGTTTGGTGCAGCAGTGACCACAGAGAAAGGGCTGAGCCTCACAATCCGCCCGGCAGAGCCCACTCAAGGACACATCTGTACTTGAATTTGACTGAATTTTGTGTGACAGATGATTTGGTTTCCTGATATATTTAATTAGACAATTCATAAAGCTCGAAGAGATCTGGATTTTGCCAACTGAAAATAGATATTGACCATAAAATATACAAAAGGAGTTTTGTAATTGTTAAGTAGAAGTGACTTTTTCTTATTCTGCCAAACAAGTTGTAAATTTCACAATTTGAAATTCTTCTTTCAGAATTTTCTTGTTACTAGTGTTGATTCTAGAGCATTAGATTGAAGTGGGCCAACCAGCCAACACAGAAAAACTGACCCATAAGATTACATGCAAAATTTATTTATTGTTAGAAATATCATGTAAGTAAGCTTATTCAGAAATGTGTCTGTTCAGTAAGTAGACTGTTGTTATTATACATCAATAATATTCCTTCAATAAATATACAGTGCATTTTGTTTACCAAGCTATATCTAGCATATTGTTTAAAATAAATATTTCACAGAAACAAGGCATCTAGTTCCGCTTAAGATTGTCTAATAATAATAGTTCCTACTGTATTTTTAACCTTGCAGCTAAAATTCTGAATACAAAAAATTACAAACCATCAAGTTCAGAGGAATCTGTCTGAGTTGAGGATGAAATCACAGTGTTGAACAAGAACAGTAAGCTACGAGAACCAGTCCTGCTAGCAGGATGAATGACACAGGCCAAGAAATTTAATTTCTCAAAATATTTTCCACATTTGTATAGGAAAAAGCTTCGAAATCCCTTCAAATTTTGGTATTTCCTATGTTCTCTGGAATTGCAAGATAGTTTTTAAAATAATAATATGAAATATGCACATGCATATGTCGGTAAAAACCGCCAAGCATTTTTTGAAATAAAAACAAAAATTAATTATAAGTCATTTCCAATCAAGGTAAGGGACTGATTTTTCCTCCAGTATAGAAATGCCACAGGTTAAAAAAATAAAATGTGTAAATAGCTATACTGATGTTTCCCATAGAACATCTGCTTTGACCATTAAATGTTTTATTTTCTTTATTTGAGACAAGGTCTCACTGTGCAGTTCAGGCTGGTTTTAAACTCACTATGTAGACTATGTTGGCCCCAAACTTGCACTGATCCTCCTGCCTCAGCCTCCTGAGTGCTAGAATTATAGGCATGCCTCACCATGGATGGATTAAAAATATACCTAAGAAATTTCTACCTAACATAATTTTAAACTCTGTTAGAAATGAGCTCTGAATTTAAAATATTTAAATTGCTAACAAATTTTGAATGCAATATTCTGCATACATGCTTGGGTGCAATATATATTACAAATTTATATTTCTGAAAGGAATTGTGAATTATATCAACTATTCACCTATTTCATGTGCATTCATAAAGCAAGCTTTTTTACAATGGCATTACAAAATGAGATCCAGTGATGCATACATCTAGCAATACATATTTGAATAAATTATCTGAGTAATCAATTTTACTAGTGTTTTATGTTAATGATCATCAAAACTGTACAGTATATTTAAAATTACTACTGTGCTATTATTTACCAATTCTATGAATAAAATGCACTTCATGCTGATTTATATTTACACCAAACATTTTGGTCAAATCTATTACTTCTGTCCACTTAAAAGTTAGATACATTTAATAAGAAATGGCATCTTTTACATATCCAGTATTATTTAAAAATACGGCCTTAATGTGGCCTTTTAAATGCAGATTGCAATTTATAATGTGGAAACATTTGATTTCTTTTTATGATATTTTCCTTGATTAGAAATATGGGCATTTCTGTTAATGTTTAATAAAGCACAAATTGCTCAATACTTGAAAATTAGTATTTTTCATTAAATACTCACTTTCAGTTGTACATTTCATTAATTGTGCAATTTGAAATTTAGCTGTGTGTATTATGCTAGAGATGGGTGTGAGAGGACATATTTTTGGAAAGATGTCTTGTTCTACTTCATTTACTTTCAACACATTCCAAGGTAATATTTCTATACTCAAACAGTCTAATTTTCCTTCCATTTTCATAAAATTGAATCATTTTGAAAAGCATTTTTCAGCACAGAGTAAAAAGTTACCTGATTAATTAGTGGAGCATGGTTACTATTTACTGAGGGCCAAATATGTAAGAAGATGTTCACTAGAAACCTCATTTTCACAAGATACTGAAATTCCACAGCGTCACTGCACGCTATTGAGTATTTTAATACCTTCAGGTTCAAAATGAAAAATAAAAGAAAGGAAAAATGAAAAGCAAGAAGGAAGCAAAAACAAAACAATAACAATAGAAAAGAGTTGGGCTGAAGTTATTTGAACTCCAAGACTTTTTTTCTTTTCATTATACTTGTGTGGCAGTAGTTTTATAATAAACATAATCTATACTTTAAATTTGAAATTTCTCTCCAGTGAGATGACAAGTAGATAGTCATATTCATCCTTACTGTCTCTGGATCTGTATGAAGACGGGACAATGTTACCAAATAAGGGGTAAGAAGAAAGAGAACTCTTCTTACAGCATGGTATAGTAATTTAACTTTAGTGTTTATGAACTGAATTCTTATATGTGATGAGTGTATGGATGTTAAAGTATGCATCCAATGAAAGTTTTTTAAGAGGCAACATTTTTCTTTATAGAGTTTAGGTAAATGAAGCGGTGATTTCATTTGTTATGGTTGACAAATCATTGGACTAACTTATCAAGTTATGAAAATATGTGAAAAATGGAAAATAACTGGAATCCTTTACAGACATGTCCCAGCGACCTAGTCTCTTCCCTGTATGTCCCATCTACTAAATGGTCGACTCACTGCAAACAGTGCTGGGAGCTAGGGATGAAGGTTTCATAGAAGCGTGCTGAGGGCTGGCAAGGACGGCACTTGTCAAAAGTACAGGAGTTTTTTTTTTTTTTTTAAAGCAAAGGATAATATCTTCTCCATATATGTATATGTATAAACTTCAATAATAATGTAACTTACAATTAATGCTTCTGAGTGTGGTTAATCATTAATATTTATAAGCAATAATACATTAAGTTATTTTATTTGAACTACTTTCAATACATACTATCTTGTAAAATTTGTTATTGTGTCAGAGAGGAAATGTGGCCGCTTAATGATGGGAGATTTAATATATTCTTGATTAAATTCATGCATGATAAAATATTATTTACCATAATGTAGAAAATAACAAATATAAGAATCGTTTAGCGTATCAAATGTAATGACTATGATAGTTTGCCTTCCCTACCTCCCTCAATTTCTACACTTGATCTTAGCCAAAAGGCCAAGAGGTGATACCTCCCTCAATTTCTGCAGTTTAAAAATATGATAAACAGTAATATCAAGATGAATTAAATGTACATAGTTGGCAAATCAATGGATTAATTAATGAAATGCATACATACTATATATGTATTTTTGGTAACTTTTTATGCACAAAATGCTCACATTTTCCAAACAGTTACAATTATTCTATATGTGATGCACAGAGCAAAAGAAATGTTTTATTTTTTTTTATCATAGTGTTACAGTTTTAAAAATCAAACAGTCCTCATAAGGAGTGTTGTTAAATGGGTTATCTATTTTTTACTTGATTCTGATACAGATCCCTAGCTCACAAAATAAGCAATTTGTTTTTGCTACTATCATGTCAAATAGCATTCTCATAAAGCTAGTTATTGTTTTGTTCTTGTTGCTCTTTTTAATTTTAGCAGCATAAGATGTATGACCTTTATAAAGAGAGTGGCAATAATGCTTGAAACAGGAGGTTATATACAATAAGCGATTTACTGATATCATGTTCTATATATTACATGCTGTGTGTAACATTGCACATAATATGTTCAGTGTATTTCCCCTCATTTGGTATCTTCAAAGTGCTTGTCTGTATTAGCAACACATACTTCAATGGCCTGTGAAAAATTGGAATAAATACAATGCATTAAGCAGCACTTATATTGACCTCTGCACATGCATCTGTGATGTGTTGCCTCATATAAATTAAGACTTTAGTTTATTTTCCCTAAATAAACCTAAAAGTTAGTATTCTCCAGGAGAAGTAGTTGGGAGTGGTGATTTAAGTGTTGGGGTGGGGTGTTACTGTATCTGAAAAATTACATGTCAAATGAAAACTATCTTTGTTTTATGTCAGCTGCATACTGTGAGAGTTGATTGTTTTCAGTGCTTTTCCTTCCACACACTTTGATTTTTTTATCCTCTTCTGTCCACTGAATATTACAATACCGTAAGTCTTGTTAATGGCTATTGTTTACATTATTATATTTTGTTAATACCCTTGACAGCCAAGTGAGCTACAATTTAATTAATTATCTTTCTTACCGAAATCCATGTTTTGTCCTGATACCAATCACTTCACTTTATAATTTTCTTAGCTTTCAGTAGAACTTTTATAATGTCAATCTCATGTTTTCATTAAAATGCTCTAACATTTCTCAAAATTGGAACATGTATTATAAAGAGTCCACCTGGCACCTTCCATGTAATTTGCACTCTGGCTGGTTGTCTTAGTTTGCCACTCAACCGTAATCCTGGCATTCATTTCACTGTTACTTTAGAATCCTTATACCTGTGACCTTGTTGGATGATCTCTTTCTTACCTCCTTACTCTTGACTTTAATTCAGCTATACACTTATTTGGGAACGTAACATACTTTATGCAATGCTTTGGCAATACCCTTTGTGATCTTCGTGTATGTAAATGACTGTATTCCTATTGGTTTGATGTAAGTTTAGTCCCCAGAACATAAAATCATTTTTTTCCCTTTCCTTCTGGTTCCCATCATTCTTGTCAGCAGCTTTGGTGGCACTGGAACTCTTGACCTCTTTTACATCTTTAGAAGTTGTATCATTTGTTCTATTGTATTTTAAAAGGTTATGATTAAATATTATGTTATAATGCTGGTATTGCTTGCCTGTGTTTTATCTTTGGTCATGTGCAACATGATGTCCTAAATGACACACACTGTTTGAAGTAGTTAAGTTCTGTGAGTTATTCTAAATCTGACAATTTATGTCTTTTGCTACCAAGAAATTGTGTCACAGTTTTTCCTACTTTCTTGTATACTGTTTCTCTTTTTACTCTTTTACTTTTTATTTTTTTAACTTATGTTAGCTATATGGTGGACTTTTGTCTAACACTCCATGGTTTCCTAATTCTTTCCTGTTTGCTTATTTATGACTTTGTCCTACTTTGGGAAAATTTTTGTTTTTGGTTTTGGTTTTTTTTTTTTTTTTTTTTTTTTTTTTTTTGAGACAGGGTCTCACTGTTCAGTTCAGGCTGGTCTTCAACTCACTTTGTAGCCCAGGCTGGCCTTGAACTGATAACAATCCTCTTGTCTAAGGCTCCCAAGTGCTGGGATTACAGGCACGTGCCACCAGGCCCAACTCACTTTTTTCAATTCTTTATTCCAAAATTGTAAGAGTTTATTTTTGTTATCAATTATCATTGTTCTTACTTTCTCACTTTATTATTTGTATTACTAAGAGTTCTTTTTTAATCTCTGGGTATAAACTTTTATTTTTATATTACTATCGTGTCCTGTTGAATTATCCTATTATTATCCATTTGAAGAAGTTCATTATAGCACTAAAGAAAATGTGTTTTTTATCATATCCACTTTGGAACTATCTGATTTGCTTCATGTGCTGAAATGTTGATTATTGTCAGTTCATATTTGAGTGTGAGATACTAAAAAACTGATTAGAAACTGTATCTACTCCTCATTATCATAATCATGCATCCTCAATATGAGCTGATTTAGTAATGAATCCCAACTGTGGGAAGAACATGCAAATTTCAATATTTCCAGTTATTTTCTGTTGAACTTGTCAAAAGAAAACTTCTCTCATCCTCATCCTTAGAGATGGAATTCTAACTCAGTTTTCTGGAAACCAAGGAGGAAAGGGACTTATGGATTACAACCACTGAATATGTGCTTTTTTCCATAAATCGGGCAACTCATCCTTATGCTCTGGTGTGCCAGCACCACCAAATCCGGAGAATCTGTTGTTCAGTGTTGAGAAGCATGTATTTTCCCTTTGCTTTGTAGTAAGCATGTTTGGTAGGGAAGCAGGGGGGGGGTCTTAGGCATAAGACTGGAGAGGAAATACTGGTGGAGATCCACTTGCTTCTCATATTTTACACTGATAGTTAATGAATCGTCCTACTTCTGTATCTGCCCTTCTTTGCCACCCCACACAAATGTACATATACATCATCTACACCACTTCTGCCGCATCTAGTACCTTTAGCCATGAGTCTTGTAAGGAATACTATTGTACAAATTAATTTTTTTCTTGTTCCCATCCACAAGACAGCCAGATTTCATCTGTTGTTTTTGTTTTTCTAAACTGTTGCAACTTGATCACCCATCTTCAATCACACAAAATTAAACTGATATCTGTTACCTGCTCTAGTTCTACCTTGCTTTAACAGAAATTTTTATTTCACCTTTTAAATGTAGGATTGGGAGTTAATAAACTTGAAATCCTTAAGTTACAGAAATATCCCTTGATGTTACTACTTATACAAGTAATTAATCCAGGAAGTACTTAGTTAAGGATGTTGGACACTTTTATGCATCTATCAATGAAGGAGATTACATGGGGGGCTGGGGATTTAGCTCAGCAGCAAAGCGCCTGCCTGGCAAGCGCAAGATTGTGAGTTTGATTCCCAGTACTGGAGAAAAAACAAGAAAAAAAAAAAGATTACATGGCATTCATGTGTTTATCTGTAGGTACTTACATTATTATGTGGTATTCTGTATGTTTAGAGTTACATGTAGTTTGTAAAAGACCAAACATGACCCAAAAAATGGTACTTTTTCATGAATTTACATTCTAGTACAGGTTACAAACACAAAATAAGTAAAACAAATGTAAAAATAAGATCATTCCAATTAAGAAGAAGTATTAAACAGCTATCTGAAGAAAATAATATAACAGTGGCCAACTGTTGCTGGGCCATAATGATTTTGTCATTGGGTGGCCTTTCTGATAGAATTAGAGCAGCTACATACTATGATTCCAACCATACGAAAAGGCAGAGAAAAGAACACAACCTCTGAAAAGCAAGAATGGGATTGCCATTCTGGGGAAAGCTAAGTACATATATGAAATTATAGGACTGACATGTGAACTGGGTGAAGGGTGTTTTATTTATAGAGTTTAGATTTTCTTTCTCATACACATGGAGAATTTAGTAAGAGAATGGCACTTGTTCATTCAGCTAAATTTGCGAAGCTCCTAGTGAGTGTAAAGTGCTGCCTATATGTTAGTAAGAGAGCTGCCACCTCAGAGGGCTTCATATACTGCCCTCCCCTCACCAGACATCTTCTGTCAGTTGTCAGGAAAAAATAGGTAGTCTACAGTAGCTTCTGCTGAAGTGTCTGGTCTCAATCCCGCATAAGCATCAGAAGCGTGTCTGTTCACATAGCACCAAGCAATATCCCAGGAGAAAGACTAGAAGCACACAGGGAATTTTAAGGCACTGGCTCAAAACTGATGCACACTCTTCTAGCCACATCTGTTAGTCCACACTAGGCTGAATCATAGAAGAAATAATGTCAGCTGTTTATGGGAAGATTTGCAGTTACATTATAAAGGGTATGGTTATAGGAGGGTAGAAAAGATTCTTACCACATTTATTAATCCATATTTGTTTAGACATGTAGTTTTGCTGTGTGCTTGATTACTTAGATGAATAAGACCTTTGCTCCATACACAAGGTGAACAAAAACAAAAATTTTTCAATTTTGGGAGAAATCCTACACAAGCAAAATAATTTTAAATTTTAGAAACAAGCAAACTGATATTAAGAAAATTCATCTTCTATTTTAAATATTAGACTTTTGAAATTCTGGGCCTCAAAGACCAACTATTACACCAGGATCCCTGCCCCCATAATTCATACATGTGTCCCAATAGAGTATGCACTAACTCTATAAAAATCGTATGAGAGGGACAGATGAGAAGAGGAAAGGAGAGGACAGGAGGGGAAGGAAGGGAAGGGAAGGGAAGGGAAGGGAAGGGA
>NW_004955425.1:9554103-9558792 GCF_000276665.1 Chinchilla lanigera | reverse complement strand
AAGGGAAGGGAAGGGAAGGGAAGGGAAGGGAAGAGAAGAGAAGAGAAGAGAAGAGAAGAGAAGAGAAGAGAAGAGAAGAGAAGAGAAGAGAAGAGAAGAGGAGAGAAGAGAAGAAGATAGAAATAAAGGGAAAAATGCCAAATAGCCATTACTTGTAGATGCCTACTAACCTAGAAATTCCAAGAGACACAGAAAAGAAAGCAATAATCATGCTCCAGTAGTTCTCCAGCTGATAAGTAACAGAGAGAAATAGCAGGAAACAGAACTATACCTGTGTGTAATTTTATTTGTGCTTATTTTTACTTTTGTTACTACATATTTGCAGTACATAATGATTACAATCACTGTAGAAGATTGGTACATGCATACAACACATTTCCACTCTCTCTTCCCTCCACCCCTCTTTTGTTTTTCCAGCATCAAATTTACTTAATAAATTTTTCATGTAAGAGAAACCATGCAATATTCAAACTGGTGTGTCTGAGTCATTTCACTTACCATTATGGTCTCAAGGTACATCCATTTTCCTACAAAGGACTCAAATTTATCCTTTTGATGACAGAGTAATATAATTTCTTTCACTCAACATTGTCATTTTAAAGATCCATTATGTTGTTTTCAGTATGAAAGATTTAATTTCATTGTTGAAAACTGTTACATGTGACAGCTGTGTCACCTATTGTTAGACATTGTGTGATTTCCAAATTTTAAGTATTATGAATGAGGTTGCAGCTATGAATATTTTGTACATGATGCCAGATGGCACCTTTAAATAACTGACAAAAATTATACTTTTTACTGGAAAAATAAAGCTCAATAAGAATAATTTTAAAATGAAGGGCAATTCTCACCTAAATCAACACTTAAATAAATGTTGCTACACTTTCCGTATATATATTCAGTAAATGATATTAGACAACTGGCTACTTTTTAAAATGGTTAATTTAAATCCCTATCTGGAGCCAAAAAATTAAATTCCACAAAAAAAATTATAAATTCAGAGATACCTTTTTTTCCCCTTTAGTTTGTGTCGACAGAGTCTCGCTATGCAGTTCAGGTTGACCTTTGACTATTTCACAAGCTGGCCTCAAACTTGAAGTGATCCTCTTGCATCAGCCTCCACAGGTGTGCATCACCATGCCAAACTCTAAACTGAGAGAGATTTGAAGCATGAAATTAGGAAGAAAATATTGAAGGACACTGATATCAGCTGATATCAGGTCAAGTTTTTGTACAATTCCTTGATACGTTAAATGACAATATTTGGTATCATTATGATAAATTACCAGCAGTGATTGGAAGAGATAGAACTCAGAGGCATAACACTTTCAGTATACAGACTGGGAGTGGTGCTAAGTACCTACGCAAAAGAGAGAGAAAATGATAACCTGTGGGTTTATTCCTGATGTATAACGTAATGTGGCAGGCAATTGCACAAGCAGTACACAGGAGATCTACCTGCCATTGCATGTAGTCCTCTAAAGATTTTAGAGAGTTTAAAAATAGAAATTGATTGGTGAGTCACACACTTTGTTTCCAAGCACAGCTCTAAAATTTTAGGACAGATGTACATGTGCATGTGTGTTTGTGTGCGCACAGGCACGCAACTTACCCGAAAATGCTGGACCCACACTCTGGATAACAGTCACAGAATTATTTTAAAGAATAATTAGTTCATGAACACTTGGTTTTAATTTCAACTTTTGCTCATTAAACATTGATATTCTATGAGGTATAAACTAAGGAATTTAAATAATATTAGCCTTAATAAATGTTAAAATATATTTTCTCAAAATACTGCTATATATTCTTCTTAATATTGTTGTGGCAGATATTACTGATTATCAGTTCTGAACATTTTATCATCTGAATTCAAAATTTAACATTAATATGTATGTTTCTGATATTCTGAAAGATTATACTAATCTAAACTTTTGCTACAGGAAATATTTTGAGAATATCAATGTGCAATGCATTTATGGAAAAGCAATAATATCAAGAGCTTTAGAAATACAAAAAAGTATAATCCAAAAATACAGTGAATGTTTAAATAAAAAAATGATAGTGAAAGACACGTTATTCATAATCCCCCTCAGCATACTCCCTCATATTCCAAACTCATCCCATTATCCTTGCCACTTTACAAAGCATTTCTGGAAATCCTCCTTCATGAGTATGTTGTAACTACTTTATATCCTGAAACAATTCAAAACACTTGTCTTTCAGTCATTTTTGCTTTGAGGAAGAGCCAGAAATCTCATGGTGCTAGAACTAGCAAATCAGGTAAATGAAGACACTATAATGTTTTTACAAGCCTGTCTTTCTGTAGCCTGGCACCCAGTAGCCGTATTCACTGCATTTGTCAATACAACGTGTAAAGGCACTCAGAGAAAAGACTTCCAAAACTGTCTCAGAAAGTGGAAAGAACATTAGGATAACTGTTTGAAGCAAGGAGGAGTATTTTGGGGGGATTAATGGCAATGTGTTTCTTTTTCTTATAATTTTTTTTTAAATTTAGGTCCAGGGATACAGCTCCGTGGCACAAGTGTCTGCCTGGCTAGCTTCAGGTCCTGAGTTTGATTCCTGGTATCAAAAAAAAAAAAAAAATTAAACAATCAATATAAATTTTGGTGAATCCTGACATATCTGCTGGTAAATAGTGATGTAATGATTAGTGGTGTAATGATTTAATGCTGCAATGAAGCTATTCCGCAGTAGTATGACAATGTAGAAGTCATACCAAGAGCAAAGAAGGCACTATTCTTAATTAGGCTAGAAAAAGAGGCAGACATTATGATCATACTAAAACAAAAACAGAGTGTGTAGACCCACTATGAATATAAATTAAATTACTTCTTTCTGGTCTGCTGATGGTGAGAACTTTATTTGAGAGTCCTGGCAAATATCTGACTCAATAAAACATCCTGGGGGTGGTCAAAGGTGCCTTCCCCTAAAGTGGAGGTCAACTTATTTCAATATATTTATCAAGATGAAAGAGTAAGCATAGAGATTATTATAACAAAGCTACATTACATTCTATGTATGGGAGAATATTGCTGGCTAGAGAAATTTTCTCTAAATGACACTCATTTATGAGCTATAAATGGACAAAGAAATCAACAAAACAGATTTTGGCAAACTTATTTAAACATAATATCAAAACAGTTCATACAAAAAATGGAGAGATTCTCACACTTTAAAAATCCAAAGGTAGATCAGGATTTAGATGCACGCACAGAAGGGTCAAATGAGATCACAAAGTTTCACCCCACCCCATTTGAGTTATTTGATTTTCAGAGAGCTCAGCACAGTACTCAAAATTTTCTATATAGTGCATTTCAAATTCCTGAGGAGAGCTGAATGTAAAGTACAAGAAAGTGCTGGTTTTATCAAAGCTATTTCAACTTGCTTGATTGGCCTTCCTATCACGAAGGTCATAGAGAAGGTATGTGATTGAGATAATTCCTGGTTAAATGTCCCAAGTATGTGACTTGCATTGGAATCAGCTTACACAAAACCACTTAGTCTCAGATTTGGTGACCCATACTTGCAAACCAAAATAAGGGGTTGGTTTTAGAAAGTAATAAAAGCAGAGTAATAATAGTACATACTTTCATTACCTCCTGTCCTCTCCTCTTGATTTCAATTATCTTTCCTTATTCGTGTCAACATTCTCCTTCTCTATGTTTTTTCATTTACTTCCTTCTATTCTGTTAACTCCCTGCCACTGTACTTCATATATAATTTACTCCATCAATTACAGTACAGAGGAAACAGTGTGGAAGAAAGGGGGGCTCCCGAGATTGTGAAAATTGTGAAGGACACAGAAGTTCTCTTACTAGTTATGTTACCCGGGACAATGAACTTCATCTCTGTAGCCTTCCATTTCCTAGTGTATAACATACTCATACCCATTGTAAAAGGTTATTGTGGGGACTAGAAATAGCATATACTATAAAGAGGGAAGGTTGGTGTCCTAAGTAAACAGAGAGCTAACAAATTGGTAGGAGGACTCTTCCAAAGGAGGGACAAATGCTCTTGCCTATAGGTTTTTAAGGCACCATATGTAGTTTATGACCAAAAACAATTTTAAAAACTTGTACACTTGTATGTGTAATGCATTTCAAAACCCTTATGTTAAAAACATGCTATCTTACTAAAGAAAGAGAATATTATCCCAAAAGATGAATTTTTCTTATTATGTCACAAGAGTTCTTGATTAAAATGTGAAAATCTTATTTCATTAGTTAAATATTTATATATGAACAGAAAAATAGCATATTTGAATTGGTAACAGATATTTTTGTGTTTATGTGCGTACTATTCAACAAAATTTTCATGTAGTTTCTTTCATAAATGTCCATTTTTTTAATTAACTAGAAATACTTTTTTAAAAAAATTAATTATGACTCAGCATTATTTCCTTCCTTAAATTATAGCATTTTGGAATTTATTTTTAAAGTACATATTTATGAATAGTTCATACTCTTAAGCTGATTTCTATTTCATTATATCTTTTTTTTTTTTTTTTTTTTTTTTTTTTTTTCGGGTATCCGGAGCTGCACTCACGACGTTGCACATGCCAGGCAGGTGCTTTCTGTCTTTGAGTAAGCTGACATCCCTCTATATAACACTGACCAAAGGTTTAGGGGGAGAATATTTTGTACCATATATTAAGTTTTCCTTATG
>NW_004955425.1:9505607-9554003 GCF_000276665.1 Chinchilla lanigera | reverse complement strand
TTTTGGTTTTTCTCCGGTACCGGGAACCGAACTCACGACCTTGCGCTTGCCAGTCAGGCGCTTTTGCCGCTGAGCTAAATCCCCAGCCCCTATTTCATTATATCTTTAGAAGAAAAATAACAGCATTTTACTTTGAGCCATTGAACTGTGTATATAAAATCACAAAAAACTAAATGTGCAAATATGGACTTTTAAATTTTTTGTGAATAGACAAGACCAAATAATATGAGCTAACCAACTGAAAAGTTTTTTGAAAACATTCACAATGACAAAAAAAAAATTAGGGGTAGGGGTAGGGTTAAAACATTGACGTATTAAAATATGACATATTTTATGAAATATTTTCTTTGCTTATTGATATGGTGACCCTAAGTAAGAGACGTATTTATCAGAAAATTATTTACAAAATCTTTTCAAGTTGACCAAGGAGATTGCGTTAGCAAAAATTTATGGAGTCCTAAATCACCAGTGTTTACTTCTCAGGTATCAGGATGCATCCAGATTTATATTTATGAACTCCCTTACTTCTGTATACAACTTTTACAGGTAGGATATATGCTCTTATTCTCAAGAATATTACAAATCACAGCCTACAATGCCAAACTACTGGCTTTTTAAGAAAAATTCATTGTTCCATTTATTCTCTTTGATACTTTTATTTAGTTTTCTCTTTTCAAATTTTTGTTTCTATTTGTACCTGTTTGCTGTTCACGGTGATTAATTTATTGTGAGAAGTTTATACAAGTACATAACATACTTTAGTACCTTTTTCATTCACTTCCCCTCCTTCCTCCCTCCTCCTCCTCTCCATCTCTTCATTTCTTTCCATTAAAATCTTATTTTAAAGAAAAAGAAACAAGAAAGAAACAAGCAATCAAAAAACAAAAAACAAAATTCTAAAACAATATGATAGGCAGATAACAATGTTTAATACATTGTGTATTGATATCTTTAAATTAGTTACTCAGAGTATGAGATATAAGTATTTAATTGTCCAAAGAATATTGGCACAGATCTATCTTTTCAATGAACTGAGAAATTAGTAGTATTTTTAGACCATATATATTAGTAGACAATATATATTTAGACAATTATATATTAGTAGACAATATATATTTACTTTTCCCTTTCTGCTTTTTTCTATTCTCCCAAACTAGTTTCTCTTTCCTAAAGTTCTTTCTCATTTTACAATATATATTGTACATTCTGGATCTTATTTACTTTATCATTTTCTCTCGCTGGGGAGGCAGTGCAGTTTACACATTTGCGTTTGGTTTATTTCACTTATGAGTATGGTCTCAAGTTGCATCTATTTACCTATAAAAGTCTCAAGTTCTTCCTTCTTTATGGCTGAGTAGTGCTCCATTATATAAAAAGACCACATCTCTTTTATCCATTCTTTAACTGATGGTTATTTGGGTTGTTTCCAAGATCTAGCTATGAAAAATTGTGCTACTATAAACATTGGTGAACATATATCACTGTGGTAAGATGTTTTTAATTCTTCTGGGAAGATACCCAGTAGGGTAATAGCTGGATCAAAGGAAACCTCCAATCCTAGTTTTTTGGTTAATATCCACACTGATTCTTGTAGTGACTGTATCAGTCTATACTCCCTCCAGCAGTGGAGAAGGGTTCCTTTTTTCCTGCTGTCCCTCCAGCATTTGTTATTGGTTGACTTCTTGATAACAGCCATTCTTTCCGAGGTGAGATGGAATCTCAGTGTTGTTTTAGTTTACATATCATGAACGACCAGTGATGTTAAACATTTTTAAATATATTTATTTGCTGTTTGTGTTTCTTCATCTGAAAATTGTGCATTCACAATTTTTGGATTGGGTCTTTAAATTTGGGAGGTCTGATTTTCTTGAGCTTTTTATTTTTTATTTTTTTAAAATTTATTTTAAAAATAAAAGAAGGAAACCATATTAATAAACAGATATCCATTTACAAAATAGCATAAGAACAATATAAACAATACAGAGTTAAAAAGTGGTAGGAAATTAACAATGGTTGTTGTATTACATATAGATAACTTCAAAGTAGTTTCTCAGGAAAACAAATAGAGACATGCAATATTGATCAAAACAAGTAATCATTAACTGTTAGTTTCAGTAAAGCAATAGAAGTCAGTAGTACAACTATGTTAGCTATGCTGTATATATATACATACATAACTTCATCTTTTTTCCTTTCTTTTTTCCCACACCCCAGTTCCTCTTTACTTTTGACAATTTTCCTTTCATTTCACAATGTCTATCATACCTCCTAGTTTTTCTTCACTCTTTCATGTTCTTACACTAGTGAGACAATATGTTGCTTACACATGCAGGTCTGATTTAGTTTACTTATGAGTATGGTCTCTAGTTGTGAGTTCTTTATACATTCTCTATAGTAGTCCTTTGTCTGAGGAACATCTGGCAAACATTTTCTCCCACATTGCAGGTTGTCTTTTCATTTTCTTTGTGGTTTCTCTTGCTGTGCAAAGGCTTTTTAATGAGATAAAATGCTAGATGTTGATTCTTTGTGATAGTTTCTGAGTGATTGAGGTTTTATTCATAAAGTCTTTGCCTACATCAATATCATGTCTTCAAGAGTTTTACTTATTTAATCTTTCACAGATTTAATGTTTTTGTCTTAATATTTAGATCTTTGATCCAGTTTGAATTTAGTTTAGTGCATGGTCAAAGATATGGTCCAAATTTAATCTTTGACATGTGCAGAGCCAGCTTTTCCAACACCATTTATTAAAGAGGTTATCTTTCTTCCAGTGACTGTGTTTGGACCCTTTGTCAAATATAAGGTGGCTGAGTATGTCTTGTGCTGTTTCTGCATCTTCTGGTCTGTTCCATTGATCTTTGGGTCTATTTTTTTTTTTTTTTTTATTTTCAGCATCATGATTATTTTATCACCATAGCTTCATAATATAATTTCAAGTGAGGGATTGTAATGTGCCCTGCCTTGCCTGTGTTGCCCAGAATTGCCTGTGGTATTCTAGGTTGCTTTGATTCCAAATGAGTTTTAGAATTGTTCTCTCCAATTTTGTGAGATATGCTACTGGAATTTTGATTGGAACTGCACTAAATCTGTATAGTAGTTTTGGAAGTATGGACATTTTCACTATATTAGATCTTCCTAACAAAGAGCAAGGGACATCTTTTCATTTTCTGATATCTGCTTCAATCTCCTTTTTCAGAGTACTCCAGTTTTCAATGGAGAGATCTTTTATATCCTTCATTAAATTGATTCTGAGGTATTTTATCTTTTCTTATGCTATTGTTAAGGGTGTTATTTCTCTAATTTTTCTCTCACTGAGTTTGTTATTCATGTATAAGAAAGCTATTGATTTTTTAGTGTTGATTTTGTATCCATCTATGATACTGAATTTGCTTATTAAATCTAGCAATTTTCAGTGGAATTTTTGGGTTTTCTATGTATTATATCATATCTGTGAATAATGATAATTTAACTTATTCCTTTCCCATCATTATTCCTTTCATTTCTTTCTCTTGTTTAGTTGCTGTGACTGAAGTTTCCAGGACTATGTGGAATAAGAATGGAAATAGTGGACATCCTTGTTTTGTTCCTGATTTTAGAGTGAAAAAATTCAGTTTTTGTCTCTTTTGTATGATGTTGGCTATTGGTTTGCCATAAATGGCTTTTATTAGATTGAGATAAAGGCCATCTATTCTGATTTTCTGTAGGGTTTTATTATGAATGGGTGCTGGTCTTTGTCAAGTTTTTCTACATCTATTGCAATGATCATATGATTTTTGTCCATGGCTGCATGAATATGATGTGTTACATTTATTTATTTAAATATGTTGAACTATCCCTGCATCCCTAGTATGAATCCAACTTTGTCATTCATGATGTATAATCCTCATGATAATTTACTGCATTCTGTTTGCCATTATCTTGTTGAGGATTTTTGCATCTATGTTCGTTAGGGAGATTGGCCTGTAGTTCTCTTTCTTAGATTGGTCCTTCTCCGGTTTTGGTATTAGGGTAATGTTTGCTTCCAGGAACGAATTTGGGAATATTGTTTCACTTTCAATTTCATTAAAGATTTTGAGACTTATTGGTGTTACTTCTTCTCTAAATTTCTTGTAGAATTTAGTAGTTAATCCATCAGGGCCTGGGCTTTTCTTTGTTGTTAGGTTTTCAATTATATCTTCAATTTCACTGATTGATATTCTTTTATTTAGGATTTCTATATCTTCTTGATTTGCCTTTTCTAATTCACATGTATCTAGGAATCTATCCATTTCTCCTGTATTTTTCATCTTATTAGAATGCATGTTTTAAAAGTAGGTGTAGATTATCTAGTGGATTTCTTCAGAGTTTCTTGTGACTTCACCCTTTTCATTCCTAATTGCAAGAATATGAGTCTTTTCTTTCCTTTTTTTGATAAGATTGGCTAAGGTTTTACCAATTTTATTTAATCTTTCAGTGAAAAATGTCTTCACTGATTCTTTTTTTTTTTTTTTTTTTTTTGTCTCTTTAGGACAGGGTCTTCTTATGCAGTTCAGTCTGGCCTTGAGCTCACTTTGTAGCCCAGGCTGGCCTCAAACTCACAATGATCCTCCTGCCTTGTCTCCAGAGTGCTGTGATGATAAGCATATGTCACCAAATCCAGATGTATCATATTTTTAGACTCTCACACATTACTTTCTGCTCTGATATTTATAATTTCTTCCCTCATATGAGCTTTTGGCTTAGCATGCTCTTCTTTTTCTAGAAGTTTGACATTCAACATTAAATTATTTATTTGTACTTGCTGTTTTCCTAATATGGGTATTCACTGCTATAAATTTCCCTCTTAGGAATACTTTCATTGTTTCCCATAAGTTCCAGTATGTTGTACTTCATTTTCAATTAATTGTATAAACTGTCTAATTTCTTCTTTAATTTCGTCTGTGACCCACTGGTTGTTCAGGAGGGTGCTGTTTCATTTTCATGTGCTGATGAAGTTCTCTTGGTTTGTTTTGCCATTGATTGCCAATTTCATTGCACTACAGTCTGATAATATGCATGGGATAATTTCTATTCATTTGTATTTACTTAAGCATCTTCTATGGGTTAGTATGTGGACCTTTTTTGGTAAATGTCCCATGCACAGCTGAGTAAAAAGTGTATTCTGATTTTGTGGGGTGGAACACTCTGTGGACATCTACTAAGTCCATTTCTTCAAAAGTTTGGTTCAGTTCTACTATTTAATTGTTAAATTCTTTTCTACTTGAGATTTTTTTCGTGATAATGGGGTATTGAAATCCCTCAATACAATTGTATTAGTTCTTATTCAATTGTTAATGCCTGTTAATATTTGTTTTATATAATTGTGTTCACTGGCATATATATGTATATATATATGATTATTATCTCTTCTTGGATTGTTCAGTTTACAAGGAAGAAGTGATGTTCTATGTTTCTCTTAATCAGTCTTGGCTTGAAATTCACTTTGACTGCCAATAAAATATCTACCCCTGCTTTTTTCTGAGTTCCTGTCACTTGAAAGATTGTTTTCCAAATTTGATTTTCTGTCTATGAATTTATTTTTGAGTGAAAGTGTGTTTCTTTTATGTAGCATATTGTTGAATCATGCTTCTTCATCAATTTTATCAGTCTGTGTCTTTTGATTGGTGAACTGAGGCCATTGATATTGATGTTTACAACTAATATATACTGACTTATCCTTGTCATGTTATTTTTCTGTTATTGACTCCCTCTCTTTTTTCCCCCTCCCTCTGTTTAGTTGTTTACCTTGCATAGTGGATTCCTTCTGTTTGACTTCATGGGGTTGTAGTCCTTGTTTTTTCTTTCTAGAATGTGCTTCAAAGCATTTTGGAGTGTTAGTATGGTGGTCATAATTTTCCTCAGCTGTTCTTTGTCGTGGAAGTATCTTATTTCTCCATCAGTTTTCAAAAAATTTTTTGTGGGGTACATCAGTCTGTGTTCAAGATTATTTTTCTTTAGAGCTTGAAATACTTCATTCCAAGCTCTCCTTGCCTTGAAAAGGCAAAAGATTTAGATGATCTGAAGAGAAACCAGAGTATATCTCCTTGACTTGAGAATTTGTATTGACAAATCAGGTGTGATTCTGATCAGCTTCCCTTTATAGGTGAATTATTTCTTTTCCCTAATAGCTTTTGATTTTTTAAATATTTTTAGGGGGGATTACTGGGAATTGAACTCAGGACCTTGCATTTGCTAGGCAGGTACTTGTGCTGCTGAGCTATATCCCTAGTCCTCCTTCAAAGATTTTAATATTCTATTCTTGTGTTGAATTTCTGGAATTTGACTATGTTATGTGTGGCTGTAGACTTTTTTGGTCATAGCTAGATGGAGTTCCATATGCTTCATTAATTGTAGGTCAAATTCTTTTTCTCTACAGCGGAAATTTTTTGCCATGTCATCTGTGAATAGTTTGCTTTTATATCATTTATGCTATTTCCTGCTTTTTGATTGAATCTAAGTAATCTTAAGTTATTCTTTGAATCATCCCACAGCTACTGTATTGATTTCTCATGGTTTTATGCTGTTTTTAAGAAATCTTTCTTTTTGTGATTTTTAGTTGCAATACAAACCAAAAAATTTTATGCAGTATAAAAGTCCTTAGTATGTAAATTTTGTCCTCAGGGGTTAAAATTTGAAATGATTTAGGGATAAAATAGAGAAGTTGAAGAAGAGGAAGAGATTAGTAGGCTAGAGGACAAAGGTGGGTAATGCTCACTGTGGGAAACTGGTGTAGATTGGAGGGAGAGAAGGAAGAGATAAAAAGAAATGAGCAGAACCACAATCGCAAAGAGGCTAGAAATCATTTTCATACTTTAAATAGAAGTTTAAACAATGAAGGAGAAAAAACAAACAAACAATCATACAAACAAAAACCAAACACAAAACCCCCAAAAGAAAGCAAAAGAAAGAAAACCAATAAACAGAAAAATAAGCAAAACAAAACAAAACTAAAGCAAAACTACAACAACAGCAACAAATGAAAGAAGGAAAAGAAAAGAAAAATGTCCACTTCCAGGTTTGTTTCTGGGGTCATTGGTAAGCAATGTATGGAGACACTGTACTGATCCATGTTGATTTATCCCAAAAAGCCTGCAAGCCTGCACCCTCTGGTGGCTTACAGCCATCAGCCACCTTCTGTGGGCCTGAGCCCAGCTGGAAGCTATTAGATAGAGCCCATAGCCACTCTGAGCTCTATTTGTCTCTCTCCAAAATGGTTCCTGGCCAATTGCTTACTCTTGCAGGACAGCTGAGGCCGCAGCACTCACCAGCAGCTAATGCAGTCCTTCACGTTCACTGCTCTCCTCCACAGCCGCATCTCTCCTTGGAGGCTTTGTGGTCACCAGCACTCACTGTGTGTCAGCAGGTTTGGACCACTCCTCTTGTGCTGCATTTCCTGTCTTGAGGAGAGGGCACCATTGGGTACCTCTTTCTCCTTCACTAAAGTTTGACTCTTTACTCTCCCTGTGGGCTTCAGCTCATGCCTCGGATCCTTTCTGGGTCCAGGGCTCTCACTTCCCTCCTTCTTGTCTTCCCCACATTGCCATATTCCAGCATCTGGATGGCAGCACTTGCAGAGGTTCTTTCTCTGCTACTTGGCACGCCGCCATCCTCTCTAATATTTTCCAATCCCTTTCCCTTTTGCAAAAAATTGTTTGCCTTGTTTCCTATTATCTTTTGTTTTGCTCTTTAATTGAATTATATTTTGGATTTTTCCTATAAGCAAAACATGCAACATTTAAGCTTATCCTTCCTTTTAGCTCTGGGAATCAAATCCTGAGATTAATGCATACTTGGCAAGTGTTTCACCACTGAGCTATATCCCTAACTCTCAAAACACAAAAATGGGTGCAGACGTAAGCTCCTCAATTAACCATTTCTGTTTCTAGGACAGTATTCAGACAAAGAGATTGATTCATCACAGTAAGATAAGCAGTATTTATTGTAGTCAAGGTTTACTTTCGTGAAAAAATGCCTGTTAAATATCAAGGCTATGAGGATATAGATACAAACCATTATAAGTCTGAGGAAGATATCCTAGTAGACTTTTATATTTCTCAGAATTTTTTTTCTGGTACTGGGAATTGAACTCATGACCTTGTGCTTGCCAGGCAGGCGCTGTGCCACTGAGCTAAATCCCCAGCCCCATTTCTCAGATTTGACTGGAAATTTAAGGCATTTAGAAAGAAAAGGGCTTATGCCAAATGAAAATATTTATTTTCACTTGAAATAAATTTATTTTCATTTGAAAATCAAATGTGATTTTCAAGATCTACCAGAACTAATTAGGACAGGATGAAAACTAAATATGCAGTAAAAAAAAAAATAAATTATTGAACACTCCTTATATGTCAACTATTTTTAGAAATGCAAGTGCATTCAATTTTCTCAAATAATAGATATTATTTGATTTCACAAGTGTGGAAAAATGAACATAGAGAAATTAGGTACTTTGCTCTAGAAAACAAAGATAATAAGTACTATGTGTGGAAATGGAGCCAAGACTGCTATAAATGACTATAGTCACCATTTTCCTCAGTCCCATAAACTTGTATCAAACTTTATACTGCTTCATATAATATTACATTTCATCATCTTATTATTTCAGAAATACCAGATGTTTCTGTTACACAGAAACAATTGAACCCATAAATCGAAAGAGAAGTACCACCACTACCACAAATACTTGAAGGAAATTTGAGGACAAAGATTAAAACAGATGCTCACACATAATATTTATGAAATGGCTAACTGGTACTAATGACAATTACCCTGCCATGGAAGACCTACCTAAGAATTAATTGGTAGTAGTTAATCAATACAAATGCACCACTTATCAATTTACATCTATGAAGCAAAAATATTTGATGTCAAATATCACTTTCCTCTCTACTCAATAGTATTTCATGTTGCTTGTGTTGCAGTCATTATGTACAAATTGTTAGTAATAAATTTCACAGAAGGAAGTTGAGAAAGCAACTCAAAGTGAATGACTATGAATATCTATTTGAAATTATGAAAGAGAATGGAAGAATTATGTCCCATTTTGATAGGCAAAAATAGATTTGCATATAAGCCAACGTACAATTAACTGCCTGCAGCACAAATGAATGACTACCTGTCATTGGTAGTTACATTAGGCTTCTCCAAAACCCAATTTATCATTGAAATCATTTAACTGAGGTAATTTGGTCTTAAAAAAAAGTTGACATTGTATCTCTGTCTTCCCCAATTTTTAAAATCAACAAATAAAAATCACAAAATTCTTAATATTATTCTGCTTCCTTATAATGGATTTGTCGTTGTAGTTATTCTTCTTAAACACTCAGAGCTAATTAGGCTAAGATGGTGGATTTGAGGCCCTTGGGGGCCAATTAACTTTAATACATTTGTCAACTCCAGGTTGTAACTAAATACTAGAAAACAATCCAGAATATATGTATACTTTATCCAGAGAAAAAAGAAAGATATGTGCATTGAACTAAATAAATATAAAATAGTCTACTTCTAAAAAGGGTTCTCTCTCAAGAGCAAGCTTATTTGAAAGCAGGCAGAAGTATCTGTTGTATTGTCAAGTACATTGGGTATGAAAAACTTGCATACGAAAAGGCCTGAGAGTTATTTTTCTCACCATTGATTTCTAATAAAACATGTACAAAATGTAATATTTGAGTCCATGGCACAGTGTTTAAATGTACAACTTCAAAACTAGAAAAGAGAAAGTTTATAATAACTAGAGAAAAGAGACCAACCCTATTTAAGAAGGAAGAAACATGAAGAACAAATATAGGGCAATAAACAGTAATAAAATAAAATAAAATATTAATAAAATATAAAAAATTCTAAGAATACCTAAGGTCAATCCAAGCAAGAAGGTGAAAGACCCCCACAATGAAATTTTAAAACACTAAAGAAAAAGTTCAAGAACATACTACAAATTGGAAGACCTCCAGTGATACTGGATAGTCAGAATTAATACTGGTAAGATAGCCCATACTACCAAAATGATCTATATATTCAATGCAATCCCCATCAAAATATCAATGATGTCTTTGGAGAATAAAACTGAACAAAACATCTGAAATTCATATGAAAGAACAAAATATTAAATAGTCAAATTATCCTAGGCAATAAGAGCAGGGTTGCATGCATCAGAATACTTTATTTCAAATTATATTGCAAACACATAGTAACTAATGCAGCATGAGAGCTGGACAAAAGTAGACAAGTAGATCAGTGTATCAGAGCAGAGGACTCAGAGACAAGTGGACAAAACTATGACCATGTGATTCTGAACAAAAGAGACAAGTATATACATTTTAAAAAAAGACAGTCTCTTTATCAAATAGTGCTCGGGAAACTGGATATACATTTGTGGAAGACTGGAACTAGGTACCAGTCTCTCATGCTACAGAAAAATCAATTGAAAATGGACCAAAAATAGATGCACCTTGAGAACATCTGTTAAATGAAATAAATCAGACACACAAGCTTAAATATCATGTGCCTTCATTTATATTGAAAATTCAGAGTAAGAATACAGAGCAAAATAAAAGATAGAAAATAGGAAGATGAGAAGTAAATCTTTCTCAAAGGTGAAGGAGATCAAGAAATAGAGAAAAGGGAGAGATAGGTGAAAGAAAGGAATTTGGTGTATTGCATTTATTGATTTGCTTATGTTGAACCATCCCTGTATCCTTGCATTGAATCCCACTTGGTTATAGTGTATGATCTTCTTAATTTGCTGCATTCTGTTTGCGAGTATTTTACTGAGCATTTTTGCATCTATGTTCATTAGGGAGGATACTCTGTAGTTCTATTTTTGGGGCATGCCTTTCTCTGGTTTTGGTACCAGGGTAATACTTGCCTCAGAAGTCCCATTCAACCCAGCTATTACCTTGTGGGTGTTTTTCAAGAAGGAATGAAAACATCATACCACAAAGATACATGTGCGCAACCATGTTTATAGCAGCACAATTTGTCATAGCTAAATCTTGGAAACAACCCAAATGTCTATCAACCAAGGTTTAGATAAAAAACATGGTATTTTATACAATGGAGTACTACTCAGCCATAAAGAAGATAAACTCTAGGCTTTTATAGGTAAATGGATGCAACTAGAGACCATACGCATAAGTGAAATAAATCAGACTAACATGTACATATCATATTGTCTCCCTAGTGTGAGAAACTGAAAGAGTAAATAGTATCCAAAAGATACAATAGATATAGTGAAAAAGAAAGAGACGGCTCAACAGGAAAGAACTATTGAGATTAGGGAAAAGAGAAAACAAGGAAGGGGAAAAATACACACACACACACACACACAAGATAACTAAGATAATTGTAGTACTAATTTCTATTGGTTCATGGAAAGGAGAAGTGTCTATATTGTTTGATCAACTTTGCATGAATATATCTGGTAATCTGAGCAGCAGAGTGGGAAAAAAGATAGCAAGTTGTCCCTCAGACAAAGGACCTCTATCTAGAGCATATAAATCAGACACCCCAAATTCAAAGACACAATCCAAAAATGGGCATCTCAGATGAATATGCACTTCTCTGATGAAATACAAATGGCATATAAATATATGAAAATATTTTCAACATCATTGGTCATTCGAGAGATGCAAATTAGAACAGCAGTCAGATTCCATCTCACCTCAGAAAGAATGTCATCAAAATATCAATCAATAACAAATGCAGGAAGGGTTGTAGGGGAAAAAGAACACATCTCCACTCCTGATAAAAGAGTAGTCTGGTACAACTACTATGGAAATCAGTGTGGAGATTCCTTTAAAAAATTAGGATGAAAGGTCTAATTTGACCCAGCTGTTCCTCTTCTGGGGATCTTCCCAGAAGAATGAAAAATACATCACAGTGATATATGTGACCCCTGTTTAGAGCAGTACAATTTGTAATAGCGAAATCTTGGAAACAATGCAAATGCCCATCAACTGAGGAATGGATAACAAAGATGTGGGTTTTTTAAAATAATGAAATACTACTCAGCCATAAAGAAAGATATACTTTATACTTTTACAGGTAAATGAATACAACCTGAGACCATAAGTAAAATAAATCAGGCACATATGTGTAAATATCATATTGTCTCACTAATGTGAGAACCTGAATGAGGAAATAAAGTCCAAAATTTACAGTAGATATAGTCAATTGACGAGAAAGTGTTTAAAAGCAAAGATAAACTGTAATGAGGGAAGGAAGGGAAAAATATATTAATACTCAAGGTCATCAAGATAGTTATAGAGATATTTTCGCTTTGTTCATTGAAAAGAAAGTTTTGTACTAACATTATTTCGACAAGGTATCATGCCTATATCTTGTACTGTGAAGAACTACTATAAAGGCAACAATATGCAATGTATTAATTATTGTAACTCTTCTAGCAACCTGTTTTGAAATTCTGTTTTATTGTTAATTTTACTTTTTCTCTTTAAAATAAAAAGAAAATATAACAATATATTCTGCTGTTAATTCAAAATTCTACAACCCATCCAATTTGCCCCCCATCATGAGGTCAAAATAAAGATATTTTTAGAGCTGGAGTCCACACTCTAAAAATAAAATAAGAACACAATTAAGTAGCTAGGTGAGTAAGTAAATAAGTAAGTACTGATGGGAGAACAGGAGCACAGAAGCATTTTGGCAAAGCCAGGGAGAATTTAAGTTGATACAACCACTATGGGAATCAGTAGGGAGGCTCCCCAGGAAAATGAAAAATAACTGAGGAATGGATAAAAAAGATCTGGCATTTTTTATACAATGGAGTATGACTCAGCTATGAAAAAGATAAACTGGAGGCTTTTACAGGTAAATGAGTGAAACTAGAGATAATACTCATAAGTGAAATAAATCAAACCTGCATATGTAAACACACTATTGACTCCCTAGTGTAAGACCCTGAAAGAGTAAGTAAAATCTGAAAGGTACAATAGATAATGTGAAAGGGAAAGAAACTGCTTAAAGGGAGAGGACAACTGGGATGAGGGAAAGGAGAAAAGAAAGAAAGAAGGAAGGGGGAATTATATATGCATATACAAGGATAGCTGGGACAATTGTAAAGTTGATTTCTACTGGTTTATGGAAAGGAACAGTTAATGCTTAAATTTATTTTCTTCTTTTTAGTTTTTGACCAATTTTGCATACCTATATCTGGTAATCTGAATAACTAATTTGAAGACAACAATATGCAATGTAAAAATTACTGTTGACTTCCTATCATCTTGTTCAGTGAAATTCTGTATTTAATTTTTTTAAACTATTTTAATTTTCTTTAAAAAATGAAACACACATACACACACAAAATAAATGGAAACAGAACCACAATTTGATCCAGCTGTACCAATGCTTGGCATCCACACAAAGGAATCAGAATCACCCCTCCTTTGGAATATCTGCATACCCATGTTTATCATAATACAATGCACAGTGGTCTAGATAAGGAAGCATCCTAGATGTCTATAATAGCTGAGAAGATAAAGACAACGCATATATTTATGTTTACATACAAGACAGTGTTACTCAGCAAGCAGAAAGAAAAGAACAAACATTTGTCATTTGCAGGTAAATGGATGGATCTAGGGATCATTATATCGATCATAATAACCCATACTTGGAGAGACAAATATTGAATGTTCTCACTAATATGAGAAATCTAAAAATGAGGACAAGAAAAGGGAAAGAATATTGTTATTAGACAAGAAAGGAAAGAAGAGAGAAGCAGAGGGGGTTTAAAGGTGGATAACAACGATCATAGCTATAAGTGAAACATATGATACAAATTGAATCCCCCCAAACTGGGAAAGTACTGGGGAGAGAGGGTGTGGCAAAGGGGGCTATTGTAGGGGAAGATATTAAATTACATCCATCCATAAATAAAGCTCATTGAACTGTGCATTTACTATGCCCTTATAAAAATGTGAGAAATGAGAAAATACTTCATACTTTATAATTAACAGAGTGGCATCTTGGAAATCATGGTTAGCTGGTTCCAAGAGTGCAGGCAAGAACCTAAACAAGTACCAATAAATTGTTTTGGCTGGAACATGCAGCAAGTCAGAAGGCAACTCACATCTAGTAGTTCTAGCTTATATTTTTGGTACCAAATAAGCAAGCAGTACTATGACAAAAGCATCTAAGACCAAATAAAATTTTTCAAGATAGAGTAGTACACGGTATGACTGTATGTATATCCAACTTACACATTAAAAAATTATGAGACTGGCTTTGAGTCAGAATAGTATATTTATGAAAGATTTTTAATGCATAAAAACAAAATATTAAAAATAAATGGAAGAAAAATACCTGCCAGAAATTTATAGGTGCACATGATATTAAGGTTTCTTATATACAAACACATGCCTTCCCCATTCAACCAAAAAAATAACAAAAAACCAGTCGTGGCGGCACATGCCTGTAATCCTAGCACTTGGGAGGCTGAGGCAGGAGGATCACTGAGAGTTTGTGCTAGGTGAGTAAGTAAACATCATATTGTTTACTTTGGGCTACAAAGTGAGTTCAAGGCCAGCCTGAACTGCATAGCAAGACCCTGTCTCAAAAATATTTAAAAAAGTAAAGAAAAAAACGATCTGCATTATTAATAATAGCAAAAAGAAATTTGCCACAAAACACCTTTCTATAGATAAATAGTCATGTAACATTATAAAAATTATATTTTCATCAGGAAAACTATTTGCAATCTTCATTTGTATGGCTACAAATACATTCTTATCTATCTATCCATCTATCTATCTATCATCTATCTGTCTACCTATCTTTCTATGTATATCAAGAAATGACAAATGCAAAGACAGGAAATAAAACCATCATGACTATAGAAAATTTTATTACAGTTCTAATGATTTATTCAATTAAAATGAACAAAAGGAACAAACACACAATAAGGTTACAAAAGAGTTTAAGAAGATGCTTTACAAGCTCATCCTATTCCCTCTACACAAATCACTCTATCAAACAATTGGAATGCATACCTTTTTGTTTCTAGCACAATTTCACAGAAAGTGGAATATATAAAATCATGAAACTAATCTGAGCAAATTTCAAACAAAACCTATTCCCCTAGACAGTATGTTCTTTGAAGACAGTGCAATTAACCTACAAATCAAAAACAATAACCCTTATAAATTTTACATGCAGTATTTAGTAATGAACTTTACATAACTTAAATCAAAGTAGAGCTAATAATTAAAAGACTCCAAATAATGAAACAATGAATATCTTACACATCAAAATACATACAGTATAGTTCAAGTGATATTTAGAAGTAAGTTGAATCTTCAATATTTATACAGACAGAATTGCTGAAAGCTAACAAGTAAATACCTAGCTAATACAATTATAAAGAAAAGAACAAAGTGATCAAAAATGAAGAGGAAGTAAAAAGCTAGTAGAGTATACACAAGGAGATAATTCCCCAATGCAATTATATATATATATATATTTTTTTTTTTCAATGCCTAACATGAATAAAGGTTTTTTAAAAATTCACGTTAGGAGAGCCAGGTGTGGTTGTGGAAAGAAGATGAAATAAATAGTACTAGCAACGGAAAGAAGACTTTGAGTAAATTTAAATCTTACTTAATATTTCTAAAGACATAAAAATACCATGACAAAGCTACCTATGCTTCAACAACTCAAAAACTGATAAACAAACAGATTTACATAAAAATTCTGCTGATAGCTAACTCAACGTTGATGTAAATACTTTAACAAACTGGCATTGGTGATTTAAAATCTTTAGAAAGCATATATTCCTAATCACTGTTTTAATGGAATGTTTAAACATTCAAAAACCAACAACTACTTACCCAAATAAGGAAAATAATTTTTCATTGACTATAGAACAGGAACTCCTGTATGTCATTTCACAGATATATCTATTTAGACAATGCACACAAAGTGTCCTGAAAACGTTTTTATTGTGCTCAGTTGTGGCAATTCTGGAAATACTGTTTTGGTATTGCACAAATTTTGTTCTCAATTTTTTCTTAAAAAATCTTTCATGATATTCTTCTTATCCATGGTTTGCATGAAGTCAGTTTCTGCTTTACAAAGTGGCAAATTTACAACTAAATAATGCATATTTATTATGCACTACCAGGCAAAACAATTAGCATTGCCCTCTCTTTATTTATTTTCATTTATTCATCCATCCTTATATGAACATATACATGTACTTTAACTCGACCAGTTATTATCATTTTCTTAATATCTGTTAAAAGCCAAAAGCCATGCCAGATGCTACAGTGTGGTTTGTTTTTTGTTTTTCTGCTTTTGTTTTTTGTCTTTTTGAGGCAGAGTCTTGCTATGCAGTTCATGCTGGTCTTAAGCTCGTTTTGCAGCCTGGGCTGTTCTCGAACTCACTATGATACTCCTGCCTCAACCTCCTGAGTGCTGGGACTACAGGCGTGCACCACCATGCTTGGCTGCCAGATGCTACAATGAAGAGGATGAGCAAGACCCTTTTAAAGCCTGCTTGAGATAGGGTCATTGACATTGTGCTGCATTTGAATCTTATGCTTAAATGTCTATGTTTTTTATAGAGGAAGGAACTTACAACAAACACATTACTAGTTTTAGTACTCAGTAAAGCCGACATTAAATACTGCTGTCCTACTAAAAGGAATATACCCAGTATTTTTAAAAAACATATGAGAAAGTAAAATCACTACTGTTCTGTGAATAATATAACTGTTAAGGCAGGGAGTGAGATTTCTACATTGGGGAAAATCAGTTTAGATTCTGAATAGAAAATAAGACAATACCCAACGTAGATATTCAAATCGTACATTGTGATAGATACCCAACTGTTAGGAATGGCTTCCAATATATCTGGATGTATTGTTAGAGAACTGTATGCATATGCCAGCCTGTCCCCTTTCCTTGAACTCTACTTAGATGCCAAAGAGCTTCCTTCCCACAATCTAACAACAGTTTCTGACAGAATGGAAACATCCCAGTAAGCTGCTTAGAACATCATTCCTCTGTGGTTCCTGCATTATGTTTGCTCAGTTTCTGTCTAGTTCTTATTGTTGTTTATCGCTATATCTTTTCTGACCATAAGGTCTTTTTTGTAGAGCTGAGCTAAATCTGTTCTAAGTTTACATCTTATGTAGATTTTCCTTAGGAGTCAGCATAGTACCTTCTTGCCTCCCCTTATACCAAATTGATTTTAATTAATGGCTGCCTGCTCTATTGAATTCTTGGTTTTCAACTTTAGGTGGGAGTGTGACTATTTGATCCTTGATAGGATGAAAACTTCCTTCAAGGTCTATTTAGAACTGCTGATTATTTTTTGCAGATGTATTTAGAATCAGCATATTCATTGAAAGAGACAGACAGGAAAAGGAATCATGTAGTTAGTGCTGTAAAACTATTGGGTATTTAACAGAGGTTTTCAGGCTTGTATTTCCTCCAAAGTCCTGAAAGTGACTTCTGGGAACTTCAAGGTTGTTATCTCTTTACTGGGTTACAGGAATATGAGAGGAAATATTGCAAACATTGAAACAAACAGATACAGAGTGATCAGATACTATAAAGAGATCTGAACCTGATTATCTATATCAAGAAAGATTATCAAGTAGTATAAAGACGCATATCCAGATTTTGAAGAGGCCAAATTTCATTGATCAAAGATTACCTATTTTTAGCTAAATGTCCTATTTACACTGAAAATAATATGCATTTTGTCAGGAATTTTAGTTCCATCTCT
This sequence comes from Chinchilla lanigera, assembly GCF_000276665.1. Classification (NCBI taxonomy): domain Eukaryota; kingdom Metazoa; phylum Chordata; class Mammalia; order Rodentia; family Chinchillidae; genus Chinchilla; species Chinchilla lanigera. Next base: position 9,536,236 of record NW_004955425.1, on the reverse strand, counting down.
CACCAACTGAAAAGTTCAAAAATTTCTAAATTTTCTAGTAATTTCATGCCAGAATGATATTTGGTTATTTAATTTGAGTTATTATAAGAATAATTTAAGTGTTGATGTCACCAACATAAATAGCAACAGAGACTTCTTTGGGATATACAGGAAGTTGCAGTTTTAGTGTTAAATGTACTTTCATGGATTATAGAATTACATGATATTAATTGTGAAGGAAATATCCAATAATTCACATAATCTGACCTCAAATCTATAGATCCTTTTCTACTTCACAGCTTAGTCTACAACAAAGTCAAGGTGAAGTGATGATGAAAGAGAAACTAGAGAGAACTGGGAACCAAAACATATCTGCTTGATATCTAGTTTTCCAGATGTCAGTATTTGCTACAGTGTCTACTGAGTGTGCCACACATAACTTAGAGGAAAGAGATATGGAAAATGAAAGCAATAAAAATAATGAAATCAGTGTTCCTTTTTCACTCTATTAAGGCAAGTCAAACTTGAAATTTGAAGAGAATTCAAAAAGTTTAAACGTATATTGGTAGTATTTTTAACTTGAGAGACTGAAATCTGAAAGTAGAAAAATATCAAACGATTGTAAATTTCGATTAATAGTTTATTTGGTTGTTTGGTTGTGTTTTGTTTCATTTTTTGATTCTGAGACTTCTTCAGGTATTAGGAGAAACGTACAATGTGTCATTTAAAGATGAGGTAGATAAATCACAAATATACATGCAATATTCTTTAATATATATATGTGTGTGTGTTCCTGTTTGTGTAACAATTAAACAAGGAGGAAAAAGTAATATTAATCATATTAGAAACTCTAAATTTTGAAAACAAGTGCCCTGGGAAATATGTTTAATTTTTTTCAGTGCTGAACATCAAATCCAGGCCCTTGCACATGCCAAACAAGTGCATTGCCACTGAGTCATGCTGCCAGACCAAATGTGTAGTAATAGAGAAGAAAAAGAGAGAAAAAGAATGTTATCCTTGCCATTATAGTCATTCTTCGATTGCATGAAAATTGTAACATACCACAAATATTTCATATAGACACTAAATTTACGTTTGAATATTGTATATGTAAATATGCACACACACACACACACACACACACAGATATATATGACTTCCAAATAGTTTTTCAGTGAAATCACTTAATTACATGTGCTGCACACATTGCTCTATTGCTACTACTACTTAGTTGAACATATTGTGGAAATTTGTGTTACAAGAATAGGAAAACTGAATTCTGAAGGAATGCTTTGTGATTAATTGAAAGTTTTAATTTTCCCATGTTTATATCTTAGATTTTTACATCTCATGTTGGAACAATTATATTTCATACTGAGTGAATAAGAATGTATTATGATATCATTTTTTAATATACTTAAAATTTAGATAATTTTTGTTTATCTGTAATATTACTCTGTTGCATTACTTCTTGAATTTATGCTTATATCTGTAATATTACTCTGTTGCATTACTTCTTGAATTTATGCTTCTTGAATTTAAGATTTATTGCCTGGCAATAAGATCTGGAAATATCTGAAGTTTTGATTCTTTCAAGAACTTCTTTTTCCAGAGAGAAGACAAAGCTTATAAAACAGAAAGTAATTTTATAGTTTTAATTCCAAAATGTATTTAGAATAATTTAATTCAATAATAGTTATTTGAAAAATAAGAATAGAACAACGTGAGACTCAGAGGGATTGATTGATTTTTCTTTCTTGTGGTACTTTGGACTGAATCCAGCACCATCTCACTGTGCTATTGACGAGCCCCTTTAACTTTTTCTTATTTTGAGACAAGGTCTCATTAAGTTTTCCAGCCTGGGACCAACCTTACAATTCTATTTCCTCAACCTCCCATGGGACTAGTTGTATAGGCTAAGATGGTTTTAAATTTGGGTTTAGTGATTTCTTTATTCTTTAGGTCTGTGGTATTTAACAATTAATTTATTTTATCTTCCACTTTTACTGTATAAAATATGAATTGATAATACTGAAGTCACATGCCTGTTCTGAATTGAATGATCATCCACCCTTAGCCCAAGAAGCACTAGTTTGATGGTTCAATAAAGATTTCTGATTAGCACACTATTAAAAGAGATACAGTGACTGTGGCAAGATGTGTGTGTGTATTCTGGTATCTGTGAACAGATTGGGTTTGTGACAGAGTTTACTTTTTGCAATTATTTCTAGCCTTTCACAATTATACATTTTTTCCCTTGAACTAAGCCTTGTATGTTCTAACAGATTTCTCTCCATGAAAATATATGCTTAATAAAATTTTATTCTGGCAAAATATAAAATAGAAAAATGCTATGTTCTGAGATTATTCAATGAAGAAATCAGCATGGCATTTATAAGCACTCATAGGGTAAATAACTTCCTCAATGCCAATATTATGCTGATATTACAGGAGGGATTAATATCTACATGTATTGCACTTTATCAATCACCTAACTTTTGGAGCCAGGCTAAATTGAAGAGAATTCTTAAAAAGCCAGATTTGGGGTTGAACACAAGTGGTCATAACTGAGGATAACCATAGATATAGAACCCATGTTTTTTGTACAATAGATGTAGATCTCATTTTTAACTCAGGCCAACCTCTGCAATGAATACTTTGTTTTTTACTCTAAAGTTTTTAATATGTTTAATTTTGTTTTTTACTCCAAGGTTTTTGAAATGTTTAATTTCTTTTGTGCTTTTGAAGCCACATTTATACTTGTCCATTCAGTGAGAAATTTATTAGATCATTCACCACTTCACTAGCATAAGGATAAACTGATTCACAGTCATATTCACAACTGTAACGCTCAGAAGAGAGAAGGGTCTCGAGATTTCTGAGTGAGGAGAGCTTCCTTTGACATAGGTCCCACTGCTGTCCCTAAAGTGGTTTTCTTGTGGCTTACATCCCACCACAGCAAGAGTGCTTTTGGGCTTCATCTTCTCTTTGTTTCATTTTTCTCATTTTTATAACATAGGAAATAATAGGATCTATCCATTATTTTGGATATAGTAAATAATACATGTTGTATATATTCACTTTAGAAGATGACTATATTAACCATGATGGTGAGTAGATAGATATAGATGATGATATAGATAGATATAGCTACATATAGATATAAATATAGATGATTTAGATATATAGATATAGATATAGACATAGATAGATGATATAGATATAGATATAGATACAGATAAAGATAATAATGATAGAAGTGATAGAACTGAAGACTTAGGAGGGATGCTTTGCTGAAATGACACCTGTTTCTTTGGATAGAGAAGTTTCTTGATGTTTCTCAGCCCCAGAGCAGAACTGAGGGGCCAGCACTGAAACTCTGAGTCCGGCACTCAAAGGTCCCCCCACACTGGGGTGTGCTGGTGTCTTCAAGGGGTGTAATAACGTGGATGCTGTGAGTGATGAGGAAACCACTCTGTGGACCCAGAGGATGCTATTGTAAGGGATTGGAAGCACTGAAGAGACAGGGATCCAAACAGAAAACAAATCAGAAAGTTCTTTAGCTTCTGTCAGCCTTGCCTTGCCCGCACTCCCTCCCCACGGGGATGTAATTCCTGAGGCGATGTGTGCTTTGTGGGACTCCTCCGGTGTGAAAAAGAAATATATAAACTGAGTTCAAAACGAAAAGGGGATGGCTTCTTAAAGAGCACAGTCTGTGCTGACGGTTGGCCTGTGATAAGAAGTAGTGTTCATCTGGGAGTGTTATTACCAACTGATTTTTAGAGAATTTCATTGAAAAACCATTGTGAAATTTGGTATGTACTCAGCAAAAAGAGAACTGTTTAAAAAAGTATCAATACACACCGCAGGTGATAAAGGCAAGAGAAGCACGCCCTTTATTAGCTGCCCTACTCTAGCCTCTACAAAACTGGCAGGAACAGCCCTGGGGCTCCTTCCTTCCTCCTTCCGTCCTGCGGATGGTTTTTGCTGACTCTGAAAAGCTCCAGGTTTCAGTAAATTCCAACAGCTACTTCAAAAGCCATCGCACTCCCTGAATGGCTTCCAGCAACTGCATACATTAGTAGCTTTCATCTCTTCCGAACATTTCCATCCCTGAGTGGGCAAATAGCTCCATCCTAGTTGCTCAGCATTACAGTCAGAGAGATACTCATTTTGAATGATTGGCTGAAATCTCTAGTGACAGCTATGGTACCATAACTCTTTTAAGAACATTACTAGAAGCAGTTCATCCTACAATTTTCAAGATGTAGGTGAAAGAAAAAATAATAAAAGAAAAAGAAAGATTTAATACATTGATGGTGTAGTACAGATAAACTGACTATTAATTTTACTGAGTAGGGTACTGAAAAGCAGACAAACCTATTAAAATTATCATTGCATTAAAATCAAAATTATTACTCCATTATTACTAAGTTGTAAAGTCATAACCCAGTAGGAAGAATTCCTTTTGAGCAAATACATTTGGAGTTGTAACTCACTTGATAAGAATTATTTTTACCACTTCCACATACACAGATGGGGGTGTTGCCAGTCAGTTAAGGAGCCTTCTGCTTGATTCAGATAGAAATTCTGAGTGACAAAGTGCAGCTCTGTTAGTGGCCCTGATGTCACTGGGTAGTGTCAGATAATGCTCCATGATGCCAGCTGACACAGTGGCTGCCGGTCTCTGCTGTTCGTGGCCATCACCACTTGACAGCGCCTTGTGCAGGGTGCTGTTGGATGACCCTGCCTGTTGCTACTCTGCCTCTGATCTGTGGCTGCTGGTGTCTGGAGCTTTTCAGGATTGAAAGCCCGTAGTGTCTATTGCACTTCCTTTGAAATCAACTGCTCTGTCACATTCCTCAGGATAATAGGATCTTCCAAGCCTCCGTTACTCCAGAGATAAATCAGAAGCAGACTTATGGGACCAAAAAAAAAAAAGACTTACAGGACCCCTGGAGCAAGTCTTTATTTTAACAGGACTTGTGTGGCAGAGCAGGAGAGAGAGCCCTCCTACAGTAATCTGGGAAGTCTGAAGGGAGTAAGGCTTTTGTAGCCCCTGAAGGCCTGTGATTGATCCAAGTGCGGGTCTCTAATTGGTTTAAGTGTGTGTGGGCTTCCAGGACCGCAGCAGCTGTCATGGCTGTGATTCACTGAGAGGAGAGGGTGAAATGAGATATTCCACTGACTGCTGTCATGTCTCCATGAAAAATGTTTGAGCAGAAGTTAAGGAAACCTCCGAAGGGTGGCCGTGTTCATCACAGCTTACTGGGAGTTAGGGAGTTTGTGAACGTTAGTAACAGGCCCAGATCATTCTTTTCCTGATCTTAGCCATAAGAGGGCAGCCCTCATTCTCCTGCTACTCTTCATAAAGGTGGCAGCAGCGTCTGAAGTGATGAGGACGAGGGAGGATCACTATGGCTCAAACCAAGCCTCAGGACTTGTCAGAGCAGCCTAAGGAATGGCTGTGAGGCCAAAAAAAGGGGTGACAGGAGGAGACTGAGACAAGCAACAAGTTGTCGCAGTCTGCTCTCCAAAGCCCAAACAAGAATAATGGGCAATGAGAGGGAGAGGCATGACTGCTGTGGGCTGAAACCTCCTGCCTTGTGGCTGGAGAGGAAAAAGTCAGGCGCCTCTCATCTGTCAGCGAGATATCACCAGTGACTTCCGGCAGCTCTAGGCAATGGGCGACTCACAGAAGTCCTTGCTACTCTTCTGGCAAAAGACACAAAACAGCTTGAGTCTTCCATAAGTCTTCTCAGAACACTTCAACTCCACGTTCTTGCTGTTTGCAAGAAAATCTTAGGGGAAGAAGTGCGAATAATGCTAAAAGTGATATAAATTCTGTAAATTTATTCTGATCTATAAATATGAGTGTATGTATTTGTGTTTATAGATTAGCATTGCATGTGATACACTTAAGTGTGTTTGCAGCATATTTATTGTAGCTAATGTGACTATTACTAATGACTTATTTTTAAATATTTTAGAATTACTGAACTATGGCTTTTATCCCAATATCACTATATTTGCTCCAAAGATACATAATATCTTGAAATGTAAAACTGTAAAAATTAGGGCTTCAAATAAGTACCTTTACAATCAGATACTGACCATATAATTCATGAGCATATAAGACAAGGATTTTACATAGTGAATAAGGAAATTATGAAATATATATAAGTGGATAAATTTCCTACATAGGTAAAACATGTGATTTAGTATATTTGAGTTAATCTATTGAATCATTAAATTGAATTTAAACTATTTACATTTTGGTTTTTGCCTCTGTGAAAAATAAATGATAAAGAATGCTTACATAATTCACTTGAAAAGAATTTCAGGGAAACATATATACATATATATGTATATATCTATATATATAATTTGAAATCATTTCAAAATTATTCCGCAAGAAAAATACTTTAAAATGATCTTTTTAATTTTAACATAATTGTATATGGATTTTTTTCTAACAAGTATGACTAGACATGAATATTGATAGTAATTCCAAAAAGTGTTTATAACACAGTAGCTGTTTTTAAATCTAAATACAATGAAGCAAATGTAGATATTGTGGCACAATTCAAAGTAAATGAAAGTATTACAGTACAGTTTGATATAAATGTGTTTTTCTACATTCTGTGTCCTACTATTCTTTGTTGCTTTTAATGAATATTGATTAAATTCAATATTAATATAAGCCATCCGTGAATTTCTAACATAAATATGTGAAGGAAAGATCTTGTATAACCCCACCATGTACGCAGTGTTGCATGCTTATATGGAGAGGAATTTCTCTCATACCAAATAATAAATAAGTAAAATGATTTTATCTGCAAAGCAAAATTCACTTTGCTTAAAGTCTTCTGCAGTTATCTAAAGTATATAGCTGTATTCAGATGATAGGAAATAAAATCTATCGATGAAGGCATATTCCATATCTCGTTTCTTATTCTTATTTTAATTAGCATATAACAAAAAATCTATGTATATGTATTGCACTAGTTTATATTTATATGTATGCTCTTTTTGTTTGTATATGTGTGTATATATCTGTGCAGACACATATCTTTGTATATATATGTATATATATATAGAGAGAGAGAGAGAGAGAGTTTTTCACCTATGAAATGCAGATTTGATTTCCTTTGCATTTAACTGAGAAAGATGTCTACTGAAATAAATCAACCAGTATCTTATTATGCATAACAGGAAATCCCCAATAACAAGGTTAATTATGTGATATAGTATAATTCCTTTGGGATTATCTTTGAAATTACCACATTTGACTATTAGAAACATTGGAAAGAAAACTTTATCAATGTTGGGAAGAAAGAACTAACCTACAAAATAAGACTTGCTGCTGTGAAACATTGTTAGTTCCCCAGACATTTAATATCTGTTCACTAAAAGAAGTCACTCCTTGTATAAGCAACTACTGGGTATACTTTGTACTATAGGACACTGTAAGATCATTCTGTTGTTCCTGGCAAGTATCAATCTTTTTTTTCTTATAAACAGTTTTATAACATCAATTAGTCAGTAAAGGACACTGTTTATAAGTACCTAATGTTTTTGTTTATGGAAGAGAAAGTGGGAGATGATTAAACAATCTCATCCTGTCTCTAAAAAAAAACAGTATCTCTTATCACCTAGACCAAAAATGATCCCCCAGCGTCTCAGATGTTTAGTTGTGGGGCTTTCAGAAGGTGATTAGATTGTGGGCGTGCTGTCCTCAGGAATGAATTACCTAGTGATGAGTACATAGCTGAGTGTGCTGTTTGGAGTTGGAGTCCTGTCAGAACCGGCAGGTCACTGGGAAGAGACCTGGAAATATCTATTATAACCAGCTTCTTCCCTGTGTCTTTACTTCCTGCCCGTCATGGGTAGAGCAGCATTCCTCCCTCATGCCGTTCCGCTCTCCTATTTCTGCCTTAGAGCCAGCCATGGACAAACCCCACTACAACTGTGAGCCCAGTACCTCCCCTCCCTTAAGTTGCAAGTGTTGGTTAATTTTTCCCACTGATGGGAGAATGACTAACAGTATGCAATCTGAGGATGGTTAAATATGTTGAACTAATTAATGTAGTGACAGTGTGCTCCACATTACCTTGTAATCTTTTCTCTAGTGAAATTAATATCTGTAGGTCATGACAGTTAAGAAAAGGCAAGTAATCCTTTTGTTTTACTATGATATTCCCTCCATATGACAGTTGGATAGCTAAAACTTTCTTTGCAGGGAGTACATAATTGAAAATATAGGCTGCTTTCTTCTTAACTATTTCTTTCAATGCCCAGGCATGGAATGTACAGCTGCTGGTTGTCTTGTTCAAACAGAATACCATGCTGTGAAAGGCTCAAAACAAGAAGCATGCAAATGTTTACCTTTGAACATGGCTTAGATTTGCATGAGATTTCAGACTGTGTTAAGAAATGATGCTCCTTAAAATTAGGGGCTACTTCTCAAGTGATTATATAACAATAATTAGACACTTGATTTTACCTGTGTTTTAGAAAATATATTGAACTTGTCTTATAATTTCCATTTTAAAAATGATTAAATCAGGAAGAAATTAAATAACATAAGCTATATTACTCACAAATAAAAACTAATTTGAATCTAGACTTGACAGTAAACTAAGTGCTTTTTAGACATATTTTTGTGATGGGGCTGTTTGGTTTTATAATCCTATATTTCTGACAGAAGTATAAATGCCTGAAATGACAAGAGATTGGTAGAAAGGTAGAAATAAAAATAAATGTTCAGATGTGCAGGACTTTGTATAGTTCAGAAGTTCTACAACACTTGAAGTCAGAGAGCTAAAGAAACTTGTGTAAATCATATCTATGCCTGTACCTGCAAAACTGCTGGTGCAAAACTCGGTAAAAAGTCAGGCAAAGCATGAGCAGTGCTTTACCGAGGACTAACAGCAGATGTTACAAAGATGAAATTCATTTTTGTGCAGTACTGACAATTGAACCCAGGGCCATTGCACTGAGCTACGTCACCAGACCCTTCCATAATACACCTATCTATAATACATTGTTCAGAGAACGATAGAAAAAAAATTTTAATTATTAAATCTAATCTTTCTCTGACTAGCTCATTTTCACTTTTTACTAAGTATAATTGGAAATTAACATCTAAAGTTTTTAGATAATGCTTATTTTAGCTGTGTTCTCCTGACTACTCACTATAAACCAAGTATCATGCAAAATGCTCTATATAATTTATATCTTTCTTTTTCTTATTTTTTGTTGTGGTGGGCAACACACTTGAGGCTTTGTAAATGCTAGACAAATGCTTTACCGTTAATGTGTAATTCCATAACCTACCTCATTGCTTGAATTATGTGTTATATACAGTTAAATGCTTGTTTAGATTTGACACCATATTGCCTTTCCAAATATATATCCACAAATTCATAATTTTGCATATGTGTACCCTAGTAAATATCAAAATACTAATTAAGATATTGAAGTTTCTATGAACACAGTTTTTTTTCAAACTTCAGAATCTATATCCCATCACATTTTTTAAATTATCATCTCCATTTATTGTTTTGTCAGGTTTTTTTAACTTCATACCAATTGAATCATTTCATATATGGATTCTTTTGTTTGACATAAGGACTGTGAAATTCATTCATATTTTGTAGATCAATAGTTCATCTTATGAATGTTGGAAAGAATGGAATTTATTACCCATGTTTATATTAAAGAGTATTTGGACTCTTTCCAGTTTGATATATTATAAATGAAGCTCCTATGAACATTGTTTTGATGGATATACCTTCTTCTACATATCTATATTCTGTGCACTAGAATTGCTGACTCCTAAGGCAAGCATCTTTTAGCATTAGAAGATACTGTCAAAATTTTTCAAAATATTTGAATCAAGTAAAAATGCCTGCCATAAATATATAGAAATGCAGTTTGTCAAAATGTTGACAAGGGTTATTTACTATCAGTCTACAAACATTATTGTGATTATTTCAGTAAATATATAGCAGAATTACTATAACCCATATTTTTAAATAGAAAAAATAATGTTCTAATATTATGAGAACAGCTATAAGTTGTATGATTGAGATTTTAATATATGTTTATATAAAACAGTTAAGCATTATGCTATAGAGTTTCTGCATATTTCAAAGCAAAACCAAGTTCTGAAGATTACAAATGCAATCACTATAAAGTCTCAAAAGGCAACATCAAATACTTCATTCTCTTTTTCCCTTTTTTAAAAATTACTGTTTGTTTGCAGTACATAATAGTTAAATTGGTTTTAGGAAATTTGTAATTGTATATTAAGATATCTTGATAATTTTTTTATCCTTTTACCACCTTCAACCTTAACACCCCCATCTGTCCACAAACATGTAAAACTATTTCATTATCTCCTCATAGCAAGAAATATTTATAATTTTTACTATTTTAGTATTTAGTAATGAAATGAGGAAATTTTTTTTATTGGGCAGATTTTTTTTCTATTGCCGTGCAAGATCAAACCAAAGACCTCATTCAGCCTAAGGAAATACTTTATCACCAGATAACCTTCCTGTCCTTGGGAAGATTGCTAAAAGAGTATATTTTTAAAATCGGTGTGTATATCACGTAAAATAATGCAATTTTTAAAACTAAATCTAGAGTAGTTTAAAGTAGATAGGTATTCCATTTGTCATGATTTAATGTTCAAAAAAATAACTTTCATAATGCAGGTAAAATAATTGCTGAATTTAGAAAGCAGTAATAAATTTAGTTCTCTACAAGTCACTGATTAATTCAGTCAAAATATGTAATCCCTCCTGAGGATTGGATTAATGTACTTCTATTTTCTTTCATGCTCATTAATGGTTGTGCACCCAAAAAAGAGATTTTTCACAACAATTCAGGTAGGTTTTCAGGTAGTTCTTGGACAACCAATTTATTAGTGGTATGCAACAAATCCTGAAAGGTATACTTAAGCACATAAATGGGTAGCAGGATATTATCCATACTTATCATTCCATCCATGATCATTACTTGGCCATGAATAGTGGAAATAACAGCGTTTGTCCAACTGTATGTTTTTTCATTATCGGGTCATTATCCTCACCATACCAAAGTTTGAGAGGAGAAAACTATACCCAGTGATAATTAGAAACACTGACCTCATGTAAATAATCATTTTTATTTCTTAAATTATTAATTATAATGAAGTCCCCCTTGCATATCTCATAGAATTCTTTTGAAATTAAATTTTGTAAATTTGAGCCAACTTGAAAGTACTTCAGAAAGCACATGGTTGGATGTTATATGATTTGAAAATCTCAAGGGGAATAGAGACACTGAAATAATGACAGTATCATTTTATTATTACTTAAGGAAAAAAGGGAATAGTAGACACTACTGAATCTTTTAAGTAGAACTATGAACAATAAAATAACTTCAACTTTGCTAAAACAGATTAGAGAAAACTTGGAAAACAGTCTCATAATGGGTAATGTAATTCAAATAATGATTATTTCAGATTAACTGTGAAAAATTCAAAATTGTTTGTAGGTTAACTCAACATATTAATGTCAATAGTTTCTTAACTCTACTAGAGATGTACCAAGGATGTACTAATATGTGCTAAAGATATATCTATTATTCATATTCTATATGTATTCAATCTAATCTTCTTTTCTGTGTCTTTAACTCAAGAAATTTGCCTCTCAAGCTGGTATTTTGAAATTTGGTGTTAGAAAAAGAAATCGATGATCAAAAGGGAAATATACTAAAACATAGTAATTAACACAAAACACGTTGTATAACTGTTATTGTTTCTGCATTCATTTGTCGCAACAAATTTCTTTTTTAAATCAAAAAGTATGAAAAATCAGTGGCAAAACAATTATAGTTGAAATAAATAATATCTGTAACCTAGATATTATCAAAAACTGCGTAATATAGAATGTCTCGTCTCAGAAACACCATTACACTACAGTTCAAACTGTAATATAGGACCTATCCTTTAGTATTTTTTGTCTTCAAAGACAAAATCAGCAAATTTTGTTTAAAATTTAGGTTCCAAATTCTTTCAGTTTTCAGCTCCTCCAGGGTTACCACCTAGACCCAGCTATTAGCACTTACTGCCTGGATTTTCTTTTTTTCTCAGATCATCCTGCTTCTGCTCTAGCCCAACTAGACAGGCTACTAAGAGGGACTTTGGTTAATAGCTCTAAATAATACAGTTATTATTGCTTTTAAACAATGGAGGGGCATATATGCTGTTTGTAAAAGTTGAATGGGTGGTATTCCATTTTTAGATAGAATGAGGAAGAGAGATATAACATAACTTAGTTAAGGATGTTAACTGAAGGATGATGTTCTTTGAAAGTGCAAAATGAGGATAAATCAAAACAATCCTGATTTATTTTGGTGTAACAATTAATAGTAATATTTTGTTGAAAATGAAAAATATGGGGAAAAGGGTAAATAAACTGATGCTAGAAACATAGGGATAAACTAAATCTGTCTAGGACAAAGAAAATTTGAGCATCTTGGATATAATGTTAGTATATTTCACTATAATTATTTGATGTTTATAGCACTTGATTTTAAAAGCAACATTATAGATATAAAAAGATAGATTATAGATTGGTAGGTAGATAGAAGATAGATAGATGATATAGATGATAGAAAATAGATGTATATAGATAGATAGATAGATAGATAGATAGATAAATAGATAGATAGAGAGATAGATAGATAGACAGATTGCTTTCAAGAATACTTTTGGGAGTTATTTTAGGATATACATTTCATCAGTGATAGTTTACAAAATATATCAAGATTCAAAAACAACGATGGTAATTTTATTTCACTACATAATCTTAATCACTGCAATTTCACTTTTCCTGAAGACAACTGAGAATATTTACAAATTGAAACATTCATAATGCTAAATGGTATAAGGTAAAATACACAATACTAAGAATTGAGTTCTAAGCCTAATTCCATAATTTAATAGGCTTTTGCCATTGCATAAGTGGTCTATGTATTCCAAAATCAACTGCCTCCTCTGCACCATAATCTCAAAAGCAGACACTATACCTATATCTCAGCATTAGAGGTGAGTGCGGACAGGAAGCCCTGAGAAGGAACCCACTCAGGGAACCATCAGGGGTCTGCTGGACATTTCCATGAGGGCCGCGCAGCTTTTATTTGCCCCCGTTGGACACAGAGCAGTGGCTCACTCTGCTTTTAAGGTCACAAAAAGTCAAATCACCGTCAGTTCCTTTTTCACTATCTTGTCTGCTTTGTCATTAGCTGTCACTGGATGATTTCTTAACTTGGCTGAACACAGATCATTTCTAAGGAATGAAAAGTAAATTATATCCTTCATTCCAATAACACCCTACAGTTTTTACCCTGTCTTCTTTCTACATTCTGCTGCTATATATTAAAACAGTAGTAGTAGCAGCAGAGGTAATGATATCACTTAACACTCACATAATGTTTATTATTTAGTAGATGCCATTTGAGGTGATTCAGATATACCGACTCATTTACTTCTGACATGAAATAGAGTATGCTTTACAGATCCGTTTATGGATAGGGAGAGTAAGGACGGACAGGTTAAATAACCTGCTGAAGTTTACAGCTCTCGGTACCAGAGCCAAGACTGAATTTCAGGAAGACTGAACGCAGAGTTTGTGCTCTCAACTTTTACAATATTCTGTGTGCCTGTGCAGGCAATATGTGCATGAATGTGTGGAAAGTGTGTGTCTCAATTAAAGGAAAGTGTGTGTCTCAATTTTAGATACAGAGAGGTAGGATAGGGCCGGGGATATAGCTCAGCAGTACAGAGCCCTGCTTGGCAAGCTAAGGTCCTGAGTTTGATTCCTGGTACCAAAGGAAAAGAAGAAAGAGAGAGGTAGGATGTAAGGGTAATTTTATGCTTTGAGCTCAGATTTAATCTTTATAATTAAATTTTTTGATGTTCTTTGATTTTTATGCTGTTTTCCAATCTCTAACAATAAGATATCTCACATAGAACGACTACTTTTTTAATATACTTCCTTGAAAATAATATACAAATGAAATAATCTCTAGCTGAAAAAGCATTTGAAGCTCATATGCAAAAAATCTTCTGTTAAGCATTACTAAATTCTCTTCCATTATTAAATTCTCTTTTAGTGTTTTCTAAGACACAAAAATCCCTGCATACCAAAACTCAGAACAGTCCTTTGTTACCAAAGGATTCAGAAGAACAATCCTACCCAAAAAAGTGTGGTCAAAAGGAGTTAAATCTAGTGAGGCTTGTAGGATGTGGAATATATTTTTAAGAAAACTGTATTCCAAAATTTTCATTATAAGACTTCTCTAAAATTTTTGAAAATCTTACATAAATGAATTTATTCAAAATTATTTTTGTTCACATAAAAAGAGACTTCAAGGGACTATTCATCATCAAAAGTTATAAAATTATTCTTAAACAAATTTCATTAGACCTCTTCATAAATAATTTAACGTGACATAATATAAAAATAAGTATATTGTCATTTCTTCATTTATACACAAAATAATACTTAGATGGGTCTGGGGTTCTCAAATGTTAGCTTTTTACTTTAGCGTACAAAATTCTTAAATGTTGGTGCTCTCGGATAAATCAATAAAGTATAAATAGTTTTTAAAGCTATTATTTGAAAAATGTTAATGATGAGGTTCCTGTAAACATGAACTTATACAAGCTAGTATAAATATATTTCAAATTATAAATTTTGTCCTAAAGATAAAATTAGACTCACAAGGTAGCATTATGATAAACAATTATATTTTCATAAATTATACAACTTTGCAAATGTTATTTATTTAATAAGTATGCCATCTCTTTAACCTGATATAGTCAAGTACAATCCTAAACACCACCAAAAAATGTAAAAATACTCCTTTGAAACTTGTTGTTAGAAAAGAAAACAATTCTATTTTATGAAATTTCTACCACCATTTTCTCTCTTGCTTTATAAATAAATTTTAGAAAGTTTATTATTTACCTCTATTTCAAAGATTATAGCTAAAAAGAAGCCACAGTGTAAAACTCTTACCAACTACTTTCAAAATGATTTCAAACACTGGGAATTATATTAAAAAAAAGAAACTTTGAAATATGCTTGTCAAAACTAAATGAATGAAAATTCATTCAACGTCACACTTTATTTATGTCCTCGGCATGCCTCTACGTGTCTTATCCTTGCCATTTGAAGTGGTCTTGCCCTTAAACTGCCCTTCTTCACACATTGCACTGCACCTTCCCAGAATCACTCTGCTTTGCAAAATGATTTAAAGCCTCATTCCAAGCTCGAATTTCTCTAATATAGTCCTGAACTAATCCTCACAAAGCTAGGATCCTCAAAAGTTTATAAAGACTTTCTCTTCACTTGTTTTCTTCTGAGGGTGTTACCCTGCTGGAGCAAGCTACTTTTGTTCCACATGGACTGAAATAAACCTGGAACAACTGAATACCTTGTGAGTGTGAGTTAAATATAATTCACACATTTTAATAAGTGTCTGGAGAGGTAGAGAAAGCAAATCTTATCAGTACAATATGGTCGTGCAAAAAATCTTGCATAGTATGCCCAGTGGTCTATGATATAATGAATCTATGAACTTTAGTTCAGTTTTAGATTTCTGAAGAATCCTGATTGGCAATATTTAATTCACTTGGTAGCATTTTTCACACATAAATTCTAAACTACTAATAGCTTCTAAACTAGAAATAAGTATTTGTATTTGTTTATTTGTTAGTTGAAGTCCTAAGGATCAAGCCCAGATCTTCGTCATGCATACTAGGCAAGTGTTCTACCTCTGATGTACACATTAAGCCCCAGCAAAAATACATTTAAAAAATACATTTCATGTTATGATATGCAAGAATAACTTTATTTTTAATTTTTAAAATTTTTCATTCTTTACACTTTTTCATTTAACCTGGGTGTGATTTATTTCATTTAAAATTAGAAAACAAAGACACAAATCTTTTGAAGTAGGAAGGGCACCAAAAGATGCATGGCAGGAAGAAAGAGATGGGGGGAAGGGACATAAAATAATTAAAATGTGCTAAATTCGTGCAATCATTATGTACTGAAAACATGGACTAAAGAAAATAAACTTTGAAACAAAAATGTAGGGGGCTGGGGATTTAGCTCAGCAGCAAAGCGCCTGCCTGGCAAGTGCAAGGTCATGAGTTCGATTCCTGATACTGGAAGAAAAAGGAAAAAAAACAAAACAACCAAAAAAAAAAAAAAAAACCAAAAATGTAGTAAAGCTACTCCCTATAAAAGCAATAACTTACAGTAATGTTTCACTGCCATGAATTTGGGAATACAGTTGTACTTTTGTATCAAAGAGCTACTTCTCTTTGTGAAAGTAGATGTTTGGGTTACCATGATGGATTGAGGAATATATTACAACATATAAATAGAAAATATTTAAATATAAATCGCTTCCTATTTGGAGCAAATAACATTGATGTTACATCAAAATCAATTTCACATGACAAATATATTGTAATTTTTGTAACAAGATAAATATAAGAAGTTAACTTTGAATATTTATATTGCAAAATATTCAATTAAGACAAATACAAAGGAGAATGATAGGTTTTAAAATATATTTTAAAGTGTAAGCATTTAATATCTATATCAAATACTGCAAGATGAAGTCAGAACACAGAATGAGGAAAACAATTAAGAGTATCTATAGCCTACTTGCTAGAACTAAGCAACAAAATTGACAAAATTGAAATGTTTATGACAAACTCATTAATTCCCCCAACTACAGAGGTATCTGTGAAATACAGTCATGAAATATCATATATTTTCACCTATGAGTTTAGCCGTGAGACTAAGTCAATCAGAGAAAGTTGCAGAAAAGTAGATGGGCTTGTAAACTATTGCGATGATTTAAGGAAGATATTGGCACAGAGTCTCTGGGATCCCTTCTCTTTTGAAAACATTCAGACTTACACACTCCCACACATATGTTTTTCACATAGAAAAATATTGTACAGAACAATATTCAAAAGCTCACCAGGAATCATTGTGTTGTGCTGATTACAAATGACGAAGCCAAACCAATTACCTGAAGAAATAATACTTTTTTATCAGTGTTAGTTAAACATAGTGATAAGGCTATCCTATGTGAAAAGCATATCCTGCAATCTGAAGGAATGTAAGCAGCCCCTGATCTCTACAATGTGATTCAGGTGACTTTTGTCAAATTTGAATAAGACAAATTGTTCTTGTGGATCTGTACATGTAAAAGCCTATAGAACTTGTGAAGCTATTTCTAACTCTCAAAAATAATGTGTTTGGTTATCAAAACTTTGTCAAGGAGAGACAATCTAAAAAGCACATCTTCTAATGGATATACATATTTACATCATGTCCTTGTTTTAACACATATAGGTTTCCATCTATCCTTTTACACCTTTGATTTTTTGTATTATGATGGCATCATAAATATTCCATATGACATATTTGAAGAATGGTGCATTCAGTGTGAATCTTCTCAACAGGAAAATATAATGACAAAATGCATATTCTTCAACTGTGCTGAAAATAATTTCATGGAGTTATTGTAGCATGCTGAGCATTAGAAGACTTTTTAGCTTTCAAACTGGTATTATAATGATTTATAATATCCACATGGTCTGAAGTGGCCATTCATTGAACATCTTGTTATGCAAAATAGTCACTAAGCTTTCTGGAAAGTCATACATTAATCTCTTTGGTAAGGGATAAAACTCTATTCTCTTAGCAGCTGTTTGTAGTTTTATTCCCTATCTTTTACTACATTAAAGCTATCTTTTAAAATGGGAGACAAAGTCTTCATTTCTATGTTTTTGTACTCCAATTTGTAAGAAAAATCTGACAATATTTTGATTAAATAAGTACTTAATTTTTAAGAAAGGACAAGTTATTGCAATGTATAACAATTCCTTTTTACAAAAAGATATACTTTTTGTTGGTCAAAACTCCCTACAATGCTGACATTTGTTTTTAAAATAAAATTTGTGGTTTTAATTGACAAGGTATGTTCTATATTGTGTATGTTCTGATGGTAAATCAACTAAAGAAAGCAGCGCAATATTTCAGTATTTTGAAAATCTCTAGATTTAGTTGAAGATAGCCACTACTGATATCCCTTTCAGGGAAATCAGGCTTAACTTTTCACTGTTTCTAAATATTTAAAGTATAGTATCCAAAATGTTTTTCGGGGGCTGGGGATTTAGCTCAGCAGCACAGCGCCTGCCTGGCAAGCACAAAGTTGTGAGTTCGATTCCTGGTACCGGAAAAAAACCCCAAAAAACAAAACAAACAAACAAAAAAAACCCAAAAAAATATTTTTCAAATTATTTAATTGACTGAAGAATGTCTCATACTGCTAAATTTCTGTGTATTTATTTACTCACTACTCTCTGGTGAGGCCTATTGCCTATGTGGCCATCATGTGCCACATATAAGCAGTTTTCAGAGTTCCACAACCTGAAACACTCTGCATGCAGCATTCTTTCCATGGTCAGTCATCAAATCTTTATTTATACAGAAATCTATTCCCAAAGAACCATACTTACTCTGTAACTGAAGTTAGTATATACTTCTAATCTAAAATTATGCCCTTTGGAAACAAAGGTCTACAAGCCATATTAGAGAACATAGGGTCCAATATACTCACTTTATAAATTAGTGCATTTGGTGGAAGTTAAGAAAAGAACTTGGTCTAGTGCCAAGCAGGAGTATGAGATTGTTCTTGTGTCGTCTCTCTCTTTCTCTCTCTCTCCTGCTACCTGTCTCTTTCTATCTCAAAACTTCATGCTTTTCTATCATATCACTCTGCTCTTTCTGTCTAAACATCCATACCATTTCCATTCACTCGGACTTCTTTATTATGGTCCACAGTAGACAGGTACTTTGTTAAGATAAATAGTCATGAGGATCATGGAAGGACAATAAAATAACAAATGTCTTAAGGGTTGAAAATACATTTTGAACATAGAAAGGTTGGGTGAAAAATAGTAGAACATGAAATAGTGAATTTTAACTTTGTAGTGTCACTGTGTATACAAAACCCTTTTATCTTTACCTGAGCTACTGAATTTATTGTTTTGCCCGTGTATAGAGAACAAGAAAGCTATGAAGGTCACTGCTGGAGGAAGAGAGAAACAATCAGAAATTAAAAAAAACAAATACTACCAATTTTCAATTATATATACAAATAAGGCTGTAGGAATTCAGGCTAAAGATGCTAATTTGTATTGGGTCAGCCTTTTTCAGATGATAATAAATTCTGCATGACTGGCTAAATACTGCCATGGGGTTACCATGGATAGAAACATTACAAGATTTAAGGGGAGGGAATGATGGATTCTCTATGGTAGGGTGGAAAAATGAAAGGGACCAGGCAAAGATGCAGGCAGAAATGTGAAAGAAGTGATGTTCCTTGGGAAAAAAAAAAAAAATATATATATATATATATATATATACCAAGAGAGGAAAAAAATGTACTTTCTCCCAGTGTACCCTGTGTGTATGCCTGCTATTGCAAATCTCGTGCTTTCACTTCTGAGGATACTTCACTTTCTTCCTTCTTTTCAGAAAAAGCGAGTGACAGCTGCAATATTTTCTCACCAGTCCTGAGCTATAACTTATAGAAAGCATTCAAACCAGGCAGAAGTGAAGTATCTCTTGTCCCATGATAAAATGTCAAGTTGCCCTCCACCTCTACCTTCACTGTCATGAATGTCTGTGTCCTTAACACTCACTCTTCTCTTCCTCCCTGACACCCTCCCTTCCATGGCCTGTCCTCCCTCCCACCATCTCTCATTTCCACCCTCCCTCCATCCCTTCCTTCGTTTTTCCTTCCTTCCTTCCATAAATTTAATTAAGCAACTTTTTTATGAAATTCTACCCCATGTGCAATTTCATGCCTGTTGTAAAGTAATGGTTATCCATTTATGGATGACTCCATATTTTTAAGTACAAAAGTTAATCTAAGTGTTATTTAAATTGTATAAATTGGATAACTTTAGCATTTCAGAAATCAGAAAATCATACTGATCTTTTAATTTCACACCTACATGCTTATTGTATTTGTTTTTGTTTTTGTTTTTTCTTTTTGAGACAGTCTTGCTATGCAGTTCAGGTGGACCTTGAGCTCACTTTGTAGCCCAGGCTGGTCTCCAACTTGCAACAATCTTCCTGCCTCAGACTCCCAAGTGCTGGGATTACAGGCCTGTGCCACCACGCCTGGCCTATACATGCTTATTTTATTAAAAAATATCTCTAACAATTGACTATCAATTATACACATGCATATACCCACTCCAATGTTTAAAAAACAAGATACAACATAAAATCATGTATTTTTATCAATTTACAGTTCTTTTGTGTTTAGTTGTGGACTCACAATTCAAAATATTTTCCTCCTGGTGGATAATATTCCCAGAGATTAAAATGTCTTCTGCGAAACATGGATTATTTTGTTGTGACAAACCAACAACCAAAATCATATTAAACCCTCAAAAACTGAAATTGTTCATTCTAACATCAGGGACAAGGATGCCTGCTATTATTGTTGTTCATTATATTTCTGGAAACACTAGCCAGAACACTTAGATAAAAGAAATAAATAAAAGGAATATTGATACAAAAGGAAGAAAGCAAAGTATCATTATTTACTGATGGCAATGTATGCTACATGGAAAATCCCCAAAACTCCACCAAAAGACTCCTAGATTTAATAAACAAATTCAGCAGCATAGCAGGACATAAAGTCAACCCTCCAAAAATCAATAGCATTCCTGTATATGAATGGCAAACTCACTGAGAGGGAAATTAGGGAAACCACACCCTTCACAATGCATCAAGAACAATGAAAAATGTAGGAATCAATATTACAAGTGAAGCGAAATACCTATACATTGAAATATATAGTATTCTCAACAAGAACATAAAGAGGATATTAGGAAATGGGAAGATGTCTTCTACTCTAAATAGGCAGAACAAACATAGTGAAAGGGGCCATACTTGCAAAACTGTTATACAGATTTGATAGCTCCTAATCAGAATGCTTATAGATACTTCCCAGAAATAGAAAAATAATTACAAAATTCAGATGGAGTGAGAAGAGCCCTAAAATAGCAAAAGCAGCTCTTGGCAACAAGGGCAAATGATTTAAAGTTATTCTACATGGGCTGGGGATTTAGCTCAGCAGCAAAAAGCGCCTGCCTGGCATGCGCAAGGTCGTGAGTTCGGTTCCTGGTACTGGAGAAAAACCAAAAAAAAAAAAAAAAAAACAAACAAACAAAAATAAAGTTATTCTACAAAGCTACTATGGAAAAAGCAGGATGATACTTAAAAAAAAAATTTCCTAGGATCAATGCAACAGAATAGAAGATACAGAAACAACTTTAAGTACATTCAGCTATCTTATCTTTGACAAAGGGACCAAGTATCCCAGCTGGAGGAATGGTAGATTGTTTAATAAATGATGCTGAGAAAATTGGCTTTCCAAGTGCTGAAAATTGAACCTAGACCCACATTTCTTTTTGGCGGGGAGGGGTACTGGGAATTGAACTCAGGACCTCATGCTTGCCAAGCAGGCACTTGTGCCACTGAGCTATATCCCCAGCCCCAGCCCCACATTTCTTATGGTGAACTAAACTAAAATTGAAATAGATCAAAGATGTAAATATAAAACCAGAAACACTTAAAGTGCTGAAAGTTAGAGCAGGTAAAACTTTTGAAGACAGAGGTGGAGGCAAAGACTTGATGAAAGAAACCCAATTGTACAGGAAATGTTACAAAGAATCAACAACTGAGATCATGTCAAATTATAAAGCTTTTACACAACAACAGAAATCAACAACAGAGTAATGAGACAACCAATGGAATGGTCAAATATTTTCATGAGGAACTCCACAGGCAAAGGACTAACATCTAGAATATATGAAGAACTAAATGTCAGACCCCCCCCCACCAATATAAAGACCTCATCCAGAACAGATACCTGAAATGAATAGCCATTTCTCAGGTTAAGAAATACAAACACCTAGTATATGAAAAAATGTTCAACATCACTGGTCATTCATGAAATGCAAATAAGAATAACACTGAGATTCCATCTCACTGGAGAAATACTGGATATCATCAAGGAATCAAGCAATAAGCAGTGGTGGAGGGGCTATGGAGAAAAAGAAACACGTTCCTGTTGTTGGCAGGAGTGTAAACTGGTACAATCACTAGGGAAATCAATACGGAGATTCCTCAAAATGCTGAATCTACAGATTTCATTTGACCCAGATTTTCCTTTTTTAGGTATATTGCTAAAAGATTTAAAAGCATCAAACCACAGAGATATATGCATACCCATGTTTACAGTGACCTAATTTATACTAACTAAATCTTGAGCAGCCCATATGCCCATGAAAAAGTCCATAGATAAAGAAAATTCTAAAGTTCACTGTGGAAATTATTAAATTTAAATTAGAAAAACTTTTGCTGTTATTTATTGTAGAAAATTTTTAAGAAATTCAGAGCAGTTAGATCTTGGGTGTGTTTTTCACTACAAAAAGACTTCAGAGGGTACTGCTGAATTATCATCCATTAATATAGGTTTTAAACATTTTAATATTTACATTAAGAGAAATAATTCATTAGCTACATACTAGTTCTAAGATGCAACATCATACCTCAAATTATTTGAAAATGCATAAAATTTTGAAATTCAGCCTTTTATATAGCCACTGATTTATGACATTCTTTAAATCTTGGTAACAGAAATCTTTTCTAAAAGTAAGATTTTAAGCAATTACTTGGTGTTTTGAAGTATATAAACAAATTATAAGCAAAGTCACATCATATTTTTAACCAAATCTCAATTTTTTGCCAAAATTTTCCTCTTTCTATCTTCTTTTCACTGACCTGGAGTCATTAAATGCTCTAAATATTAATATATACATCTTCTGTATTTGGAATATTAAATGTGTAATTAATGCATTACTCTGAAACCATATTGCAAAACTCTACTGTATTACCCACACACCCAAAACACAATGTAAAGTATCTCATGTAGAATGGGATATATTCAAAATTATTCAGAAATATCCAGGACTTTTAGGGAAAATCTACCTGTACCCAGTCTTTGAAGCAAAGTTAAACACTGATGTCCAGTCAGGAGGTCATTGTAGTGCTTTCTCTTACTGTGATCATTGCTGCTTAAACCAATTAAGGAACCAGTTTATTCAGTTCTTTGCATAAGAGTGATCCATATGTGGAATTTTGAAAATGTGTTCAGTGGAATCTTGGTTCTTATACAAAAACTGTTCCATGCCCTACCAAGGGACTACAGTGGGTTGAAAACAGCATTTATGAGGTGTAAAAATTTTGAAGATTCTATTGATCCTCATGCATTATTTGGCTGAAAAAATTCTAACACATTCATAGAGCATTTTAGACTTAAATTTTAAGGTAAAATCATTGCTGAAAAAATATATATCTTTTTAAAGAATTTTTGAGTATTATCTTACATATTTTTAAGGTTAATATTTATTAACTCCAACATCAGAACAAAAATTTCTATTTACCTTTTTAATTTTATTTTGTATACAGAGTTTTGTATATTCATACAAAGTCTTTTCAAAGTTCCAATTATATCTTGTAGATTTTTATAAATTCTCTTTTCTCACGATGTTATTTATTTATTTATTTATTTATTTATTTTTTGAGACAGGGTCTCACTATGCAGTTCAGGCTGACCTTGAACTCCCTTTGTAGCCCAGGCTGGTCTTGAACTCACAACGATCCTCCTGGGTCAGCCTCCGGAGTGCTGGGATTACAGGAGTGTGCCATGAAGCCCGGCTTATGATGTTATTTAATATAAATCACTTTAAGACCATTTAAAATAACTAGGATTGGAAGTTCCACTTAACTGAGCTTTTCCCCTTCTAGGTATTTTCCCAGAAGAATTAAAAACATCATACCACAGTGATATATGTGCACCCATGTTTATAGCAGCACAATTTGTCATAGCTAAATCTTGGAAACAGCACAAATGCCCATCCACTGAGAAATGGATAAAAAAGATGTGGTATTCTTATACAATGGAATATTACTCAGCTATAAAAAAAGATAAACTCTAGGATTTTGTAGGTAAATGGATGCAACTAGAGACCATACTCATAATTGAAATAAATCTTACCTGCATGTGTAAACATCATATTGTCTCCCTGGTGTAGGAACTCGAAAGAGTAAGTAAAACTCAAAATGTACAGTAGATGATAGGAAAGGGAAATAAATTTCTCAAAATAAGAGTGACTGGGATGAGGTAAAGAAGAAAAAAGAAAGAAGGAAGGCCATATATATATATGGGATAACTGCTGTTGTCTGATGGTATATTGAAAGGAACAATTAATGCTTAAAATTTTTATATTCTGACCAATTTTGCATGCTTATGTCTGGTAATCTGAGCAACTGATTTGAAGACAGCAATATGCAGTGGGCCAAACATGGTGAATTGCTACCATCTGATTTAGTGAAACTCTGGATTATCTCTAATGTTTTATCTAATAATTTTTTAAATTCTGTTTAATGGTTTGAACAATCATCTATTCTTACATCTGGTAATCTGAGCAACGTAGTTGAAGATAACAATATGTAATATAACAACCACTGTGAATTCCTATCATTTTGTTTTGATATCTTTTTTTTTTTTGGTTTTTCTCCGGTACCGGGAACCGAACTCAAAACCTTGCGCTTGCCAGGCAGGCGCTTTGCCGCTGAGCTAAAGCCCCAGCCCCTATCATTTTGTTTAGAAGCCCTGTATCACTTTTAAAGTTCTTGCTTTATTTTGTTTATGTTTGTGATATTGGTATGCTGCTATTGTTCTTTTTTCTCATTTTCTACTCTCTTTAAAATAAAAAAGACTATTTAAAATACACATTTTTGTCTAGGTCTTCTTATTCAGTATATTACAAGTGTTGTTGTAAGAAACAAACTATAATTTTTCTGTAAAATAAGTACATTTTTAAATCTCATTTATGTATGTCTTTGAAGGAATATTTACATATGTTTGAAAAAAGTATACTTATTTCTACTGAATTGTTTACCTATTTCCTGATAAGATACTGAATAACTAACACATCTAACTCTGGGGATGATTGAAATCAAATAGCAATTATAGTGATATCATAACTGTCTTAAGATTTTGAACAACATATTCATAAAAATATTTATTTCCCATAAGATGCTCATAGGTATAAAAAATTGTGACACTAATGTAGTAATGATTTACAATAAAATTCTCAAATCAAAAAAGTGCTATATGGTAACTTCAATCTATTATAATACTTTCACTGTTGTAAGTCTCCATATTATGTCAAGGAACATATTTTATGGTGCTTTTTTTATTCTGTGCTCCCCACTGTGGGTCTCTGGCAAAATAGCAGACCCCGGTCACATGCAGGTGGAAGTAGTTTTTCATTTCTTAAGTACAGATGTAACTTGGATCATAGGTTGTTTGGTTGCTGAGGGTAAAGTTTCAAATCAGAAGTGTCCCCAACATCTATGTCCAAAACTCTCATGTAAGTTTTCAGGGTTTACTTTGCAGAATTTGTAAGAATTTATCCGTAGCATTGGTATAATATGTATGCTTTAAGTCCTGCATTTGAATAAAGTATATTTTAATAAATATTAATAACTCTGTTCTATAGGGAAATTGAAACAACATTCGCTATGAACAGTGAAAGTTTCCGGACACAGTGAGTGACAGAGGCACAAGGCAATAGCGTGAGTAATAAGTAACCTTCTCTGAAAATTTTATACTTATATTTTTCCATATCCTTTGAAGAAAAACAACATCTGTGTCTATATTTCCCATTCATTTTATTAACCGTGTATGGAATTTTTCAGGTTTCTCTCAGGTTCTTTAAGAAAATACACTGATATTTTATTCATCAGAGGCAGACATAGAAAAAAGGGGGTGGGGTCACTCATAGTTTTTAAAACTCTTTTCCTTGAGCAGTGAAATATCAGTTTTTTCTTCTTTAATACAGTTAAAACAAGGACGCTTTCTGCTCAGCTTAGATTTATTATTTGTCACTGATTGGCTCTTTCGCTCGGAGGACAATCGGGCACTGAAATAGGAGACACATAGCATCTATCATCCTGTGTCAAAGAGCCATCAAATCGATGGCTCTTTTTGAACTTTGCTGTTTCAGAAAACTGTAGCTGAGTATTATAGGCAGAAATTTGACATTTTCAGGGTGAAAATCAATTTTCTTTTATGTGTTTCCAAAGTGAGGCTTGAGAGAAGAAATGGTTTTTAAAACTATGATGTAACAAAACTAAGCATTAATATAAAATTTGGCTAACAATCACACAGAGAAAGTGAGGCAATATATATTTCAGTTCTCTAATACTATTTTACATTCAGGGAATTACAATGAATGTCAGAAACTTATGAAAATAGCTGTAGAAATAGAATAATTTCCCTAAAATCAAGGTAGCAATGAGTGAGGTTTCTCATTAAAGCATTAAGTTAGAATTGGGACACACTATTTCAGAAAATCAAATGTTCATAAATAAATAGATATATACATATATAATACATATATGTACATATATTACACATATATAATACATATATGTACATATATTACACATGTATTATATATATAGAGAGAGAAAGTGTTCATATATTCATACCTGCTTATCTTATGTACTCAACTCTTCCAGAAGAATGTAGGCTTCATAATGCTAAAGAGTGTCTCTCATAAACAACTATATGTTTAGCATCTATCATAACACTGTGGAAAAGCTGGACATATTAGCTCCCTAAACAATTTCACACTTTAAAAAAAACCAATATTTTAAAAAATTTGCCTTTTAATGAAAATATAAATGTAACATAAAAAGCAATTTCCAAGATAAGTTTGATTTTTTAATCTATTGTACAACATAGTAAATATATGAAGTAATTGAGTTCTGTTTATTTAAAATCACTGAGATTAAATTTTAAATATTCTCATCACCACATTTTAAAAATATCTATGATGGGTGTGTCTCTAGGTTAACTATTCCACATTGTATGAAATATTATAACATCACTTTGTACTCCTTAATTTTGCAAAACTGTAATATGTGTTATGTAACTGAAATAGTTCAAAAATCAGTTTAATGACCTTTTAAAAGCCCTAGTCAAAATATATATAGAGATCTATATTACTTATAATATATAAATAAAGAAAAGAAAAAAGCTA
This sequence comes from Chinchilla lanigera, assembly GCF_000276665.1. Classification (NCBI taxonomy): domain Eukaryota; kingdom Metazoa; phylum Chordata; class Mammalia; order Rodentia; family Chinchillidae; genus Chinchilla; species Chinchilla lanigera. The sequence goes on along the minus strand of NW_004955425.1, from coordinate 9,508,968 downwards.
CAAAATAGTAATTAAAAGCACTTTAGTAGACAGTACACGGTTTTGAATTTAAAACTTTGCAAGAAATCTTTTAGCAACTCAGTCTTTAAGAATCTAGTCGTTGATGAAAAGTCGTTTATTGTACACATGAGCCATATCTGGCATAAGCGCATTCAAATGCCCGTGATGCTTTATATTTCCCAAATAACGTTATTCTTTATATTTAAATTTCAGTGTAACAATATATTCCAGACAAATTTTTCATGGGATGAATCACGTAAAACTCTTTATGATTTCTGTTTCTTTATAAATACACAAATGCACAAAAAATAATTTAAAAGAGACTACAGTTATACCTCGGTACTCAACTACTTTGAAACATCTGAAATTTGGTACTGGATGAAGTCTGAAAAGAAAATGTTGTCCCGGTATTTGTAGTTTGATACTCGATGCATAAGCTACATCTTATCAGTTTTGATTGCATCATGTATCTCTATCATTTCCATCCAAATGTATTTGTGTGATATTCATAATTTTTGGTACTTGTGCCTTCTGCAACCGATTAAATAAGTTTACAAAGATGTGACTGTATTTTAAAGTTCTATACTTTCTTGTTATTTGTAGTTAAAAATAGAATATGTAGAATAAAAGATTTTGCAATAAGTCTAACAAAAATATACTGTTAATAGCTTACCATTCTATCTCTAATGAGACATAAATATGCTCATTTGTTTGCATATGTGAGCATATAAGTTCATATGGAGGAATTGTTACACAACATGGTAGATCGATGTCAAAATATTGAGCACAAACACTCATATTATGGATTTCAATTCATTACATCTTTACATTTTGGTGTATGAATTACTTGAAGTATGAGAACTTTTATTGATTTTTAGCATTTTTCTTAACAGATTTATTTTTAAAATTTTTATTGTTAGTTTTTATTATTGTTTTATTATTTGCAATGCACAATGATTGCATTTCTCACGGGAAACTGATGCGTGTACATAACACATCTCATTTCTCTTTCTCTCTCCCCCTCACTCCAGTTCCTTTTCCCTTTCCCATATGAAATGATCTATCACCGCAGTTCTTATTTTCTATCTTTTATTTGGCTTTTTATTTATATGTTGAGTTTGTCATTTAACAGAAATAATGTGTATGGATGATTTATTTCACTCAATATTGTGTGCTCCAGGTGTATTTTTCTTCATTCTCCATTTTTCTACAAATGATTCAAGTTTGTTTTTCTTTATGTCAGACTAGAACTACAATGTGGATAAATACCTCATTTTTTATCTGTTTATCTGTTGATAAACATAAAGTTTACTTTCAGTATTTAGCTGTTATTAATTTGTCCTGCTATAAATGTTGGAATGCATGCATCTCTGTTATAAGTTGTCTTTAACAGTCATGGGAAGATATCTAAAGACACAGTTGTGGGGTCAAATAGAATTATTACATTTTAATTTTTTTAGGAAGCTTCATATTGATTTCTATAATGACTGCATTTGTGTACATTTCCACCATCAATGTGGAACAGTTCTCTTTTCCTGCAGCCTCACTAGTATTTGCTATTTTATTTCTTGTTGATAACCATTCTCTTTAGAGTAAGATGGAATCTCACTGTTGTTTTAATTTGCATTTCTGTAACTGCCAGATATGCTGCACTTTTTTTCACATATTTATTGGCCATATGTACTACCTCTTATAAAATGTATCTCATATCAGTAGCTCATTTTTAATTGAATTTTTACTTGTGCAGTTCTAATGTTTTAGTTCTTTATTTATTGTAAATATTAATCCTCTATCAAAGAAATAGCTGGCAAATGATTTTCCCATTTGTAGGTTGTCTCTTCACTCTGTTTCTTGTTTCCTTTCCTGTGCAGAAGCTTTCTTTAATGTAGTATAATCCCATTAGCTGATTATTGATCTTTTTCTTGCGCTAATGGAAATCTGTTCAGAACGTCCTTGCCTATGCTTATGTCTTCAAGAATTTTATCTATTTTATCTTCCAGCAGATTATTTCTATTGAACATTTAGATGTTTGGTCCATTTCAATTTTGTTTAGTACATGGATGAGAGATGTGCATCTAGATACAATCTTATGCATATGGATAGCAAATTTCCCCCAGCACCATTGGATTAAAGAGGCTGTATTTAATTGGTTTTTGGTTGATTGTCAAAGATCAGAGAGCTAAGAGAGCCTGAGGTTGCTTCTAGATCTTCAGTTTTATTCCACTGATCCATATACCTATTTTGCCAGTACCGTGCTGTTTTTATCACTATGGATTTGTAATTGTAATTTATATATGTGCTGCCAAAGTGAGCCCTGTAATTGTATTTTGAAGTCTGGGATTCTGAGGCTTAGTGCTTTGCTCTTTTTTACCTAGGTTTGCTCTTTGTACCTTGGAGCATTCTGGTTCATTATTAATTTTAGCATCGTCTTTATTTCTGTGAACAATTCTATAGGAATTGAACCTGATGCTACAGTTTTAGAAGTATGAACATTTGGATGACACTGATTTTGATTACCCAGGAAAAGGAAATATCTTTCCATTTGCTGATATCCTTTTTAATCTCCTTTTAAAAAGACTACTGTAGTCTTTACTCTAGAAGTCTTTTATTTCCTTGGTAGGTCAATTCTTAATTATTAAATTTTTGATGCAACTGTGAAAAGTACTGTTTTCTTAGTTTGTTTCTGAAAATACTATTGATTTTAGTGTGTTGATTTTGTGCCCTTCTATATTCCAGAATTGGGTTAATAATACTAGAACTCTTTTGGTAGAATTTCTGGGTTTTCTATAAAGAGGACTGTGTCATTTGCAAAAAAATGATTATTTCAATTATTCCATTTCTATATATGTTACTTTCATAATTTTCTTTGCCTGATTGCTCTGGCTAATGTTTCAACATTATATGGAACACATATGGTTACAGTGAATATCACTGTCTTATTCCAGATAAGAAGAAAAGTTTGAATTATTTTCAGATTTAATAGTATGTTACAGGTAGCTTTGTCATAAGTGTCTTTCACCAGGTTGAGATAAATTTCTTCTACACCTGTTTTCTTCAGTAATTTATTGGTCATAAGTGGATTTTGGATTTTTCTGTATCTATTGCAATGATATTGTTATTTTTGTCTTTATTTCTGCTTATGTGATGTATTACCTTTTTATTGACTTCTATATGTTAAACCTCTCCTGCATGCCTGGAATGAAGCCTAATTGGTTGTGAGGTATGATAATTTTTATTATTTGTTGCATTTTATTTGTCAGTGTCTTGTTGAAAATTTTTCAGTCTGGGGCTGGGGATTTAGCTCAGCGGCAAAAGCGCCTGCCTGGCAAGTGCAAGGTCGTGAGTTCAGTTCCCGGTACCG
>NW_004955425.1:9435605-9504787 GCF_000276665.1 Chinchilla lanigera | reverse complement strand
CGGCAAAGCGCCTGCCTGGCAAGCGCAAGGTCGTGAGTTCGGTTCCCGGTACCGGAGAAAAACCAAAAAAAAAAAAAAAAAAAAAAAAAAGAACAGGTCTTGGTAACTCTCAAGAGCTTATATTTTTTAAGTGCCCCTTGTCACTTCACTGGGATGATAGAACAGTGTTCAAACATCGGCTACTGATTATTATAATATAATAATTCTATTTTGGTAGAAGTAAAAAAGGGTAATTAAAATATAAAACATCACAGAGATTTCCCTTAATGAGATTTTTGAGATTTGTTTCTCTCCTCATCTTAATGTAAAAAAAAAAAAAATTCTTCCTCTCTTTGGGGAATTTGTATCCTGTTAAGCACTAGCAATTAACAAATTAGCAAGAGCACAATGAAGATAAGGAAAGACTTCAGTTGTCTTGCAGAAATCTCAACAATATACATTTCAACTACTTAACTTTTGTTAGAGTACACCAGAGTTCATCCTATCTCTACTAGGATTATGTTACTTAACTTTTGTCTTACAGCATTTTAAATATTTTATTTAACTCTTTAAACCTCTTTTAATATGCCAAAGGTGTTGATTTTATGTAATCCCTGGGAATGTAAGGTTAGAGGATTGCAATTTTGAGTTTAGCCTGGACAATTTAAAAACTTAGCTAGACTCTGCCTCAGAATAAATATTAAGAGGGCTGAGATATATATATATATATAGATGGACATATATATTCATATAATACATATATTTTGAACATATTAATATTAATTACAGGAATATATATTCATAATATGTAATTATATTTAGCAAATAAAGTTTTAAAATAGTATTTTATTCTGATAAGACAAATGACTAGTGTTGTTAATACACACATCAAAAATAGGAATATTTAAAAAGGAATATTTTAAATATTTGAAAAAGAATATTTTAAAAACTCCCAGTAAAGGAACACTGTGACATAGATCGTGCCCTGTCATGTGATTACCGAAGGGTGGCATTTAGTGCGCTTAACTGTTGTTAATTACTGAGCTATTACATGGTGCTTTTTTTCCTCAGGTGAGAGAGTAAGTTGTGACCCAAGCAGAGAGACTGGGATCCAAACCAGTGTCTGATCCCAAATCCTTAGTACTTCCGCCTATTTCATACTGCCTCTTTTTCAATAATACAAAAACAACTTGTCTTGGGATAGAGTAAAAATGGCTGCATGATGTAGAAATCTGAGGCAGTATATGTTTATAAACTGATTATAACTTTGTGTCAAAACCTAATTTGGAGTATGTATAGATCAGTCCAGTCAACATTTATGTACATATTGTTCAGTTAAATTAGTGGATAAACAAAATGTGTACACACTTCTCAGATGTAAAAGAAAAATATATTTGGATTCAACACGTATTTATGTATAATCACATTTACTCAAGTAGAAGAAACAATTCTTTTATAATGCATATAAATGAGTGTCGTGGTTGCCTTTCTCTCATTGTTGAGACAAAATACCTGAAGCTGAAAATTAAGGAAGTAAAGGTTTATTTAGCTCACAGTTTGTGGAGGTTTCAGTCCATACATGGCTAGCTCCAAGGAAGAGTGGCACGTGGCAAAGGGCAACAGTTCATGGTGGAAAACAGCAAAAGCAGCAAGAACAAAAAGGAGGAGCAGCAGTGAGCCAGCTTCTTTCCCCCTCTTACACTGTAGGCAAACTACCCGCACCAGGGTGGATGTATCACTCACATCCAAAATCCCAGCTCTGGATCTTGGATCAGTCTTAAACTCTAGAAGCCCTCCCCATGACTGCATGAGGCTTTGAGGGAACATGCAGACACAAACCATAACAATGAGAAAAACAGTTTCAAAGGAAAATATTGTTTGAAGTAGTCATTTGTTATCTATAAATATATATGAAAGTTAGTTCTACATCTAATAGGGCATATTATTTTGTTTTTTCCAGTAATATATCCAAACCCAGTATTCATGGCTCCATTTAAATGTGTATTGAAATCAAGATTAAAGCTTCTCCTCTCATGTATCTATTTCTGCTGTTTGTATGTGAAGTATTTGCATCATCTAGGTAACTGTGCTCTGACTTGTTTATCACACAGAATGTGATGTAACTTGTACCTGAAGGAAGCTTAAGTGTCATCATCGTAATATGAAGAAAACCATCCTGTCCTTGAGCAACTTGTATTCTGCTAAGCACTTTTTAAGTGGGCCAGGGAAGTTTTCTAAGTGGTTAATGATATCAATGAAAAGTCACTTGGACAGACACATTCACAGAGAGTTAAAATATTATAATTTTTCAGACAACCATTTGAAGAAACACTGTCATTGAACAATTTTTATTGATTCTTCTAAAGCACTTTGCCCACTCTAGTGATCACAGATTATCAACAGATGGGGTCTAGGTAGTTTCTATACAAGGAGATGGTGGCATCAAATTGCCCTACAGAGTAGATTCTTGACACATGCTTTTTAGAGAAAGCATTTTTTTTTCAGGACAGACCAGTGAGTGGCACAGGCAGATTTACCAGACAGCGTTAAAGAAATATGCACTCAGAGAGAAAATAGGGTTGTGTACTGAAGAGAGATATGCTGTACTATCTACTTATCCTGTTAGATGGATTATCTAACATGTTTTGTCTAAAAATATCATTTGAGCCCTTTGAGGCTCTTCTTACCATGGGGTGGATGACAAGACTCTGTTCTGTCTGGAATCCACAGTGGTTGCGAGTGTGGTACAATGACTGAAGACTTCTAGGCATTATTTCAATGGTCTAGAAGTAAATGTTATAAAAACTGGGAATTACATCCTGAAAAGTAGTTTCTCTTCTCTTGAAGTCCTCAAACTTGAAAGGGGATACAGTATTCTAGGTAAATCGGGGTGATGCGCTTTGTCATGAGGGTGCAGATTAGAGGGCCAAAAAGAAAAGGAAAACCCAGGATAAAACACAGGTGACTGACACTGTAAAATCATCACATGCTGATCTGTGATTGTCAGAGCTTCATATGCTTATCCTGTGCTATATGCTTGAAAAAAATGTACCATCCCATATCCTCCATGAAAGCGTTACTCACATTTACTGTATGCTGACCTTCCCAGAAACAAAGGCTAAGAATTTGACTGGTCTAGACCTCATCAATCAACAAAACAGTTTGCCTTTATAAGTTAAAAACATCTCGCATATCCACCGGAGCATCTCCAGCTGGATGCCCCCTATTTCTCAGCTCCCTCTGCTGTTAAGAGAGGTCTTCTGATTCCTCTGTTTTGCCCACACTATAAATAGACTTTCACTTTGCACTACACCAGTCTTGACTCCCCCATTTTCTGCTAAGAGCCACACTGCATTCTTCTCTGGAGTGAGGGCAAGGATGTGAAGAGAGGCAATGAGTCAGTCCAGGAGACCCCTTACTCCACATCCTCAGAAATCCCCACCAGATGCAATAGTGATACATATATCCTTTAGGTGATTAACATGCCTATACGCAGAGCTGAGCAGGGATCTGATCCAGAGCAGTAAGATAATGCAGGAGACAGAAAATAAAGGAAGAGATGTGAAGCTTCATCCTGTCTTTAGTTATCCATGAGGCATTCGTGTGTAAAGCCTCAAGGTCCTTATTTCAAGGCCCATTTTGTGTTAGCTTAATCATCAATCTTGAGGGAATTAGGGAATTTGGGAATCAGTCCACCTGGATCTGCAAGTTTTCTGGTTAGGTAGTAAGTCTAGTGAACTATTACATATATGTGAAGGGAACAAGGCAAATTATGGAATGCCTGGTCACAAGCCTCAGCAGGAAAGCCATGGATTATACATGTAGCTTATCATGGGTAACTTTGGTCCTGCCCGAGAACTACAGTATCTTTTTAACCTTTTTTCTTATCTGTAGTTCTACTATCCTACCTTAAGGTTACTAGGCTTGAGAAAAATGCAACTATTAATTATTTTTTATCATCAGAAAATATTTTCCTTCAAAGATGTTTGCAAAGTCAGGAAAATAACATGAAAATTTATAAGACACCATAGGAATCAGAGGCTCAGAGAAAGTTTCCATAAAGCAAGTATGGATTTTACTTTTCTACCTTTCTCAGCTCTTGAATTGTTGCTTTTCTAAAATTTATCCTAATGGGGCTTTGTATAATTTTTCTGTAAAATTCCAAGTAGTGAATTCTTAGGCTCTGTGGATCATGTGGTCTCTGGCAACTATTCAGCTCTTCCTAACATGAGACTGTACGTGTAGCACAGCTGTGCCATGAGGAAAATTTGCCAAACCAGTGAGGGAATTGGATTTGGCTTTTGTGGTACAGTTTACCGGTCCTTGTGAATAAATAATAATATTTTGGAAGCCTTTTTTTCCAGAAGAAAACCTCCTTTTCTTGTATAAAGACCTCTCCCTAACAATTAAGCTTAGGAAGAAAGAACATACTTTTGGTGATTAAGAGCAAATAAGGTTCTACCAGGAAACCAGTTCTGCAAACCCTGGAACCTGTAGCTTTCACACCACTATAAACCCTGCATTGCACTGTGTTCTAATAACACACATTGCTTAAACATAATGCATGTTACTAACATGACATGAGCAGCACATTTTTTCCAGGAAGACTAAAAAGAAAAAATAATTTTGATTGTAAGTATCAGTCAAGGCTTCCTGTGAGAGATGTTATCGTAGATAAATCTGACGACTTTAGAACTAAACAGGCAGCGTCACTGAAGAGCAGAGAGAGGAACACATTGCTGAAGGATAGAAGAGAACGGACATGGACAGGAGGTGGTGAAAGGGAAAACATTCCCTGTGCAGTGACGTGTTCCAGGCAATGGCGACTGGTGTGGGTCTAGAATGTAAGTGTGTGTCAAAAAGTGCTGCAAATGGACTGCACGCTTAGTCCAGCAGAGATGCCAATGTGCAGAAGCATATTCAAGTGGTAAGTACAGCATTTATTCCTTGAATAAAAGATGCTCATTTTCCATCAGGCAGATCAGTGTGTGTTTGTATTTCCTGAATACCATTTATCTTGTCTGTTCTAATTGTGACTCAGAACATGCTTGAAGTAGTTTAGAGATTCAAGGACCAAAAACATTGTATTATTTGGCTATTTAAGTAGCCTCTATTCTTTGGTTTTTTTATTTATGAGACAAGGTCTTGCTATGTAGCCCATGCTGTCCTTGAACTCCCAGGGTACCTCCTGCCTGAGCTTCCCAAGTGCTGGGGTTACAGGTGTGTGCCCCCACCCCCAGCTGGATATTTCAGTGTAAATGAATATAGGTAACACTGAAATGTTCCCTTTTCCTCTCCTTTCACTCCCAAACAACCCAAATTCAGAATCTGGAGGTTGCTAAGTTGTGTTCAGTACAAACAAGTCCAGGCCACCATATCTTGGTCACCTTTGTCTTTCGTTTAGGTGGTAAGATTGCTTTCTCTTCACTCATTGTGACAAAACTCAAAGCATGGAAAATGGAAAGGCTATACCTCCTTTAGTCAGGGAAAGCCATATTTTTCCGTAGAATAAATTTTTCCACTATTATTTTTTGGCCCAGAAATGGATCACAAGGCCATTTCCGGTTGCAAGAGAAACAGCAAAAACTAACCATTTGACTTCATTCCTTTTCATACCGGAAATGAAAAACAGAAAAGGATAGTGTCTCATGACACCTACAGAAATTTTGAATTAGTTCCTGAGAATTTTCAGAAATACGAAAGATGATTTTATTGATCTCCATAACATTTCACATGTGAATAAATGAATTTATTGACAGAGAAAAATTATCTTTTGAGAATAGGAAAATAAAGATATATCAGATCTGAATTATACAATTGGAACCTATCATACTAAGATGAGATAAAACAGTTTTCCATTGGAAACTACATTAGCATAGTTTCACTTTTAAAAATTGAGTGGTCTGTTGGAAAACATTATTAAAAAGTTTAGAAGACTTTGCTATCAAAGGATCTGAAATATAATCTCAAGTCCAGCATGAGCTAGTTATTTGGCTGTACTGAAGTCCTTGAGCCACAGAGGACTTCAACCTGTCATCATTTCCGAAGTAAGGATAATAATAATTGTCCTTCACACTGTGTAGTTTTCTTACAAGGCCCAAATGAGATAATATTTTTAAATTTTCTTCACCAACAGCAAAACACTCAGACCTTCTCCACCGCTCACCCTTTCCCTCTCCCCTTCTATACCTCTATCCTCTAACCCTTTCATGTGTATATGAGAAAATTTATTGTCTACATATATATATAATAGATTCCTATATATTGTAATTTATATGCATATGTGAACATATGTACATGTAATTCTTCCTCATACTCTAGGCATTACAAATTCAGTCATAGAGCTATATCCAGTGCCTTCAACAGCTTCTGGCACTCATATTGTACTTTTTCCACTTAGACCCAAATAAATCATGCTATTAGGTGCTACTTTTTAAATGATTCCTTCTATTTCTCACCTCAAAAGCTTTTATCTCTGACCTCAGATCCTCTGAAAGCCTGTCAGATATGATCAGCTGTTATTCAGTTTGTCTGAACATTGAGGGTCATATATCGAATTAGAGGAACTGTTAGTGAATTCACTTCTATCTTGGAACATAATCAATGTTTGGAAGGACATTTGGGTCCTGAAAGATGAGAAAGGCTCCCTCCTCACAAGATAACCAAGGTGTTGTGAATATTTAAAGTATGAAGCATCAATTATGTTCTCCCCCACTCACTGGCACAGAACTTATATCTTACATCTGTTTATATCACTACATTAGTAGAATCCCAAATTAGTATCCACACATCTGAGCAGAAATTCAACTATAGCACTCAACACCACCAGTTGTATATAAAATTTTTAAAATTGAGTGTCTGCTCTGGAAAAAATATTTGCATATTTGCATGCTTTTAAAAGTGATTTATTTTAAATCTAGATTATAATAAATGGACTAATGCTCACATAGTATTTATATGTAATGTTTTAAATTATTTTATACATACACAGCTATTTATATTTGATGAGTCCTGTCTCATGCATTAATATACCAAATAGTGAGAACAAAAATGCAGCTGAAATTTGCATGAATATTACATTAAATTCACTGGATTATGGATCTGAAATCTTGAATTCCTCTTCAGTCTTTAGACAAGAGCTAACACCGGAGCCTCTCTGCTTTGACTTCTTCACAGATCATGGTTTCACTTTAGGAGAGACTATCTTCATGATCTTATTATAAGATATTCACTGTGTTTTGCACATGAGTTTGAGATTCATATGCATGGATAGTGGCACCAGTGAAATCAGCAGTCTCTCTGTTTAGTCCACTCTTGTCGTAGTTGTCTCTGAACCAACCCAACACTGTGAACAATGCTTATTCACTTAACTGAGGTTGTTAACTCCATGTCTAGAATAAGGTCACTATCAGTAGGGCAAGAATTATCACAATATCCAAAGAGAGCATGTAACTATTTAAAATAGGGAAGGATGCCAGAGGGGCAATAAGGAAAAAGTTCATTCATCTTTCATCATAAGAGCATAATCATTTTATGTGGACATATAGAGATATGTAATGCCCAGATTCTAGTCTCTGATGTAAAGTATGAAGATAGTTATTTCCCGTGAGTAAGCAAAATAATTTTTCATGAACTACTATTTTAAACTGTATACATTTGCCACTTGGAGAGGTCAATATGATAAATAAAAAATCAGCTGCTTCATTTGGTTTAACATAAAAGAAGGCAGCCTTAAGGCAAACCTGGCTGTGATTCCTCAGCTCAAAGATCATATTCATCCTCAAAGATCATAATCATCAATACATGTGATGTCCTCTAGTTATCTGCTAACTTCAGCATTAATAAATGACACCATGTTTCCTGGAGGTATGTATTTTCTTCACACCACAAAAGTCTTGGCAGGAAAAAAAGATCTTAAAGATAAATATTCCTGGAGCATCAGCGTTCACTTGAATATTTAACTTCAAAATACCTTAGGTATCATTATCACTAAAAGTATTTCCCAGACATAAATTTTCTGGGCTCATGGGGTGAAGTGTATATTGATTATCCATTACCGCAAGCATGGATTGTACTCCTTTATTTCTGGAAAACAAACTGTTCTCTTCGTGGGTTACCTGGGTTCATTTGTTTTTATTTTCCATATAAATTCTACTTCAATATTTCAAGGTGATTTTAGCCTTTACTCTGGTTTGAGAACTGATAAATGATGTGAAAGAGGCCTTAGAAAAATTATCTATATTATAGGGTCTTTTCAGAAATCAGTAATATCTGATCTTTCTACAATATGCATACCAATCTCAGGTTTTTTTTTTTTTTTTTTGGTTTTTCTCCGGTACTGGGAACCGAACTCACGACCTTGCGCATGCCAGGCAGGTGCTTTTGCCGCTGAGTTAAATCCCCAGCCCCAAAGCTAAATCCCCAGCCCCCAATCTCAGGTTTTGTAAAATATTTTAAAGGCCTTTATTTTTATTGATATAGTAAAATCACTTTTCCATTGAACCATACCTTCAGGAACTGGTGGAATATGCCATTGCTGGCCTTCTTTGGCAACTCCATATGGAAAGGTTCTTTAAAATTTTTTGGATCAATGATAATTTTATTATTCAATATATCCAATAAATAATTACATTTTTACATTGATTTCCCTGGAAAGCTGAGAATCAGAATGTGATCACTCTTAGAATGGTGTGCAAGATTTTAAACTCTAGGATTCAATCAATATTGCCCATAAATTGTTTAATTTCCATAATTTGGGTTAAAACGATACTTTTCTTGAAAAGTAGAGGAAAATATAGCACACAGAATTTTTAAATTATGTAATAAAACATAAAAATAAATAAAGGTAAATTTATAACCCTTAAAATTCACCAAGGAATTGCTATTTGTAGGTGATCCTATGTATCACTCATCATCTTAGTTGTCATTTATTATATTGGGTTATTTTTTGGTGACTCTCCTAGAATTATCTGCAACAGCATGGTTTCTATACTTCTAATCTAACTACATCTGTATAGTTACACATCATCTTACCCCTCTCTCCTGCTAAGAGCAACCCGTGCCCTTTCCATGGCTTTGTGATAAAAGATGAATTATTGGTTTTCAACAGGAGGTGGTCATCGTTATTAACTCTGTTTAGCCCCTGTACACGTCAAGGGAATTGTCATATTTTGGAATCTGAGAACTACTCTTTCAGTGATACAAATGGGTAGGGGAATGAAAGTAGCTATTATTGATAGCTTCTATTGATTTGTGCACACTGAGTGGAGAAGAATTGACCAGGTTAAGATATTACGATGATATCCTAGAAATGCTTACAATCCACACTCTATTCTCCTCTTTATAACTCCATACAGCTTACCACCAAGTACACTGTATCCCTCAGATTAGCCTTCAGCAAGTTCTGAGGAATTCCTGAGTGTTGCTTAATTCTTCACTAGGGTTGTAGTGTTTTTTCCAGCTTCCATACTTGTAGATTCTATATCATACTTAAAGCACCAACTCAGTGTTAGTTGCTTCACCCTGAATCAAGTGCTAAGCATATTGATCTTCTGCTATTTTATTTTTGCAATATATATATATATTGTTTTTAACTATTTTAACTAAGAGCCTTGTATTTTGATGTGTGTTTGTTTCTATTAGTTATTTTTACTCTTCTCCAAAGTTCCATTACTCTTCTTGTGTACTTTATTCTTCATGTGGCTCAATCCCTTTTTCAAATGCATGCATGTGCTTATGGTATATGTGCAGATGTGTATTCCTACACCCAACTGCACGTACTTTCAAAAATTTCTTTTCAAAGTTAAAATAATCATCTTATAATTGTTTTCACTCTACTGTGAATTGTAAATATATCAGTCATACATATCTCCCTGAACCAGAAGATTTCTAGGTAATTAGAACATAGAAGTCTGAGAAACTTTTATAGTACTTGAAAATGACTATTACATCTTAAATCAAAGAACTGTGAGGTTTTTCTGTCTCTAAATATATATTTTTATTTTAAGTGATATCTAATTCTCTAAATTTTTATTTCATGGAGAGAGTCATTGCCTAGTTAGTATCCACAAAACCCTAGGTTAGATGCCCTAGGTTTGATGCAAAATATTGATAATATTTTATTTTTACATAGATAAATACTCAAAAAATCACCTTCATTTTCACATTTCAGTTTAATTGCCATCTTTCTCTGTTCCTAAATATCTATATAAATAATATATTTCACATTTCAGTCAGAAATATTTCTGTATAAAATAGGAAAATTATATAAGAATGACTCACATAATGTTGATTCCTCTCTTTTTATTTTAAATAAAATAGTACAAAAAAAAAAGAACAATAGCAAAATACAGACAACACAAAGCAAGAACATTAAAAATTATACAGGGTTTCAAACCAAATGATAGAGATTAACAGTGGTTGCTATATTACATACTGTTATCTGCAACGAAGTTGCTCAGATTACTAGATGTAAGAATAGAAGATTGATCAAATCATTAAAAGGAATAAGAAAATGATAATTTAAAAGAACATTAGAGACATACATAGTGACACTAGGGAGGATTGTAGGAATTCACCAATGGATATTACACTGCAAATTGTTATCATCACATAAGTTGCTCAGATTACCAGATACAAACATGCAAAATTGATCAAAATATTTTTTAAAAGAACCTCTTAAACATTAACTGTTCCCCTCAACAAACCATCAGACATCAATAGTACAGTTATGCCACCAATGTATAATATATAAAATGTCTTAGTACTTTCTTTTTCTCTTTTCCCTCATCCCAGTTGTTCCTTCCTTTGAGCAATTTCTCTCCCTTTCTTATTATCTATTGTACATTTTGAGTTTATTTACTCTTTCATGTTCTTATACCAGGGAGATAATACAATGTTTACACATGGTTTATTTCACTTGTGAATATGGTCTCTAGTTGCATCCATTTACGAATAAAAGCCTTGAGTTTATCTTTTTTTATACTTGGGTAATAATCCATTGTATAGAAATACCACAGATTTTTTAATGCATTCCTCAGTTGAAGGGCATTTGGGTTGTTTCCAAGATTTAGCTATGACAAATTGCACCACTATAAACATTGGTGCACCTACATCTCTGTGGTATGATGATTTTAATTCTTCTGGAAATATACCCAGAAGGGGAATAGCTGGGTTAAGTGGGACTTCTAATCCTAGTTTTGTGAGGAATCTCCAGACTGATTTCCACAGTGGCTTCACCAATCTACACTCCAACCAGCAGTGGAGAAGTGTCCCTTTTTCCCCACAGCCTCTCCAGCATTTGCCATTGGTTGATTTCTTAATGACAGCTATTCTTTCTGGGGTGAAGTGGAATCTCAGTATTGTTTTAATTTGCATTTTTCTAATGACTAATGATGTTGAACATTTTTTCATATACTTATTCACCATTAGTATTTCTTCCTCTGAGAAGTGTGTGTTCATCTCAGATGCTCATTTGTGGATGGGGCCTTTGAATTTGAATTTTGGGGGCCTGATATTTTTAAATTCTTATTTTTGTTTGTTTTGGTTTTTTTTCCAGTGCCAGGAATAGAACTCATGACCTTGTGCTTGCCAGGTAGGCATTGTGCTGCTGAGCTAAATCCTCAGCCCCTTAAATTCTTTATATACTCTATATTTGTGAATGTTAAGGGTTATAAATTTACCTTTATTTATTTTTATGTTTTATTACATAATTTAAAAATTATGTGTGCTCATTCTGTTTTCTTGAGGTAGAAATTCACTGCTATAAATTTCTCTCTGAGAACTGCTTTCATTTCATTCCACAGGTTCCTGTAAGTTGTGTCTACCTTTTCATTTTCATTTGATTGTCCATAGTGTTTAATTTATTCTTTGATTTCATCTGTGACCCATTGATGGAGGAGGGTGTTGTTTAATTTACATGTGTTTAAGGAATTCTTATGATTTCCTTTGTCACTAATTTCCAGTTTCCTTGCACTGTGGTCTGATAGTATGCATGATATAATTTCAACTCCCTTGCTTTTCCTTAAGCATGTTGTATGTGCTAGCATATGGTCTATTTGAGAGAATGTCCCATGTGCAGCTGAGAAGAATGTGCATTCTGGTGCTGTTGGGTGGAACACTCTGCACAGGTCTACCAAGTCCATTTGTTCATATGTTTGGTTTAGTTCTGTTACTTTTTTGCTAATGTTTTGTCTAGTTGATCTCTTTGTGACAATGGGGTATTAAAGTCCCCTGTTATGATTGTGTTGCTGCTCATTTCATTTTTCATGTCTGTTAAAATTTGTCTTGTATACCTGGGTGCTCCTATGTTTGGTGCATATATGTTTAGGACTGTTATCTCTTCCTCTGGAAGTGTTCCACTCACAAGTATGTAGTGATCTTCTTTATCTCTTAATTGTTCTTGATTTGAAGTTCCCACTGTCTGCAAATAGAATAGTGACACTTTCTTTTTTCTGGGTACCTTTAGCAAGGAATATTGTTTTCTATCCTTTAATTTTCAGTCTATGAATTTCCTTTTGAGTTAAATATATTTCTTGTGTATATCATATTGTTGGATTTTGTTTCTTGATTCAATCTGCCAATCTACTTCTTTTGGTTGGTGAACTGAGTCCATTTACATTGATGGTTATATGTGATATATATTGGTTTATCTTTGTTATTTTGTTTACCTACTGTTGCTTCCTTTTGTTTTCCTCTGTTTAATTGCTTGCTCTGCTTGATATTTCCTTTCTGTTGTTGTTCTTAAAGTTGTGGTCTTTTTTGTCTCTTTCTAGAATATCTTTTAGAACTCTTTGCAGAGTTGGTTTGGCACTCATGAAGTCCTTCAGTTGACCGTCATCATGGAAATATTTTATTTCTCCATTCATCTTGAAGGATAGTTTCTCCATTCATTTGAAGGATAATCAGTCTGGGTTGGAAGTTATTTTCTTTCAGGACCTGAAATATTTCACTCCAAGCTCTTCTTGACTTGATGGTTTGTGTTGAGAAATCTGCTGTGATTCTGATGGGCTTTCCTTTATGCGTGATCTGTTTCTTTGCTCTAACAGCTTTTTATATTCTGTTCTTTTGTTGAATTTCTGGGATCTTGATCATTATGTGTCTGAGTGAAGATTTATTTTGATTATGGGAGTTGGAGTTCTGTATGCTTCACTTACCCAGATGTCCCAATTCTTTTTCCATATTTGGGAAATTCTCTGCTATTACTTCCACAAATAGTCTTTTTATGTCATTTGTGCTGACACCTTCTGTTTCACTGATATCTGTTAATCTTACATTATTCTTCTTTGCTTCATCTTTCAGCTCTTGAATTATTATTTCTTGCTTTCTTTTTTTTTTTTTTAAGAGATCCTTCATTTCACGGTCATTCACAGCATTGCTCTCTTCAAGGTCTGAAAGTCTATCTTCAGCTTCATTCAAGTGGTTTTGCCAGCTTTCGATGGAAGTTTTAATTTCCTGGATATTTATTTGAATCTGTTTTATGGATTTCAGTTCTTTCCTATACTATTCATTCAAGGTTTTGATTAATTTACTATGTTCCTCTATTTTTTTCTATGTCTTCTTTAGATGTGCTAAGCAATTTTTTCATTATTGTTGACATTTCTTTTTTTACCTCAGAGATTATTGCTGATCTTATGACTTCTATGGCCTGATGGAGTTGTTTCTTTACTTTAGCTGCTATCATTTCAGAAATTTCAGGTGTTTGACTTCCAAGCTCACCTGTGTCGATATCTCCTGGACTTGTTCTGGGTGGGGTGGAGATCTGAGACTGCATTTTGCTCCCTGGTTTTGTCATTTTCAGAGATTCAGAGGTTCCCTGGAGTTCAGCCTCACTCCCAGGATGATGTCATAGTAGCAGGGCAAGGACCCAAAGGTCCCTGGTACTTGGTATGACTCCCTCAGTGATGTGTGTGTGCAGGCAGGGTGCAATCCCAAATGCTCCCACAGCTGTCTGTGGCTCAGCTTGACTCCCACTCAGGGGTTCCCAAGACTGTCCAGGCTTCAGCCCTGTTCCCACTGGGGTGTAGTTGTGGGTGGGTTGTGGTCACCGTGTCTCCATACACTGCCACAACCCCGCCCGGTTCCCACACCAGTGTGAGGGGTAAGTGCGGAGTCACTGAGGCCCCTGAAGCTGTCTGAGTTTCAGTTTATCTCCCCTGAGGGTGTGGGGTTGGGGCAGGGAGGAGCGCCCAAAGCCCTTGAAGTTGTCTGGGGCTCCCCTTGTTTCCCGAGCTGATTGGGCAGAGGAGGCGCTGGCTCACCAAAGTTCTTGAAGCTTTCCTAGGTGCAGCTCAGCTCTGACAGGGGAATGGGGGAGGAGGAGAGGGGCAGGGAGTGGACTACAGACTGCTAAAGCTGTTCAGGTTTCTGCCTGGTCCCAAGCTCGTGTGTGGGGACAGCGGCAGCTCACTGGAGTTCCCAAAGCTGTCCGAGGTGCAGCTCAGCTCCCACAGGGGAGGAGAGGAGCCGTATAATTGTTTTTGCAATGTAATAGTTTACTGTATGTGCTGACTGAACTGTAGATCTAGTCATTTCAGAACTCAGTTCAAGTGTTTTTAATGAGAAAGCCAATTTGTACACGTTTCAATATATTTCCTTCTCCACAAGTAGTTGATGTCTACCTTAGGCCCATAATTACAGCAGTTTCTTGGTGTCTAATTTTGAGCCTGAGAGTTTGCTGTATCATAAATATAGTTATGAATTTCTTGAGCTTGAAATGACAAAGCCATGACTTAAGCTTGAAATGACAAAGCAATGGTTTTAATACAGAAGTCTGTGGCATCAAGTACCAAGGCCTATGATTCCCATGTTGTTTTCCCTGCATGAAGGAGACCACGTGGAAGGTGAATGAGACAGGAGTGTTTCTTGATATCATTATGCACATTAAGTTAATAGGCAACTAATAGGAGATTTAGCAGAATGCTAAACGGGCTACTAGTACTGAGTTGAATTTCAGAAATTTTAGCCAAGACCTTGTCTGAACGGAAAAATTAATAATAACAAAAATTCAAACATTATAGCAAATCAATGTGGAGAAGGAACTCTTTTTCCAGGCTGATGCAGCCCAAATCAAAATGTGTCCTATTTTCTGAAACTTACTATCAGTCATTATCTGATTTCATTGGAATTGTTTTCATTAATTCCCTAAAGGTATTTCTAGGTTTTAGGTTGTACTCTGCCAATGATCACAATGATATTTAACAGAAGCTATAGACTCTGCTGCTAATCACATTCATTATCAAATCTTACCTTTCACCCTGTGACTCCTAGTTTCTGGTAGACATACAGTTTATCTGCTACCATTCTGTTTTCAGGACATCAATTTGATATCAATTAAAATTAAATTGAAAAAAATTTTCCAATGTCTTACAATTTTTAATGCAAAAATAAATCCTGAAGATTGATTTATTATTAATAATCCATTAGATGAGTCTATCCTCACTTAGTAAGAATTTCCATTTGACTATCTTTATACAGAGTATAAATATTTGTTTCACTTTATAAATATTAATGTGTTTGATTAAAAGATGCAGCTTCACACACCATTAGTAAGTTGTGTAGTCTTCTGTATATAAAATAGACTACGTTTTAAACAAAACACTTCAGTATCTACATCCTATCAAGGTTTTCAGAAAAGAGATCTATATTTTTAATTGTTGCAACACCAAAAATAAAAAGAGCAAAGGGAAAGAAAGACACTGTGGACTTGTATGTTGCCGGAATAACGTGGCTCAGTGTTAGAGCTCTTGCCTTGCATGCACAAGGTCCTGGGTTAGATCTCCAGCACCATAAAAAAAAACAACATAAACCCATCCCCCACATACAACAATTAAAAAAAGACAAAAAGATCTCATGGAAAAGTTTTAAAAAATGTAAATAAAATCTACCTGTTATTTGCTTCCTTCTCTTTGACCCACACAGGAAAATCCCACACAACTCTCAACGCACATTTCAGTCTTTTTCCTGGTTCATGTCCTATCCTTGCTCATGTGAAAACACATCCTTTCTAAATCATTTCTTTATCCTTAGAATGCAGTATTGTCTCAATCCATTTACAAGTTCACTTCCTAAATATTGCAGAGTTAGAGTTGTGGCTATTTTCATCTTTATACTATCAGATCTAATATTATCTTAATAAAAATGAAGAACGTAATGACAGTCATTTTTTGGAAAAATACATTATATGAAATGATGTTGGTCTGCAGAAATAGAAGTGTTATGTTTTCCCTAAACTATGTGACTACATTTTCACGTGATAGACTGAATCTGTGTTTTACTTTCAAACTTTTACCTTTCCTATTCCAGAATAATTTTAAAACAGTAGAGCGTTAAATTTTTGAAAGTTAGCAATATATTGTGCAAATTTACTAAACTTCTGCCTAACAGTCTAAACTGAAAAGATGATATCTATTATTGAAAATCTTGAAAATTTTAAATTCACAACATTATTAGTCATGATGATTACAGGGATAAAGCTCTCAATTTTCAATTCTTTAGCACTTAAGTTCATCCATTGGAATACTTACCTCTTGTCTCTCAACTTTTCTAGCACTTTAAGTTATGCACTTTAAGTTTTTGAAAGAGATAACACATTTCATTTTCTGATATTAAATTATATATTTCTGTCACTTGAAGGAAAATATTCTAACATTTCCAAGCACTTAAATGTACTTTTCAATGGAATCAAAGTGCTTCACTTCTAGAGTTATGATAGAAATTACTGCTTACCATCAAAAGTAAATGGTAGGGGAAAAAAGTTGTGAGAAATTTGACATTTGTCTCCTCTTCTGAGTTTTTCATCTTACAAAATGTGTAGTAGAATCATCTGGAAAGCACAATAGAATTGGTACCATTGCTGAAGAGGTATATGCTTGTTTTATTAAAGAGTACTCTCCTACTATTAAATGTGGTACTTGGTTCATCTACCTCAGAAAGATGAAGAGGTAAATTAGCTGCAAATATGATATTAGGATTCTGAAGAGTTTTGGTTATTATTCAAACATGTAGTGCATTTGATTTTCTAATTTCAGGATTCAACTTCAAAATGTACCAGAGATTGCCTGCCTTTGCATTCCTTCTATGTAAAGAATTAACAATATTATATTCACTTTTAGTTGTTTCTTTCAGAGAAATTGCTAGGATAATTTGAGCACTAGGTATTGCAAAATTTTAAAAGATATGTTAATTTTTATTTCTCTAACATTGAGAAGTCCCACATTAAGTAAAATATCATATTTTTATCATTTTATGTCTATACTTTTCAATATTATATGATTATATAAACTGCTAAATAGAAGACTATTTTTTCCAGTTCTGATACAATTTAAAATATATAACTGTATTATGTGCAAATGATTGACTCATTTGCCTGTGGAATAGTTTTGTCATGCAAGTGGACCATAACTATAAATAAGGAGAAAGGGATTTCTTAGGAAGAACTTGAATGACTAACTTTCAGCTACTGTCTATCAAGACTTTGCTGAATAAAAATTCTTTATACTATCAATCCCAACATAATCAGAAACTTTATCGTAGCAGACCATTTTTAACCAAAGCAAATTTCTCATTAAAACACACTGTTTTGATTTTCTACACTCCCTTACATTAGTAAAACTTATCAGATATCTGTTACCCCCACCCAGCACCTGAGTTATTTATTCCATTCCTTCTCCCAATTCCTCATGTAACTGGATTAGTTTCCCAGCATGTGCTTTGGGTGAGAATATTGCTAGTGTCATGTGAGGACTCTGAATGGTTGTAATAATAAATCACTAAGTGTATAACACAAATTTGTGTATAACATCATCTTGGCTATAATTTGAGAATAAGAACATCATGTTTTTACAGTCAATCAAAATCATTTATTTTCAATTCTGGGGCTTTGATAATGGAATATAACCTAAAAGTAGCTCAGTGAAATTTTAAAATTTTATTGGGGTTAAATGTAGACCAACTGTAGATCTGTGAATGTAACAGAACTGCAGTTCTCCTTGGTCAACAGTGGAAAATATTCAAGATATGGATATCTGATGGTGAACTTATATTTGGAAACTTCAGCAATGGCAGGTCATACATTTATGTAACTTTCCAAACATATTTGGATTGTTTCTTTCTGTCATTTTAACATAGATTTTCTTCTACAGAAAGAAATTTTTTACTACTGTAGCAGAAAATTTCCCCCCACAGCCAGTATACTTCAGTCTGTTAGTTGCCCAATCATTTCTGATCCCGTTCTGGTTGCTCCTGTCTCTTAGAAATGGCTGGTCACTGCGATGAATAGCTGGGCACTATGATTCATGCTGTAAAAATAAATCTCCTTCCAAATCATGGGTGTCATTCCAGTGTTTCTGTTTGCAGTTGAACTACCAAAGAAAAAGTCAGTCTTTGCCAGAAGTTATTCCCCAAGTGAATTTGCTTTATAGTTACATCCTGTTATGTAATTTGCAAAGCACTGTTCTTCTTATAAGCATATACACTTTAAGGTATTTTATCATATTTATACATTCCCAGAATTTTAAAGTTTTCATCAAATATAGGTAAATATACTTTTACTGGAAAAGAATTAAATAGATACTGAATTGCTGTAAATATTTTGAAATTTATTTGTACTTTTGACCAATTTAAAAATGTTCATTGATGAACTGTTCCAAGTACATTGCAAATGATTATACATTTTGTTCATTTAATAAAAATTTGTCATATATTTTGAAGTGTGTTGAAGTGATATCACTTTCTTTTTAACCAATCCATTTAATTTATATCTATTATTTCAACTTTGAGAGTACAAGCTCAAAAGCTAAAATAAATTCTTCATAACCCCCAGGAGATAATAAAACTCATATCACTATGATTGTAACTGGGAAGTTTAAGACTTATTCTTATTAGTCTTTAGCATATAATCAGTATTAAACTTGAAATTGTATCATTAACTGCAGTTGAGTATCAGTTCTAAGAAATCTAGCTAAGAATTCATTTTATATATTTTAGTTGAAATATGCTGCTTTGAAAAGGTTCTTCAATGTTTTGAATACAGCATACAACATTTGAAGATTTACTTAAGAGACAGAGGATATGTTTAAAAAAGTTGGCATTTCCCTGTTCTGCAGACCTTTCATTCACATCCATTTTCTGTAAAATTTGTAATGCATATTTTCCATAGTGAAGCTTTATGTTACCAAATGCATGTATGCAATTCACTTTTAATTGTACATCTGAAAGGTTAAATGTTAAAACTAATCTCAGTCAGGTACTCTGAACCTATGGGATTGATGCTGCTCCTCATTCCCTGAGTTGTAAAGGAAATGTTCTCCATTAATGTAAGTGACTTACTATGATTGCAAATTTCTCAGGAATAAATGGTTTATCTTATAGGTCCTCGTGCACTATTTCAGGAAAATATTAATACTTTTTCCAGTTTGGTTTAATGTATTATTTTATTAAGATGCCCAATTTTGGGGTTTGTTTGTGCTTTTTCTATCTTTTTGGTCTGTTCATA
Source organism: Chinchilla lanigera (assembly GCF_000276665.1). Lineage (NCBI taxonomy): Eukaryota > Metazoa > Chordata > Mammalia > Rodentia > Chinchillidae > Chinchilla > Chinchilla lanigera. The sequence goes on along the minus strand of NW_004955425.1, from coordinate 9,485,316 downwards.
AGTATTCTTATTACATTTTGAAATAATTTCAGTCTGATCATAGAAAAATTTTGAAATCTCACCTCAATTGAAATACTTTATTATCCTTCAAAATGCACTTCACAGTGTTACCTGGAAGAATGTTAGGGCAGAAGATACAGTATCTTAAGTAGCTTTTACATTAATATTTGATAACAGAGGTATAAAATTTATTATTATTTGTAAGATACTCAATACTTGTCTTATCAAATATTAAAGGATTTATTCCTCAGCTTTAAGCATGTTTAGATGACAAGATTATATGAAGGCACAAAGCAATACAAATACAGTTAGGGAAGAAAGTTTATTTTACCCCTTTAAAAAATTATATATCAGAACACAGTAACTTCTGAGTTACCAAGAGAGAAGCAAAGGAAATACAAAAATCTAATCTCCAAAGGTGAAGAGCATAAAGTCAAAGAAAGAGAGAAATTAAAAGAGAGAAGTTAGAAACAAATGACAGAGAGGAAACAAAGAACATTACAAGGAATTTGACAAATGGGAAGGAATAGAAATTTAGATTAAAAATGGAAAAATGAGGAAGAAGAAAAGAAAGAAAGAAAGAAAGAGATATAAAAATTTATTTGAGTGTTTCCATACCAAAATCTAGACAATGAAAAATTTGGTAGTAATTTTACTTATTAGCTACATGTAGGATATTCTCACCTTTAACACAAGCATTTGTAAAATTTTATTATTTTGTGTCAGTTATGGTGTTGCAGGTTTTCCTCTACTGTACAATTGTATATTCTATATACATAGATGAATAAATTTTCTCAAAGATTATAAAAGTTCTTAATTTTATTTTGGCTTGAGATTTTTAGTTTTCAAAATAAGAGCACATAGAATTATTTATTCACAACTAATAGCAAATCCAAGAACATACAGTTTACTATTTATTTATTTTTCTCATAATTACAACATTTTTATTATTTTACTTAAAAGTCTGATAATTATTAAATATGATTAAGTCAGAAGCATTCATATTTCCTCTGATGGTTCAAGCAGTAGCCATTAGTAAAATAGATCTAATATTGAGAAAACTCTTGCCTTATTTCAGTTAGCGTATTTTCTTGGAGCAGAAATGAAATCATTACTCTTATGGTTTGTGGCTGTGTCCCCCCAAAGCCTCACGCAGCCATGGGGCAGGCTTTTAGAGTTTGATTGTGGGTGTGAGAGCTGCACCTGCCCTGGGGTGGATAGTTTGCATATGTAAGGGAGAGGAAGAAGCTGCTTGAGGCAGTTCCTCCCCTATTCCTTCCTGGTGTGTGTTTGTTGCTTTGCTGTGTTCTGCCGCCATGAGCCGTAACTCTCTGCCATGTGCCACTCTGCCTTATAATCTTCCAAGTACGGACTGAAACCTCCACAAACTGTAAGCGAAATAAACCTTTCCTTCCTTAATTTTGGGCATCAGGTATTTTGTCCCAGCAATGAGAAAAAAGTAACCAAGACAATTATGAGAAAAGAAATGTATTAAGTTAAAGAATAAATTTCTGTCTAGAAAATCTTTCTTAGTAGGCAAAATGGGCTAAATTCCTTAAAATATCATATTTTGTTATGTGGAATTTAAAATAGTCATAAGTATTTTCAAAAGTGTAGATGACACTATAAAATATTTAATATTTAAAATTTTTGTGATAAATAAATATCCATTTACAGTCTTTGTCCTTCTAAGTGTTTTCTTTGTCTTTTATTTTTTCATTGTGATGCTGCAATTGAGATATAACACATGGATCAGTCATACTCCTATGAAAAGAGTAGTATATGTCTTGTGAGGTCTATGAAAATAGAAGTTAATTTAGACTGTTAAAAATATCAAGTTTGTGTGTACCTTCAAAATTCCCTTGTTTATAAACTTTTTATTTTCCATTTCACATTCAACTGAATCTAAAGCAACTGTTTCTGACCCATAATCATATAACGAGTTAGTTGTAGGATTGGAACTAAAATTAGAACACCTAACTTCTGTCTAATTGTCTCACAACAACTTACACTATATATCTATTGGTTACATAATCATTTGGTATCACCAGATTGGGGACTTGTCACACCATTGATTAAGCAGATGTTAGAGGATGATGGAAAATTTTATTTCATCATTTCAAAGTTATTAAAATGTCTTCTAAATTGTTACCCTTTTGTTACTAAATAGAATAACTATTTTAATGTATATATATTTTATTAGTATCACTAGCAATTATTATAATTTTATATTTTATAAGAACTAAAATTTGGACAATCTGCATGTGCATGTGCAAGTGGAAGTGTGTGTGTGTGTGTGTGTGTGTGTGTGCATGTGCATGCGTGTGTGTGGGTACCTTTTGGAGAATTGTAAAAGTTGATTAAGGCACGCAGCTAAAACACAATGCCGCGACTTTATAGCACCATGTATATGCCCTGAACTTTTCAGACAAATGTTTATATTGGATAAAATGGGATAGTTTTTTGACAGTGAATACATGTTCAAAATAACAGTACCACACAGTGCAGATAAATCACAGTTTCTCAGTCTCGGCACTATTTGTATTTTGGGAAATCTTTTTTGCATGAAGCATTCATATACATTACAGCATGTTTACAATCCTGGTCTCCTGTCTAGATTCCTCAAGCACAATAATCCCTTCCCTTCTTCCCCAGTGAGAAAACAAGAATGTCTTTACATATTTCATAATATTCCTTAAGGGATAAAAATATCTTCAGTTGGTGAAAAGTATACCATTAATATTAGTATCTATCTTGAAGATTAATCTACCATAAAATTCATCACTTTAGGAGTATAGAAAAAAAAAAAACATTGTTTTTAAAATAAGAAATAAACTGTTTGTATTTATTTAGGGCCTTACTCTATAGAAGAAAAATTTTGATAGAAATTAGCAAAATATTTTATCTTAAGATATTATGAAGTTAAAATCCTTTCCTTTTTTTAAACTTGAATATTATTACAGAATAAATTATAATAGAATTTAAAACTCATTTTCTTAACTTTTGTTTATTTTGGTTTAGCTGATCACTTACTTAGGTTTAGTGTTTACAAATGCATTTCTAATAAGTTATATTTGCCATACTAATGATTCAAAAATATATTTAGTATGACAAAACAGAGTGACATTTGTATGACCTACACTCTTCCTCATTCATAATATGTGTAGGTAATATTTCAACTAGAAAATATTCAAATGAATTTGTATTGAAGAAATGAACAGGCTTAGAGATTATATGTTATTATATACATAATATTACTTTTAGAAAAGTTCGTTAGATGAATTACAACAGATTTTGAGACAAAGGTACAAAAACATAGATAATAATAGCTTTTCAGGAGCGTTTCCCTTGTATTCATTATGAAAGAGATAAAAATTGCTTTCCTGTTGCTTTTTCTTTATATTCATTGTATTTGGCCGCAGGCATGGTGAATGGTTCTAAACAGTAATCTTACCATCATAGCACCACTAAATGTATTATGCTGTATCTCATGTTTAGCATGAAAGCTTAAGTTTGTGTGCAAATAATAAAACATCTGAATCTAATAAAAGGACAGAAGTGACATCCTTAAACAATAGCTTCTCTGTGTGATGCTAATAAAACTAGAATGGTGTCTACACCATGTGTATCTTTAAAACTAATTAGGAAATATACAGAAACCATAGACCTTCTGCTATGTATGATGAATAGGTTTCTTTACAAAAAATTAAGATATATAAGGGCACCATAGGGAGATCATATGACAAATGTTGTTATGAACATTAGGTTTCTACAGGTGAAACAGCTTTTCTTTCCAACTTTATTCAAAGGCATTTCCTTCAGAGTAATTTATGTACCTATTCATGGAAAAATATATTAAAATATTACAGTGAGTAAACAGTTAAGATGTACTTATTTCATTTATTATATATTTTCAGATTCTAGCTTACAATGTAAAGCCATTTTTCTACTGGAATATTTTTACCATTACAGGTAAATAACAATGATAACTGGCATTATCATTTGAACCTATTTCAATAATTATCAAAAAATAGAAACAATGTAAAATGCTGTCTTCTTTGGCCAAAGCTGAATTTAGTTAATGTCACTATGGGAGTGAAAAACCATTTCTATTACTTTTGGGGCTTCTTTAAAACAATATGAAGGCCAGTCGTTGCAGTAGAAAATGTCCACAATCTCTCCTTCCCAAAACAATTTTATCCAATTTATGTTTTCATTTCATTTCAATTTTGTCCATTTTGTTTGGCATAGTTTTTCTTTAGCACCTTTCTGCAAACAGTGCTTATACCATTCAGTGTCCACAGACACTATACATAGATAGGTATGCACAGAATGCTAAAAATACCATTTGGGAGTTGAATTCTTATATTTGTAATTTGACTGTAAAGTTATTAGAGGCCTGGGTGATAATATATATCCAAAAAAGTCCCAAATTTTACAGAAAACAAGCTAAGAGTTTCAAGGAAGTAAGTGAACAAAAAAAAAAAAAAAAAAAAAAAAAAAAAAAAAAAAAAAAAAAAAAAAAAAAAGGATAAACCCAAGTAAAACCAACATTATGGGTCAACTTCCATAGGGTCAAAGAAATGATACTTCAAATTCTATAAAATGAAGACAAATAAATGAAAAAAAAAATGAAGCGTATCAAAACTTATAGAAAACAAACTGGCCATCTTCAGAAAAATGTGCAGCATGCATTACAAAATAAGAACACTCTCAAATTGGTAAGTAAGCTCCCATCTCTAGAATTTAGAAAAGAAAGATTGAATGTCCTCAAAATTAATAAAATGGAAAACACAAAAAAATCAATGAAAAGTTAATGAACAAAATAAAATTGAAAAGTTCAGTAAAATTAAGAAATTTCTGGAAAGACTGATGAAGAGATACAAAGGACACAAACTACCAATATCAAGAGTGAAGAAAGATTTATCATGACAACATCACCAGGGTAATAGACTAACTCTTCAAACAACTTTATATACATAAATTTGACAACCTAGATAAAATGGACTAGTTCCCCAAGCAACATTCAAGCACAAAAATTTACATGAAATGAATAACTTTAAAGGACTTATAATCCATAAAGAACTTGAATTTTAAAAGTGCAGTAGACCCAAAGAAATCACAAGATTGGATGATTTCATTGGAAAAATTTTCCCAATGACTAACGGAGAACTGATCCCAATTGTCCTTAATTCTTTCTAGAAAGAAGAACAGGAAGATGCACAACACGTTTATTTAATCCCTTAACAAGAAAAGCAGACAGACTACAGAAATAAGACTATATACCATTAAATCTCATAAATACAGGCTCTTGGAAAAAGTGGGTTTGTACATACTGAAGTTTAAAAGTGCACAAACATCTTTCACCATGCACTAAATGAAAGTTGAACTGGATCAAAGATCTAAATATTGAAACAGAAACATTAAAACTGTTGGATAATAGAGTAGGTAAAACTCTTGAAGACATTGGTGTAGACAAAGACTTTGTGAATAAAACCCCGATCACACAGGAAATATCACAAAGAATTGACAACTGGGATCTCATCTTATTGGAAAGTTTTTGCACAGCAAAAGAAATCAACAACAGTGTGGAGAGACAACCCACAGTGTGCAAAAAAATATTTTTCAGCTGTTCTTCAGACAAAAGATTATGATTGAGAACATACACAGAACTCAAAAAAATCAGACCACCTAAATTTAAAGACCTGATCCAAAAATGAGCATCTGATATGAATACATCTTCTCAGATGAAGCAGTACAAACAGCAAATAAATACATAGGAAAATGTTCAAATCACTGATCATTTGAGAGATGCAAATTAAAACACTGAGATTTCATCTCACTCCAGGAAGAATGGCTATTATCAAGATAAACCAATAACAAATACTGGAGGAGCTATGGGGAAAAAGGAACCCTTCTCCACTGTTGGTGAGAGTGTACACTGGTGTAACCACCGTGGAAATAAGTGAAGAGATTTCTCAAAAAATTAGGATTAGAGGTCGCATTTGACCCAGCTGTTCCCCTACTGGGTATCTTCTCAAAAGAATTAAAAGTATCATACCAAAGTGATATATGCACACCTATGTTTATATCAGCACAGTTTATAATAACCAAATCTTGAAAACAACGAAAGCAACCATCGACTGGTGAATGGAGAAGAAGATGTATTTTTTAAAAAATACAATGGAGTACTAGATCCAACCCACAGTGTGCATGAATTTCTAGAGAATTACGGTGAGTTATAAATGTCAATCCTGTTTGATATCATGTATATAACATTCTTGAAATTTTAAGCATGGAGCAATTTAAAGTAGATTAGAGTTTTCCAGAAGGGTTGAGGACAAAGTGGGGAAGACTATGAAAGAACATGATGGAACTTTCTTGTTACAGAAGTATTCTCTCCTTTTTATTATATAAATATCAATATTAATATTTTAGTTGTAATATAGTGCTCTAGTTTTGAAATATATTATGATTTGAGAAGCTGGACAAAGGCACATGGAATTTCTCTGTACTATTTCTTACAACTATATGTGTATTTACCTCAAATTTAAAATGTATCTCTAAGTTGTAATTAATTCAGACTTGAAAGATTGCATAAGAAATAAAGGAATAACAGTAAATTAAGTGTCCTCCATGTTTGCCTCAGTGAAACTGATTTGAATAGTCATTGGAACACCTAGAAGAAATAATTTTAGTCTGGCCTTAAGGTTGACTCTTAGATCAAATCTGCTGAATTGTTAAGCTACGAGAGTTACTAAATTGCAGGCCTGAAGGGAATGCAGTATTTTCTAGATGACATGGGTATTACTGGCTTCAAATAGAAGGTAGCCTCTAGACTTATTTAATTAAGGAATACATTCCCAAGTTGAGAAAGAGAAAGATGCTCCTCTGCTTGACAACTAGTTGTTAACACCCACATTGCTTGTGATTTGATGTGGTAGAAAAGCTCAGTGCTGTAACTAGAGGGAAAACAGATGACAAGACACCTTTTATATTTAAATTTAAGATAAACGATCGATACTTTAGTAGAAATTCTTATAAATATTAGATTAAACAGGGTAATACTAAAAATTTTTATGTACTGATTCAAATATATTGGGCTTCTTTTGTGTTCCTTGACTAAGCCTGCAAACTTATTCCGAAAGAAAGTTTATGCCGTCTGGAACAGCAAAAACTTATCTCCTAAGTATTTCTAAATTTCACTACCAACTAAGTGCATTTATCAGGCAGAACCATATTTGAATTTATAACCTTGCAGGCAAGGGATGGAGATAAGCGTCAGTTTTCCAGGATTCCTGTCATACTAAATCATACTAAATAGTATGTGTAATGGGGACTGATGGTCAATTAATTATTTAATAATCCTCATCTCCCATATCTTATAACATACAACCAAATCAGAACTCACTAGGACTAAAGTTCATTATTGTAGGCAGTGATATATTTTAGTTGTGTTACTTTCTATAGTACTCACCATGCTGACTCTTCCCGAAGACCATTGTTAAGATTTTTCTTTGAGTACTGAAAGCATGCACTTGCTCTATGCTCAATGAGTACAATACACTATTGTTTGATCTCCAGAATTTAGTGCAGATTGTGTAAGTACCAGCTAATCAATAGTGGCTTGATGTTTTAATAAATACATCCGAGTTTCCACTTGTATTCCTTAAGAATTATTTGACATTAATCACTTATCCTAAGAGGCACTGAATCTATTCATTTTGAACCTGAAAATACCTTTAGTTATTTCAGAATATGATTAATAATAAGAAACATTTTATGATAATTTTCAAATTTTCTAAAAATATTGGAAAATAAAATGTAGCAATTGTTATAGTTGCATAAACCAATTCCAGGTTTAATTTCTTAGACATACTGTTAAGATTTCACAGTGACTAGCTTTATTTTTACAATCTTGTGGATGTTTTTCTGTAGATCCCTGGAGCTTGCAGAATTGCATGAGAAAAACTCAATCTCTGACCATTTCACCAGTTTTCTTACTAATATGTACTTATATATTTTAGCCTTTCCATAAAGACAGGGTATGTTGCTGATTGTGTTGGTGATAATTTTGATTGAAAAACTGTATTTTTTTCTTCCAGTGGTTGGCTTTTCAACTAAAATATTTGTAATTTCATTCAGTTGCTAGAATTTTTCCTGTAAGTGGACTCCTGGGAGTAGCTGAAACTCATGGTTATAAATAGAATTCTTCTTAAAACTTCCAATCAGAATGTCTCCTAGGAGCTAACTTGTTTCACTTAATTCTGTTCCTCATTTTTGATTGGTCACATATTCAACTCAATATGAGTCAATCATGCATCATGTTACTTAAGTTCAATGCTACATGGAGAATACAATATTCTTTCTTATATAGAAATGATTTTTTATTCTTAAAATTTCATTCCTTCTCAATATCCATTGCCATGGGTATTTTCATTGTGAATATTGCAGGAGGTTTTGTTTCATTGCTAAAGAATTCTTTTGGTAAAGAAGTATATCTTTAAATCGTAAAACTAGAAGGAACCTCAGTGGTAGTCCAAGCCCCATATAGGAGAAAGCAAAATATTTCCCAACAAGTGTGGTCTCGGGCCAACAGTTATAAAGCTATTCAGTCAATGGTTTGAATTACAGCATAGTGATCATTTACCATACATGAATGATGTTTTTGTGCAGTTATATAAGTGCATCTCTGTTGTAATATATTACAATTATTTTTTTTCATATTGTTATCATTCATTTTCTGTTTCATCTCTGGTTATAAAACTAAGTACTCAGATATGAAAAAACATTGCACTTCATTATGCACTTTATTGGATCATGCTATGAAGAAGCAATGAAATCCCCTCCACCTATGCACAATTTGGTTCAGCTTCAAGATGCCACATACATATGCAACAAGACAGCATAACAGTCTTAATAGTAACATGATAAATGTTTCTGTAGAAACCATGGCAGGTTCCCAAATCTCAAAATGCCTGTGGAAGCAGGAAATGGGGACTGATTTCTTTTCTTATGGTTAGGAACTAAAGCTAGAAGGAAGATTCTTGCTTATATTATGTGTGAGTTAGGTCTTCTGTGGTCTAAACTTAGCATTATGCAAAAGAGAGAGCATCTGAACTTTCCCATCTGTTTGTTGAGATGTACGGAAATGGGAAAATGTTGAGTGGGACTTGACAGGGATCAGCGGACAAACATTAAAAATGAAGTTTGACCTTTTCTTCTGCCTCTGCCTATATTCACTATAACCAATTAAAATAACTACTTCTACTCATTAAGATGGTAGAGTCATTTTAAATTATATATTTACTTTACTACTTTAGTAATGTACTATGAAATGAAAAATAAATTAAAAGGCTAAGAAGGACAAAATGTTATATTTGTTGAATGTTTGTTGTTCACAGGTTCAGTCAGTGTTGAACTGGCTCCAAGTCAGAATTAGCATGGTAGAAGGGCCTGGGGGAGGAAATGTGCTAAACCCAGAGCAGCTAGGAAGCACAGCCAGAAGGGAGAGGCCAGGACCAAGAAGATAGCCTTCCAGATCATGCCCGCAGTGACACATTTCTAACCAGGTTCTACCTCCTAAAAGGAAATCTGCTATGGACTTATACTAAACCAGGATACATGTAATCTGCAGTGGATATAACAGGTAGGTAGTGGTCGATCAACTATCTCACTGAGAAGTCACATAAAACCAAAGACTTGAAGGGCTGGAAGGAGTTAGGTGTGCAACGACCAGGAAGAGGACCAAAGATAACTAAGAAATGGGTAAAAGTATTATGTGGGGGTCAGAGGCCACTAAATGGAATTTGGCTTTCGTTCTTAATGAAATGGTTATATTTTGCAGGATATACAGTAGAAGATTGATATGATCTTCCACTAAAATTCTTAAGGATTATTTAATTTCTGTATTGGTAATGTACTGAAAGGATCCAGAGGAAAATAAAGAAAATACATATATATATATATATATATATATATATATGTACATATTTATTTAATACAGTTTACTTTTCTACACTTATACAGAGTGTGTAATTATAAGATCAAGATAATTAGCATATTAATAACTTTAGATGTTTATATCAATGATGTTCTAAAAATGTTCAAAATATTCTCTACTAGGTCTTTTAAATACTTATTTAATTGTGTAAACCATAATTATTCTACTGAGCTACATTTTTTTGGAACTTGCTCCTCCCCTCCAACTTATCACTATGCACATTAGACATCCCTCTCCATCTCCTATCCCAACACCCTTTCCCAACACCCTTTCCAGGAGCTATAGCCACTATTCTCTACATTTTTGCAGATCAATAATTTAACTTTCACATACAGGTAAAACATATATTTTCTAGCTCCTGCTACTTATTATTCTAGTTTCAGATAGAATTTTTTACCTTCTATATATGAGAAAGGAAATGTAATATTTGCCTTCCTCTGTCTTACTTATTCCATCTACATACTATCCTTCAGTTTCATAGATTTTATATAAAATTACATTTCATTCTTTTCATTGTTGAGTGATACTTCACTGTACATACATATCACATTTTTTATCCTTTGATTTATTAATGTGCACTGTCTTAGTTACTTTTCTCTGATTGATGGGACAAAATACCCAACACCCAAAGATAAGGGGGAATGTTTTATTTAGCTCGCAGTTTGTATGGGTTTCATTCCATAATCAGCTGATTCCTAGAGAGGCTTGGCCCAGTTCATGGCAGGTAGAAGACAGCAAAATCAACAAGGAATGACCACCACCACTCTTTCTATGCCTTATATATTATCCCGGTTACTTAGGGCAGGTAGTACTCACACTTTTAATCTTAGTACCCTTGAGCCTAGCATTGCACCATGAATCAATCTCAACATTACGCACTCCAGATCCAGCCACCTCTCAAAAGCCTCACCTGTGACCACATGAGGCTTTGTGGGGACATCTAGACACAAGCCATTACTTTCTGCCCCTAAAATCCTAAACACTCATGCACATTCTTTATGTAAAAGGTGATCAGTCCATCTACAAGAGTTGCCAAAGTCCTAACAGTTTCATCATTGCTGAAAAGTTCGGGTCTGAAGTCTCTCCGATATTTAATACAAACTCTTAGCTGCAAGCCTTCATACAAATGAAAAGAAAGTTATACACTTCCAACATTCAATGCTACAATATAGAGATTTCTCTTCCAAAAGTTACAAAGAGGGCGGATAGCAAGGAATAGAAATAAAAGCAAGGCCAAACTCCAGCAGGGCAAGCTTTAAATCCCCCAGTTTCACATCTAATCCCCACTAATCTGTGGCATGTTGTGAACCGCAAAGGGCTTGAGTGGCTCTGTTCCTATAGCAGATTTCCTCAGACAGTCGGCAAACCTGGCTTCTCCAAATTTTTGAGGTCTCCATTGCCTGGCCTGACACTCACAGTTTCACGCATTGCCTTTTCAGGCATAGACTGCCTGGCCTCCCAGGGCATCTACTGAAATTAGAGTGAATGCTTTCCTGACCCCACAACTCTTGCATTTACATCATCTAAAACCAGCACCACATGGATGATACTAAACTATGCCAAGCTGGAGCAGTAGCCGGGCTTCTTTCTCTCTTGGCTGTAGGAGTCAGTGCTTATGAATCAAATCCAGAGGGACAACTTCCGTAGGCCACTGCCACCTGGGAACATAGTGCTCTGTGGCTCTTTTCTCAAAGTAAAGTCTTTCATTTTTGAAACTTTGAGGTTGAAAAAGGCTGTAATCCTGCTGCTTCTTATGACACCCTCAGATAATCTTTTCTATTCTCCTATTCTTTCTTAGCAATCAACATCTCCCCAGCTTTATTTGCAGTCCACAGCTTTATTGACCTGTTTTCTGGCACAATGTCTTATATCATTCTGCTGGGTCTTTGCTCTTGATTTTCAAACTCTGATTGAAAGCCCCCATTACTATCAATGCCACACCTTCAAATTTAGACTGACTTGAAATTTCTTCTGCAAGACTAATGAGTCACCCATCCTTAATCTCTGTCTCAGGCAAAGCCTCTAGATATGGGCATAATTCAGACAAATTTTCTTCCAGACCAGAACACACATCCCGTTGAAGTACAAGAGCCAATGCAGTGCTTCTTTCCAGCAGAAACCTTCTCAGCCCAGTCTTTACTGCCATCATTTCTATCATCACTGTGGTCTTCTGATTTCTGACCAAACTCTCCCTCATCAGTTACATCCTAAAGTGTGCAACTCAGAACCTTTTCTTGAACCACATGGTGCAACTTGAACCACATGGTTAGGTACAGCCAAATCAATGGCCCTACTTCTCTGGTACCAAATTCTGATTTAGTTACTTTTCTTTTGTTGCTGAGACAAAATACACGCCATCCAAATTTAAAGGGGGGAAGGTTTATTCAGCTCACAGTTTGTAGCAGTTTTAGTACATAATCAGCTGGCTCCAAAGCAAGGGGTCACTGTTCATGGCACAGTTCATGGCAGGCAGAAGACAGCAAAACAATAAGGGATAACCACAGCTATTTCTTACCCTTATATTTTATCCCCACTACTTACAACTGGTAGCACTCACACCCTTATTCCTAGTGCTCTTGAGCCTAGCATTGTATCATGAGTCAATGCCAGCATCGCATACTCTAGATGCAGCCACTTCTGAAAAATCCCCACCTATAACCTCATGAGGCTTTGGGGGTTATCTACATTCAAGCCATAGCAATGCCTAGGTTGCTTACATATTTTGGCTACTGTGAATAGTATAGTAAATATGAGAGTGAAGGTACTTCTTTCACATGTAGGTTTATTTTCTTGGTATATCAACCCAAACGTAGGATATAAATACAGTGATTGTACTTTAATTTAAAAAAAGAAAAGGTTTAATGGAAGGAGAAATAGGTAACTAAGTCCAATCTCATGGATATGCTAAATAAGATGTGAACAGACAATTCATCATTGAATTTAGCAACATAAAAACAATGGACACTGGCTGGGTGTGGTGGTGCACACCTGTAATTCCAGCACTTGAGGCTGAGGCAAGAGGATCCTTGTGAGTTCAAGGCCAGCCTGGGGTACAAAGTGAGCTCAAGGCCAGCCTGAACTGTCTCAAAAACATATAAAATAAAATAAAATAAACCAAAACAATGCACAAGGTCTGTAATAGTGACTTTTTCTTGTGGAGGCATTGGCCAGATGTATGTCTGAGATGGATAGGCAGAGATAAGGGAATTTGGGGGTCACAATTCCAAAACCTTGTGGAATGCATAAAGATGAAAAGATAGCCTATAGGGCTGTAAGTCCAAGTACGATCTAAATACATTGCCTTACGGATTGAATGCTGTAGCTATGGTTCTCTTAATGCTAGTCTTTATCACTTAAATTGGCATTAAGATCAGTCATGTAACAGATCACCATGACCATCCCCTACCACATATATGGATTCCATGAATCTTTATCTTTGCTTCCTTGTTCTGTCAACAACAGCTGAAAAAAGCTTTGGAAGCTTTAGTTCATGGCTATCTTCATGAACTCTCTCATGCTGAAGGGTCACAGATAAGGGCAGTCCCTCTGGGCCTTCTTGGAATCTGAATTGGACAATGACTCTGAGTAATCTCATCTTTTGTACCATGGCCATGAACTGTGACATCGTCTCTGTGTGTATTTTCTCCTGTGCACTGTTTTCTTGCATGTTCCTAACATTTTTACAATGATTAAACTCAATCCAGGGAGTTTTACTTTTCCAAGGCTACAGAGCATCAGGCATTAATCAACACCATATCTGTCTCCAAAATTCAAGACTTTTCATGTGCAAAATTATTTCCTAAGAATGGCAGTGGATTTTACCATAAACATTTTTCTTAAAATTTTGTTTTATTTTGTTTTATTTTTTGCAAGTATTTGGTTTAAAACAAAATGGACAATGAAATAGAATCAGCAAAGACTTAGATCCTTGTACATGTAACCTAAAGTTTTTAAATTTTAAAAGTTGAATGTTTCTGCTAGTCTCTCCCTGCATCATTGTAACTTTACTGCCCTTTCTCTGGAATGTGACTGCTATAGTCTTAAACTAATCACAAAAAGTAAATGAAAATAACAGTTTTATTTCAGAACAACATTTATGAACAAAATTCACTCTACCTACTTATTTCAGTTAAATTAGTAAATTATTTTCATTTTTGGGCTCATAAAGATTAATTGACTATCACTCTTTACATAAAATGTAAAATATTTCTATTTCTATTTTTAATCATAAAGAAATTTACTTCATTGTTTTTAAATTGGGGAAGAAATTCACAGGTATAAAATTGTGCATACTGATATTTCACACTTTCAAGAATATATTTATAAAGGCAGTTTCCAGAACCTTGCATTAGTACTCTGTCACATTACTCTGTCAGTAGCACATTTTTTTTTGTTTTAAAATTTAAAATGCTATTACTCTCTTATAATAGGTAATGGTGGAAATTTATTACAGAAGGAGAATGAGATTTTTTTCCAATGATTCCATCACTACTTTGCTTATAGTTCCTAATGGATGCAGTGTTCTTTTCCCCAAATTTCCCCAAATTTGCTCTGCAACAAATCAGTATCATGACTGAAGAGTGTAACAGAGTACATTTGAGATATTAGACAAACAAATAAAATGGTTAGTAATACTATAAAGCAATTATGTACTTAGCATTCACCTAAATGAATGGAAAATCTGTACCCAAAACATGTACCTGCCCATAAATGTTTTAGTTTTTGGTTTTTTGGGTTTTTTTTTTCTGGTACTGGGAATCGAACTCATGATCTCGCGCTTGTCAGGCAGACGCTGTGCCGCTGAGCTAAATCCCCAGCCCCCCACGAATGTTCTAAAATCTTTAGTAATAAATGCCCACAATTTGAAACACCACTGTTCTAATTTAGTAGGTAATTAAACACATATATTGCTATGAATTCACTATGTGTACATATATACATTATTGAGCACTAAAAAATAAATAAGCTATCATGCTATGAGAACACAGGGGCAAAACAAATACATAAGGCTGACTTGCAGAAGCCAATCTGGAAATTCTTTGTGTGCTATGATTGCAACTCTACGACATTCTTGAAAAGGCAAAAGTAGATATGTCATCATTTTTTGAAGCCTAAGAAATAGACAGAAATGATGAAGAAAGCAATAAAGATTTGAGGGTAGGTAAAGTTTTCTGTATTATACCATAATTGTGGATGCATGTCATTGTTCATTTTTTTAAAATATAGAATGTAAAATATCAATAAGTAAATGCACAGTAAAATATAGATTTTGCATCAGTAGTCAAGAAAAAAGGTTGTTGTGTCATACATTAATTTTCCGACACTTATTTCTGAAATAGATTCAGTATAAGTTTTAATTGAAAGTTCCATCTTTATTTGAAGTCATTTCAGTCTTGCTGTATCCATTGTACCTACTCCCCCAACTAAGAATGTTTATTGGTAATGTGAATTATAGAGATGGATCTAAGAATGAGTACTATTGTATCTGTGAGGAGGCTAATATAAATAATGCTTTATTTTTCCCATAGCCTAGTTATGTTTTATCATATGTGTATATGCACATATGTGATTTTACAGACTATGTAATTATACATATGAACATGTGATGTTATATGTGATATAAATTATATTATAAACAATCTTATTTTTATTGATGCTGGCTATCAGGAAAATGACCTGACTGATGATGCTAGATTTTGAGTTACTTGTGCTCACCTCCTACTTGTAAAGCTGACTAAATGAAATTCACTTGAAAAATCTTTTCTTTCTTTTGAAAAACAAAGCTCTTGTAAAAAAAGGGGGAAGAGGGGCTAAAGGAAGAGGGAGGGAAACGGGAAAAAAAGCGAGATGTACCATGTGTACACATTCCTTACAATGAGCGTTATTACTATGTTTCTCTAAAATGTACCACTAAAGTAAAAAAAAAAGTACCCTTTACATAGTTATAATTTTGATACTTTAAAATCGCAAAAAAATGGAAAATACTGACAACATTTTTGTTTGACCTCAAACTGTTCTGCAAAAACTTCTAGAAGGCCTTTACCAAATTTTAAAATGTCCTTATTAATCTGGCTCTTTGATCTTAATTATAGATAGCTCTTATTCAGTGTATATACAAAAAACAGCACTCTTTAAAGTACTAAACATGAAATAATAAATTTAAACCTCACAAAAGATAAAAGAATTGATATTTTTATTATATCTACCTTTCATATAAGGATAGTGTGTCACAAAGAGCCTAGACAATTTCCCCAGAATTATACTGGAGAAAATGATAAGGCTGAAGTGTGAAACCTGCCCCTCTATCCTCAGAAGATGCACTCTTAACTTCTAAGGAATAATAGTATTCTCTTACTTTATACTACTGTCATTCAAATCTAGACAAATGTTTTTACTAAAAGAAATCCCCATAGCGTTTCTCTCAAGACCGTTGCCTTAGCTGTTTCTGCAGATATAAGGTCAGCCCCCCATGAATGTTCTAAAAGCTTTAGTAATAAATGCCCACAATTTGAAACACCACTGTTCTAATTTAGTAGGTAATTAAAATTGATCAGCTACTTCACATCTTTTCAGAGACTTCTCAAACATCCCTTTCCTTTGGCCACTCAATGCATCATCTCTCCTCCATCTGTAATGGTCTCAGTCAATCTTTGCCTTGCATATACTGCTTGATTTAGCTCCATAACCTTTATGTAATTGTTCTCAATTCTCTTGAGTAGCTGAAGAGAAAGACAGATATTATGCACATTAATGCCAGAGATATTAAATTAATAAACTTAGGAAAATTAGTGAACATATGGAAACAAATTAATTTTTAAATAAAATCGTGGGTAAATCTGATATTCTCAGGTATAAACATATTTATTTATTGTCTGTCTCTTTAAGCAGTAAATAAATTTTGAATATACAAGATCGTTTTTTGTTTTCATGATTTCAACAACTGGAAACAAGTTGGGCACACATTTATCTATTAAATAAATAAAGAAAGAAATATTTAATAAATAAATAAATTGGTATGGGAGGAATAGCAGTGCAAAAACCATTGGCATATGTTTTTCTATAAATATGGCAAAAGTGGTCTGGGGATGTAGCTCAGTGGCTCAACATTTGGTTTTTTTTTTTTTTGGTTTTTCTCCGGTACCGGGAACCGAACTCACGACCTTGCGCTTGCCAGGCAGGCGCTTTTGCCTCTGAGCTAAATCCCCAGCCCCTAGTGGCTCAACATTTGCCTGGAGAGCACAAGGTCCTGAGTTCAATTCCCAGTAACAACAACAACAAAAAAAAAAGTTGCAAAAGTGAAAATATTACAAGGATTAACAGAAGTTTATTTTTTTTTATTTTGTGGGAAAAAATAAAACAAAATTTTATAACAAAATAATAGGAATATAACAATAGTTAATATATTACTTTTATCTTTGAAGTAGTTACTTAGAGCACAAATATGGGCATAAAAATATTCCAATTGAGACCAGCATGTACCTTCCTTTTTAATGAGTTAGGAAACATTAATAATATAGCTAACTTGCATTTTTTCCTTTTCCCTTTCTACTTTCCTCTTATCCCTAACTTTGTGCCTTTTTCCTTTATAAAAATTTCTTCCTATTTCACAATATGTACTGTAGATTCTGGGTTTTACATACTTTTTAAGTTTCTCACACCAGGGAGACAGTAGGATATTTATACATGTGAGTCTGATTTATTTAGCTTATGAGTACAGTCTCAAGTTGAATCCATTTACCTATAAAAGTCTCAGATCTATCCTTCTTTGTGGATGAGTAGTACTCCATTGTATAAAAAGACTGCACCACTTGTATGCATTCCTCTGTTGGTGAGCATTTGAGTTGTTTCCAAGACTGACATATTACAAATTGTGCTGCTATAAGCATAAGTGAACATATATTGCTATGGTATTACATTTTTAATTCTTCTAGGAAAATAATCAGAGGTGGGTCTAATGGGATCTCTAACATTAGCTTCTTGAGAAATCTTGACACATTTCCGTAACGATTGCACCTGCATACACTCGCACCAACAGCAGAAAGTCCTTGCTCTCAACAATGGATCCAACATTTGCTATTGGTTGAATTTGTGATGATAGCCATTCTTTCTGGAGTAGATGCAATCTCAGTGTGGTTTTAATTTGCATGTCTTGAATGACCATTGATGCTGAATATTTTTCATATATTTATTTGCCACTTGCATTTCTTCATCTAAGAAATGTATATTCATCTCACATGCCTATTTTTGGATTGGATCTTGAATTTGGGGAAGGTCTAATTTTTTCCCATTCTTTATATATTCTGTATATAAATCCCTTATTAGAGGGTCAACTGGATAAATATTTTTTGCAATCTGTGGGTTGTCATTTTGCTCTGTTGGTGATTTCCTTTGATGTGAAAATTTTTTAGTAAGATGAAATCCCAGTTGCTAATTCTTTGAAGCATTAGCTGTGTACTTTGGGTTTTATTCATGAAGTCTCTGTCTTCACCTATGTCTTCAAGAAGTCTGCCTGCTTTCCTTTCTAGCAGATTTAGTGTTTCTGTTTTAATATTTAGATCTTTGACCCATTTTGACTTTAGTTTAATGCATGGGTCTAATTTTAGTCTCCAGCATGTAGGTAGCCAGTTTTTCCAGCACCATTTATTAAAGAGGCTATCTTTCCTCCAGTGAACATATTCGGCCCCCTTGTCAAAGACAAAGTGGCTGAGTGTGTTTACAGTTGTGATGGCATCTTCTAATCTGTTCCTCTGATCCTCAGGTCTTTTTTTTTTTTTTTCAGTACCATGCTGATTTTACAGTAGTAAAATCAGCTTTGTAGTATATTAGTAGCTTTGTAGTATAATTTAGTAGCTTTGTAGTATAATTTCAAGTCAAGGATTGTTATGCCTCCTGCCTTGTCTTTGTTGCACAGAATTATTTTGCTATTTTAGGTCTCTTCTGTTTCTAAATTAAAAAAAATTTTCCTCTAGATCTGTGAGGTTTGCTAATGGATTGCATTTAATCTGTATAACAATTTTGCAAGTATGGCCATTTTCACTATGTTGGTTCTTTCTATTGATGAGTGAGGTATATCTTTCTATTTTCTGATATTCTCTTTGATCTCCTTTTATAGAGTGCTGTAATTTTCATTATATGAATATTTTACTTATTTTATTTGGTATTTCCCATTATTTCTTTTTGTTGGATGCTACTGTGAAGGGTGTGTTTCTCCTATTTTCTTTTTCAGTGTATTTGTAGTTTGTGTAGAAGAATGCCATTGATTTTTGAGATTTGACTTTGCATCTAGCTACACAACTGAATTTGCTTATTAAATCTAGAGATCTTTCCATGGAGTTTTGCTGTCCTCTATTTAGAGTATCATGTCATCTGCAAATAATATTAATTTCTCTTCTTCCTTATTCCTTTTACTTCTCTCTCTTGTCCAATTGCTCTGGATAATGTTTTCAGAACTATGTTGAGTTGGAGAGGTGATAGTGGATATCCTTGTCTTGTTCCTGATTGTAGAGTGAAAGCTTTCACATTTTATCCATTTAGTATGATGTTGGCTGTTGGTTTGTCATAGATAACTTTTATTGCATTGAGATAAAGACCATATATTCTGATTTTCTGTAGTTTTTTTTCTTATCATGAATGAGTGTTAGACTTTGTTAAAAGCTTTTTCTGCATCTATTGAGATGATAATATGATATTTGCCTTTGGCTCTTTTGATATGGTGTATTTCATTTATTGATTCATGTATGTTGAAACAGCCCCATATTCCTGAGATGAATCCCACTTGGACATGGTGTACAATCTCCTGGATGCTTTGCTGCTTTCTATTTGCTCGTGTCTTATTGAGGATTTTGCCATCTGTGTTCATTAGGGCAATTGGATGGTAGTTTTCTTTTTTATATAGGACTTTTCTCTGGTTTTGATATCAGGGTAATACTTGACCCCAGCAATGAGTTAAAGAGAATTGCTTTCTTTTGAATTTCATTAAAGACTTTGAGGAATATTGGCATTAAATCTTCTCTAAATTGCTTGTAGAAGTTAGTGGTGAATCTATCAGGACCTGGACTTTTCTTTGTTGATAAATTTTTAATTAAATTTTTAATTTCACTAATTTACATTGAACTATCAGAATTTTTATATCTTCTTGATTCAACTTTATATATGTATCTAGGAATCTGTCCACTTCTTCTGTGTTTTCTATTCTATTAGGGTAAAGATTTTCAAAGTAATAATTGATCATCTTCTGAACTTCCACAGGACCTGTAGTGACTTCACACTTTTCATTCCTCATAGCATGAATTTAAGTCTTTCCTTTCTTTGATAAGTTTTGTTAAGGTTTATCAATTTTATTTAATCTTTCAAAGAATGAACTCTTTGATTCATTATGGAAAACAGTGCTCTATGCAAGAAGAACCCAGAAAAAAGCAGGAAAGCTATTTTCTTTGCAGACAATGTGAACTTCAAACCAAGAATGATCAAAAGAGATAAAATAGGTCATTGAATACTTGTTTGGGGAAAGTTTCAAGCAGAAGAGATTACAATCATAAATATGTATGCACCAAAGATGGCAGCACCGAACTACATAAAAATATTAATACACCTGAAAAATCAAATAAGCTATAAATCATTCACAATGGGGACTTTCACAAATAGGTAGATCAACCAGACAAAATATAAACAAAGGAATATCAGAACTGAACCAAACTTGTAGACAAAGGACTTATAGACGTTCATAGAGTATTCCAAGAACCAACATCAGAATACACATTCTTCTCAGCTGCACATAGGACATTCTCTAAAATAGACCATATATTAGTCCATAGATCACGCTTTAGTAAACCCAAAGGAATTTAAATTATCCCATACATATTATCTGATCTTAGTGCAATGCAATTAGAAATTAATGGCAAACAAAACCACAAAACCAATTAAATAGCATCCTCCTGTACAACTAATGAGTCATAGATGAAGTTATAGAAGAAATTAAACAATATGTACATTTAAACAGAAATGCAGATACAAATTACCAAAACCTGTGGGATGCAATGAAAGCAGCCCTAAGAGGGAAAATTTTAGTGGTGAATTCTCACATCAGAAAAAGTGAATGAGCACAACTTTTACACCTAATGGTGCACCTCGAGCTTCTAGAAGAAGAGCAGGTTAAGCCCAAAGCCCATCAGAGGGAGAAAATTATAAAGATTACAGCAGAAATTAATCTAAGTTTAGAGACAAGGTGAAATATTTTATGGGGTTTAACTAATAGGAGGACAGGGCTGGGGATTTAGCTCAGAGGCACAGCGCCTGCCTGGCAAGGGCAAGATCATGAGATGGATTCCCGGTACCAGAAAAACAACAACAACAACAACAAAACAAACAAACAAACAAAAAACATCTAATAGGAGGATGCCAAAGTGCAGATATTTGGGGTAGAGTTGAGAAAGAGCTATTCTCAGAAGAAGGAATAATTGTCTTTACATAGTTACAGCTTTTATTTAATTAATTTGAATTTTATGAGGAGAGATGAGAGGAAGAATTAGGAGTTAAAATCACAGAGGAGGGTCTGAGAGAAAAACTTCAATCCCAAAGCTATGTAGAGACAATCACAGAAATTCATAAATCTTCATTGTCTTCTACATTCTTTTATTGGTCACTTAGGAAAGTGAAGCTCATTTTGTGATGGAGTTTTAGCTAATTTATTTCTCTAAATCTATACTTATTGTAATTGTTGATAGATCTCTCCTCATAGGATTCTTTGGCTTTTTTGCACATCTTCCATTGAGGATTTGAATTTTTTTGTAGACTATCTCCTCAAAGACCTTTGTATAGCAAATAACAGAATAAAGATAATATTTTGAAAGAGCAAATGTGCTTACTGTCCAATTATAAATGGTTGGAATTCCTTAAATTCAGATTTCCTGTCCAAAACAAAACAATTAACTTTGCAAACATTCATCTGATCCACCTGGCTTTATCTCATGGAACTTTAGACAACCTAACTGACGCAGATGCATTATACTGATATTGCAAGTATAGGGACAGATGTGTCTAATAAAGTATCTGTTTGCCCTGACCTAGTGACTTGTGTCTTTTCTACCATTACCCATGAAACTTTGGCAGGCTGACTTGTCATCTTTCAAGCTGGGTAAAGCCGCATACTCTTCATCATTTCTGCAAATGTTGGTGGCAGTCTCAGATGCTGCAGTCTTAGACACAGTGCTGACTATAATCACAATTTCCATTAGTTTTGACTTTGTGATTGAATTTAAATGATTTGTCTACTGAGTGGCTACAAAGAAGTATTTAAGATGCTGTATAAAGCACAGAGTTTCAACAAGGCCAATGTAAAGTAAAGAAAATTCTTTAATAAGGATATAACAATAATGAAGTTTACTTTCCTTTGAGAAAAAAAAGAAAAATAATAGTTTAATGTATTTACTATTGTATAGAAACATGTACAATAAAAAGAGAAATATTTTATCAGAGATAATTTCAGCCTAAAGTAAGGTCTAAACCATAAGCAATACCATAACTTTAAGTAAAAAGCCTAAGATTTGGGTACTCAGAGGTCTTAGATAATTCTGCTGTTGCTATGCCTGCTTCTATTACAAGAAAACAAATAGGCTTTTGTTACATAATCAAATGAGAGACTAAGATTTATAAGTATGTGACCTGCGATGACCACTGTACTATTCAGGTAGAAATCCCACAATTTGTCCTTGGCTAATTGCCTAGGAAAATAATGACTACCCTTCAGTATTTGAGAATAAAATGATTGTTTTTCTGTGATGTAATAGAAAATGCACTTAGGCTTGACAAAATTAGGTTTACTTTCACAGATACTTTTTGTTTATATATATTGTTGGAAGATAAAATAAATCATATCTTTAAAATTCTCAGTCTGAAGAATATAAAGGAACATTATCCACATACTATATAAGATTAGAACCTGAAAGATATGGGACAGCTGTAACATTATGGGAAAATAAATGCAATAAATAAGAGTATTTCTACAAGACATAAGTTGCATAATCATTCAAGTGATTATCCCAGCTGAACACAAATAGATAATTTAATCCACATGCAAGGGAATAAAAAACATTAATCTACCAGAGCAGAGTAAGAGCTATCTATGAAACAAAATATGATATAATGTTAGGGTGAAGGATCATAAGAAATAAGAAAGAACAGTCTTTTAAGAGTCTGCAACTTTTACACAATGGAAACAGTTAATAGGACATAATGAGGTCTCCTCATTGGAGTCCTAGTGTTATGCTATTCCATAGTGCTTTAAGAACTGTGTTTTCTTAGGTTTGAGTATGATCATAGTATAGTTATAAAGAGAGCAACTGGTTCAGTTTCCAGTGTGTGCAGTACATATTAAACATATTTGATCTAGGGGCAAAGGGAGAAAATTCAAATTCTAAAATATTGATAGAGTAACAGGAAATGATTAATTTGAGCTGTCATAAAATTAATGGTCAATGACTCCCTTCTGTGAGTTATAGATAAAGGGCTTTCTGGCAGTTTCATTGCTGTATCTTATGTACAAAGTAGATTTTGTGTCAGTGTGCACACTTGAATTAATAACTAACCATAAAAGTGTAGGTTTATTGAGAGTATTGTCTAGTGAGAAAGTTAAAAAAAAATAGCTCAGCAAAAGGCATACTTGAAATAAATACTATTGGGTTATTTTGTTATACCATAAGAAAGGAAGGGTTATGGAAAGGTTTGTGGTAGAGACTGTGGTCCCAGTATTGACTAGAAATGAATTTTTTTGTTTTTCCCATTTACATGAAATTCATTGTTTTGTGTATAGAACAACTATGCCAAAACTGAAGTTTATAGGTAGGTTCAGAGGGTTAAACCTTTGAATAAAATTTGTTTTCTGTTTTAGATTATATCTCACTGAAGAAGGAAAATTATTTTCCTAATATTTTCATACCATTACTGCAGCTATCTTCATCTCTAGGTTATATTTATAAAATCTTATATTTTGTCTTGCCTATATTTATTTAATTTAACTTTGTTTTTTTACTGAGTTACACAATTTTGTTTTTTTTACTGAGTTACAATGTTTTCCATGTGATCAGCAAGTTCCTACAAATCAGGTAGTCATCACTTCAAGATCCTACCTTCAATTTTCTAAAATTGTCACTGCATATAAGGCAATTAGCAAGGTAAAAAAAAAAAAGACAGCAATTGTGATATTTTTGTCCTTTTGGGGAGAAGAATATTCTTGGAAAATGACTATTAAATGGTCTCTGAAGTCAGGGATTCAGTCATTTTTTTTTCTATTGATAGCATTTGATTCTTCACTAATAATTCTAAAGGAAATCCCATAGGGATAACTATGAAGAACCTGATCTTAATCAAGTTTATTTCTATTATGGTATATTGATGTCCATTTCATCATCTCTAATTTGTAAGAATTTAGGAGTGGATATTATCGAAAAAGAGGGATGAATTTAGAAAAGAACAGAAGGGTGAAAGGAAAAGGGTTTCTACAAAGTGCAGGAGATGAAGAGGGGAGAGGAAATGGAGAGGTGTGGGACAAAGATGGAGGACAATTCGTTAAGAAAGGGGAACAGAGCCACGGAGATGATGATGACTATGGTTGGAGTCTAGGCACAACTCTGAGTATTCCCTGAACGCAATTTCTCATCAAATACAAGACCTCTGCACAGCTCATGTGAGCTGACACTTGGGCCAGCCAGTCACGTGAAGAACATCTTCTAGTCAAAATGCTGGAGCAACAAAATGGGAATGAAAAATAGGTGGTGAGTCAGGTGCAGTATTAAATGCTTGTAGTCAAAGCACTCTGAACATTTGGGGCAGGGTAATAGCAAGTTTAAAACCAGACTGGGCAACTTAATGATTTAGTGAGACTGTGAAAAGTATTAGGATTTGTTCTCTCATACTAAAAAAGGGAAGCAATAGAAGACAAAGCTTTATAGTTTATAGTCATATCGGTGTGTGCAATATTGATACCACAATGACATGATGGCTAGAGGCATTTTGTTTCTTTTCTTTTTTAGAGGATACAGATTGTTCATCTATAAGACAAAAGTACTGGTAAACAATGCATACCTTGTTTGCTCCTTCAGATACATTCCAAAATATTCTCTGCCTTCTTTGGGAGTTCTACCTGTGCAGATAACATCAACAGGTCCCCTGTCATCTGATGTTCTCTAATGCTAGAAGAAGGGAATACTTTGCAGAAGACTGAGGACAGGGGTGAGATCTAGCTAGGCATTTTTAATTTGGGTATCTCCCAGGTGAAGTGAGGTGAAATGTGTACCTCAAGTTAATGTCCCAGCTTTTCTGCATCCCATTTGACAATTCTGATAACTACCACCTTCACTAACTTCAGGTATAAAAATTGTGCTTGGTGGTTTGGATTTTCTGCATTAGTACTTGTGGTGTCTCTGTACTTTGTGCAGAATAGATTGTTTTAAATGTCCTCAATTTTAAAATGCATAATTTTATTTTTTTTATCTGCTTACTGCCACAGCATTCACTGGTGATATCTTACCAGTTGGTTCTAGATATACCTAGATCTATTTCCATCAGTCCCACTTCTATCATCTAGGGTCTTTACAGTATTTGATCTAATAAGTCCTTTTTTAGAAGTGCATTTTACATGGACATTTATGTCACATGTAATGCTAGATCTAAGACTGAAAGAACTTCTAGAGGGAATATGTGAGTTGTTTCTGGAGCTTTCTCTATTGTACTATGCTATCTTTTACTTGTTATTCAATCTTTTTAGATGTTGGTTTCTTCCTCCTTAGATGGTCCAAATGAAATATTTTTATATTCATGAACACTTAGGGTTTTATCATGTTAGGTATTTCATGGTAGGTAAAATATTAAGAAAATTTCTCTTGATTTTATCACCTTGAAGTTCTAATAGGATTTTAAATCCACCACAATGGTGGCGTAAATGTGAGGGAGGAGTGCTGGCAGAAAAGAAGGCTGTGTTCTGATTAAAATAATCTATGTGTACTAAAAATTCAGGAAAGATAGAGAGAGGACCAAAGCTGATGGAATGAAAAAGACAAGAGCTAAAAAAAAATATTAAAATTAAAATAGACTTCCAAACTGGGCAACATATATTCATTTAGACCAAACCATTTTCCTGTCACAGAAAAGTGAGCTTTTGTTTTATAACAAGGACAAGCAGACATGTACAGCTTAGCATTTTAAGAAGTATTGAACCAACTCCAGCAGTTGCATATGCATCCAAATCAGGGTGATCCTAAATGTTAAATGTCCCCTGGAATTTCTAGGTCAGCAAGCAAAACTGATGACCCCAGTATTTCTCAAATTTTGTGAAGTATTTAGATTTTCAAAAATGATTCTGTCTGGTGAACTCAGTTTATAACCTGGTGTCTCTGTGGTTATCTACTTCTTGTCTGTAAATCACTAAGACTCAAAAGAGCCCTGCCCTATTTTTTAACCATTTTCCAGCCACTTTTTGTATTATCTGATCTTTTAAACCACATGGGTTTCTTCTGTTGTATTAAATTTTCAAAATATCAATACAGTTGTATGCATTTCTTACATGATTTTAAATTGTCTTGAATAAGCCTTTGTGTCACTAGAACTTTATCATACCCACCTTAAAAGGCTCAGAAGCATAAAATGACTTGTGATGAGCAGAATCATTCTGAAATCCCCTGTTTATATTAAACGTGCTCCTGTGACAAGACAGAATTTAAAAGCCATTTCAAAATATGCAGCATATCGATGAAAAGAGTATATTTAAATATTTGTCAATCATTTTCATATTTGGATTCCTATTTGAAATAGTAGTTGATAACAGTTCCAAGATGTTTTGTATCAGTGCCCCCAGGGCTGAAGGAAATGTCTAAGACAACCCAGTTTATTTAAGGAGTGTATCTACCATCTCTGTCTCTGTGTATAGACACGACTGTGGTTGCCATTTCTACAGTGTCCAGCCTGCTGTAGGTTTCATTTCACTTTTTCTTGCCGAAGAGATTTTCTGCTAATTCCAAAGGGCAAACTTTGTTTGGCAATGCCTTACGTATGCAGCAACCAAGAGGTGTAGAGATGTTAATGTTTGGTGAAATTGCAACCAATGGAGCTCTAGAGCTGATGGATACCATTCTTCCAGAGAGAAGGTTCTAAGAAACGTCTTTGTAGCTATTGCGTGTTTCAGTGGGATTGAACTGTCAGTAACTCTTATTTTAAATCAAATTAATGATGCATCCTTGATCGAATCTTCTCTGCCTCTACTGAGCTCACCTTCTCAATCATTCTCTCTTCCTAGGTTCATTTTTCATGAGTTCCAATGATGTACATCACAGTTTTCCATCTTTATTTTTGTTATTGATTCACTCCCTCTAGATCACCTTATCTATATCAAAATTCCCCTTGACTGTCATCCTAACTCCTTGGAACTCCAGACCTCTATATACAACTGCCTGTGTGTCTACATGACCTACAGTACTGCATGTGCTTCTCAAACAAAATCAATTCCTTTTTCCTATTCTACCAAGATTTTGTTTTCCTTCCATTTTCTGCATGCCAGAAAATGACTCATCATCCACCCACAAACATAGGCAAAAAAACTTTAATCTTTCCTGAATTCATATTTTAACCTTCAACATTTCTTTAAACTGTCATGTATATATGAATACCTTTTCCCTTACTCTTCTGTTACCTGTGACAATTAAGCACCTGCCTCTTGTTTTAATTATAATTGATTGATAAGTCAAGTGCAGACATTATCACCTGAAGCTGACTTGGAAATATAGTCTTTCCATTTTAGTGGGGGTTTCACATTTCATGATTTCAGTTATAGTCCACTGTGGCCCAACATGAACAATTGACTGCCCTTCTCCAGACGTGAATCGTCTCCTTGCTTGTTATATGTCACTGTATAAGATGTGATCAAAATATATGGTGAATGTTTAAATTTAAAAGTGTATTACAATAGGGGCACATTGTCCTTAATTGCCCTTGAAATTCTCCCTTTGCTTTGGACACATACCGTCATTTGCCACTGTCTGAAACAGTTCTGGAAGTCCTTTTCTATGAGTATCTTGATCAAAAATACAGTGAATGCTATCCGAATAAAGGTCGGTTCATAAAACCATTATGGTGTGACCTTATTTATCTTATTCACTAGATTTTATACTGTGTGACTTCTAGCTCTTCCCCTATGTCACAATGACCATGAAAGGTAAATATTTTAAATTTATATATGACATCAAGACAGCCACAACAGCACAAGTAAACATATACATGAAAGAGATCTGCTTTAGAAAGTTGCAAGAAAAATTTAATAAGTGTGTTCAAAGTAATGGGGAGTATTTTGTGGGTTATTAATGACGATGCATGCTTTACTACCATTTTTTAAATTTAAACTTTTGCTATATATTTTAATCACACCTCCTCAGTTACTTGCATAGGTCATATAACACCTGTATGGGTGGTCAGATCGGATGTTGTAGTAGGTACCCCAGGGTTTATAGTCCAGCATTATTACTATATTGCTTACTAGTAGCCCCCAAACATAAGACTAGTAATAACAACTTGAATATGCCAAAGAGAAGTGAAGCTATAAAGTGCTTCTTTTTAATTAAAAAGTTAAAATTCTGAGTAAGTTAAGAAAAAATCTCTCATATTGTATCAAGATTGCTAAAATTTATGCTAAGAAGAAATCTATCCATGGAATTGTGAAAAAGGAAAAGGAAATTCCTGTTAGATTTGCTGAAACTGCAAAGATTATGGCTACAGTATGGTACATGCCTAGTTAAGATGCAGAGGAATTATACTATAAGAGTTGGCAATATGCATTGGTCTAGGAATCCCCTGGGGATCTCAGAATACACCCCCACGGAGGGGGGATGCGTTTTACATCAGAAGATAGTCTGCACCACAGATGCTGCGGAGCTGTAGCTTTGCAGCTGTTCCTAAATGACTGCTTCTAAGGCATCCCCTGAGAGCCAGTTAATATCACAAAATTTTAAGCCATGTCCCTGATCTACTGAAACACCTTGAATTTGTCACAATTTCTTGTAAAACTATAATTTTTAAACTTGTCTTACAGAAGTACCACCTTGAGTGCTTTTAAAAATACTAATGGTTCCGTCCCACAATCACAGAATCAAATGCAGCCTCATCATCGGGAATTTTTGAAGTCCCCTCAATTAATTGTAAGTTGCAGTTCAGGTTAGGCACTGTTACCAGGTAGCCTGCTTCTAAACAGAGCTCACCAGTTAAGCACTCCTGGGTTCCTGGCTGCTCACCTCTCCCTCTGGAGTTGGGCTGGAGGTTCTTCTCCTCTTGAATAATGGTGCCAAAAGTTTATTTGAAACATGAGTGGTGAAGGAGAATGGGAGAAACCAGCTCTTACAGAGTGAACTTGAGCAGAACAAGAGAAAAACAAGATAAAATAAAAAGTACATGCTGTGTCTGAAACACAGCATGGGCTTCTGTGAGAAGTCACTGTAGCAAGGTCTTCTTGATGTCTGTGTCTTTTATACTGTCTAACTCTGGAGGAAACCCATGAGAACTTCCATATATAGGTCCTAAGAGGCTGTGCTGGAATCCCATGTCTCATACTGATGTCAGGTCTAGGCCATCCTGTCAAAAGCTGCTTAGACTTCTCCTGAGAAGTCCACAGGCAGGGCTTTGGGAACTCTGGCGCCTGTGCTCCAGGTTTTTGTAATTAACAGGTCATAATAACTTCCCCAGCCATCTTTACCACGCCCTAATCTCCTATCTCAGAATTACCCTGAGGAGGGCTAAATAGAGTTGTTTAGCCTTACTGGAGAGCAAGGACTCAGAATAAACCCCAAAACCTTAGTCCCAACAGGGCAGCCATCTAGACATCAGCCTTCTTAGTTTACATTTGTTCTCAAACTGAAGGCCTGATAAGGAAACAGGGCAGTGATTCACCACTGTGCACCTAAAGCATCCAAAACTGTGACTTGAACTAAGAATTGCATTCCTGAGTCAGCCCAAAGCACATCTTGCTCTAGTCACCTTGTGCTCTGTGTCTTGGTTAAAACACTTGCCTGACGACATCACACCAACTCTTGTTCTCTGAAACTGGGAATTGAGGTATTAATTCCATCTTTCCAGAAAGCTGTAATCTTCAATTAACCTTCACCTTTTAGGGAAAGCCACGGAGCATAAAGCTTCCTGTTATGGCTTTTTTGGAAGAAACTGAATTCCACAAGCCCTACATTTACATAATTGAAGGAGACTCCTGGGGCAGTTTTTAAGCACCGACTCACAGCATAGATCTTACAGAAGGTGATTTACTGTTCTTGCTTAGACAGATTCTATTGAATACTCATCCTAGCAAATGAGATGAAAAACAAAACAAAAACCCAGATTGACCTCGACAGGATAACTGACACATATTATCCTGCTGCAGTGTTTTTTGACTTCTCTTGGTGCTGAATCTCTTCTGGTTTGTTTCTCCCTGTTAAATTCTATCTCCTCACAGAGCCTTTACAAATTAGCTCCTTTATCTCCCTCAAAGTCCTTTGTGGTGTCAGATACTGATGTTTGCTGCAGACTGATTCTTGAGTTTGAATAGTGGGAAAGGCTGTTTTTGTTCACTCAGGAAATCAAGGTTCAAATGGGGACACTACCAGAATGCAATTTAGCAGACTATTCCCACCCCTGAGGAAATGAGTGGACTTCACTTTCTTCAAAGCCTGGGAAATAGCGCCTTAGGCCACAGTGTCTAGTCTATGATTGGAAGAACTTTTGTTTTTCTTTGGCTTATGGGTCAGAACATTGTGTATCTCTGTTGAAAAATAGAGGCTGATTACTGCTGTCCTTTTAAAAAGACTTCAGATATTAAAAGTTTGTGTGACTTAGTGGCAGATCCTACTGCAGAGAACAGCAATCTGTAGAATGAAACACAATACAAATTATGATTTTACATTGGCTAAAACATGGTACGTGTTTGTCTTGTAGGGCTCAAATATTTTCTTCATTCATTAGGCTCATGACTGAGGCACATGTAACAAAAAATATATTAAGAAGAGCAAAACATAACAAATTTAACATCAACTTTACATGAAACAAAGACTTCAGAGTTAAACAAGCCAATAGTAAATAACATGTCTGGCTATCAAAAAGATTGTTCAAGGGCCTCCCAAAGAAATACACAAACCTGGACACTTTCATACTAAGTGTGATGAAGTAAATGGAAGATAGAAGTGGAATAATATAACAGGATAAACATAGGCCTATTTTTCCAATTTTTCTCTCTGTGCTTGTGTTTTAAAAAGATAAACTCATCCTTTTATTCTAGATATAGAGGAGGCTTCTGCAATGAGGAAAATACATGTACCTGTGTGCATAGATTAAATGTAAGAAAGAGGGGCTGGGGATTTAGCTGAGGGGCACAGCGCCTGCCTGGCAAGCACAAGGTCATGGGTTCAATTTCCGTACTGGAAAAAAAAGAAAAAAATCTTCTCTCTAAATATAAGAAAGAACTGCACTAAAAATTACAGTGATTTTCTCTTGGTAGTTCAATTGAAGGTGATTATTATTTTTCCTACTTACTTGATTTTGGTGAAATTTCCACATTCTTTACATTGAGTAAGTTATCTCATACAGTTACAACAAAGCAAAATAAATATGAAAACAAATATAATATCATACATTGGTTTCTATCTTGTTGAGGTATATTTGGAAATAATTGCTCCCTATGCAAGTCTATATGACTAAATAAATTAGAGATGAGAAAGGTTGTAATACTTTCACCAAGGCATTCACTCTTTTCAAAGACTCCGCCATCCCCAAGACACTGGAGGAAGTGCAGAAGGTAGACTCACACCTTGCTCGTAGGCTCTGCAGTCCCAGAGAGGGAATGGAAGAGGCACAGACTCACAGGTGAAAATAGTGTCTTTACCAGTAATCAGTAAAGTAGGATCAATGACCAATGATTGGATAGCACATTCTTTGGTAATATCTACTACTCTAGAAACCTCATACAAATTTATATTTAAAAAAAAGAGTGAGATTTTATAGGCTACGAGCTCAGATTCATAGTGTCACTTAGATTTATATTAATTTAAAATATTAAGTGTGAGGGGCTGGGGATTTAGCTCAGTGGCAAAAGCGCCTGCCTGGCAAGCACAAGGTCGTGAGTTCAGTTCCTGGTACTGGAGAACCCCCCCCCAAAAAAATAAATAAATAAATAAATAAAATATTAAGTGTGTTATTTGTTGAATATCTATGTGTATGGATTAAGATTTATTGCTATTTCATGGTTTAGCACAGAATTTGTAGTTTGCCAAAATAGTCTATATGACCGAATAAATTAGAGATGAGAAAGGTTGTAATACATTCACCAAGGCATTCACCTGGTAAGCAGAAGGATAAGAATGTATTTGTTGGGGCTGAGGATTTAGCTCAACAGCACAGTGTCTGCCTGGCAAGTGCAAGGTCATGAGTTCGATTCCCAGTACTGGAAAAAAACCAAAAAACAAAACAAAACAAAAAAATGTATTTGTTGACTAGGCAGTTAAAAATATTTTGAGTTTTTCTTCAATGTCACAAATTCTAATTATTTTGGATGCTGTGACGTAATTTTAGTATCAGCATTAGGGTAAAGAAGCAATTATGCATTTATTTCAAGGAGTTTATTTTAGTATACTGACTTCCTTTTACTTTATCTGACAGATCAAAACTTCTCTCTCTACTTTTAGGGAATGAAATCTTTCAACCATAATCACTTAATGCTTCAACTATAGTTTATAATTACATAAGAATTAACACTAGGTAATAAGCTATGTTGGTTGAAATTTTACCCTATCAACAAGTTAGAGGTATTATTAATAAGCAAATACTTTAAAATTTAAGAAATGTGCAACTGTCAGGTATGGTGGTACATACCTGCAATCCTAGCACTCAGGTAGCTGAGGCAGGAGGAGTGCCTTGAGTTTGAGACCAGCCAAAGGCCAAGATCAGCTCCATGACCAACACATTTCTGGGATTAAATATGGACACTATCACAGAATTGTAAGCACCAGTGGTATTTTACTTCTTTCATTCTCCCTTGTTTGTCTGATTGGCTATCATTCTCCTTTCTGATTGGATGTCATCTTGTTTTCTTCTGTAATCAGTAGTAATTTTTGTATTTTTTTTCTTTTTCTATTTTTCTATTTTCCTCTCCTTTCTCTCATCTCCTTTTTTCCTTCTTTTCTTCAGTTCACTTTCATTCTGTTTCTCAATTTCATTTCTTTTTTCAACAGATTCCTTACCCTCTTTTATTCTCCTAGACTCACTTTCTTTCCTCAACTACTTCTTAAATTTAAACTTTGAAGTGACTGAATATTGTCTCTGCCCTTTCTGACTCCTCCTTTGTATTTTATTTTATTCTTTCCCTCCTGTGTCCTCCAGTTTCTTGATCTTGGGTGATCATCCTTTAATGTCCATCCTCACCCTGTTATATTTGACCTCACTCATTGTTTTAGCCTATGCCCTAACCTTATTAGAACCTTACTCCCAATAGAAAGGTAAAATCAACTGACTAAGGGGAAAATCATTGCATAGAAATGTACAGTATGAATGATTTTGTTACATAATTTTAAAGTTTATTACCATGGTCAGAAGTAACAGGTTAGTGGTTACCATACTTTATCAATAGTTAAACTACACTTGAAAAAACTGTTATTATTAACTACACTACTTTAGGTAGGACGTCATACATGTTATAAATAGTTTTTCTCCCTGTATGATAACACTGTGACTATATGAGATCATAATCACCACCACAGCCCAATATCAATATATTAGTATGAGCCCATACAAATTTTGCATCTTTTACAACATGGGAAGCTAGGGCCTTGGGAGAACGATAAGAAACCAACTACATCTAGAAGATATCCCTGAAAAACAGACACCATTTAGAGAAACCTAAATACTAGGGATAAAGCTATATATAATAACAAACTGTCAAATATCAACATAGAAAAAGTATAAAAGAGAAAATAAAACATGACAAGAAGCAGAAGCAAAATGCAGCCCCAGATCCGTAGCCCACCCAGAACAAGCACAGAACTCAAGAAGATAGATGAAATTGGAAATCAGACATGAGAACATTCTGTAATGGTAGCAGCAGAAGTTAAAAAACAACTGGAAAATGCTATGGAGAAAATAACTTCTCAAGTACAGAAAGAAATGATGCTTAAAATCAAAGATATTAGAGAATACACAGACAAAAGAATAGATGAGCTCAGAAAAATGATGGAAACAAATAAAGCTCAGCATAGGAAAGAAATGGAATCCTTGAAACATATCTAAATAAAAATCCAAGAGATTATATCCTGCATTGAAAGTATATGCAACACACTGAATGAAAGAGATGATAGGCTTTCAGATCTTGAAGACAGAAACAGACGGTGGTAATGAAAAGAAAGTTATCTTAAAATCAGTAAGAGATCATGAAAAATCAATCCAACAACTACAAGATGAAGCAAAGAAGAATAACATAAGATTGATTGGGGTCAAGAGAAAGCTGGAGATAGCATAAATAACATAAAAAAAAAATCTTCTTCACAGAAATTATGGTAGAAAACTTCCCAAGCATGGATAAAGAATTTGACATACATACACTAAATGAAACATTTATAACTGCAAACATTCATGATCAAAGTAAAACTATACCAATACACATAATAGTCAAGATTCCAGAAATTCAGCACAAAAACAAAATATTAAAAGCTATTAGAGGGAAAAAAAAAAAACCAGACCACCAAAAAGGAAAGCCCACCAGAATCATGGCAGACTTCTTAACACAGACTCTCAGGTCAAGAAGAACTTCGAGTGAAGTATTTCAAGTCCTGAAAGAAAACAAGTTCCACCCCAGACTGATGTATCCTGCAAAACTATCTTTCAAAATTAATGCAGAAATAAGATATTTCCATGACAATGAAAAACTGAAAAGATTTATGAACACCAAACTAATGCTACTATTTATTTAGAAGATGTTTTTCATCTTTTTGGTCACACGACAAACTGTTTCTCACAGTTGTGGAGGCTGAGAATTCCAAGATCAAGAAATTGGCAGATTTGCTATCTCTTGAAGTCTTGTTTCTGCATACATAGATGGCTGACCATTCACCCTGTCTTCACATGGTAGAAGACCTCTGGGTCCTTTACCCTGTACAAGGACGCCAACTCCATCTTGAGGGTTACATCTCTGAGACTTTTTTCAAACTCAACTTCCAAAGGCCTTATTTCTAAATACCACTATATTTGGGGCTCAACATATGAATTTGATGAGGAGAGGAACAAGTATTGGATAACAGAAATATATTTATTTTAAACAAATGAGGGTAACCAGAAAGCAAAAATATTCTGTTACATCATGATAAACACAATCACTATTTTTTATCTTTCTGATTATTTCTCCAGAAAATCCATACCTTACCTGTGATTGCTCAAATATTATTAAAAACTCTCATCTTGGTTTCTATAAAGTGTGCCCATGAGACTATTATTAACAGTTCAATTTCTAATCCAATTCATGGCTTTCATAGTTGTCTAATACACTTAGACTAAAGTTGACATTTAAAATTATCATTATTAAATGACCAACATTGGTAATCTTTCCTGTCTTTAATTAGCAAACAAGGAAATCTCTGGGTATGTAAATTCACATGAAGAAAAAAGTATGCTGTTAATAGTATACATATCTGGAAGAGCATTGTTCTGGATACACTTGACAAAGATAACCATGAAATATGTTAAACAAGGAATGTCTTTCAAGGTAGAAAACCTAAACTACTCTAATTGACTTAAAATTCACGGCAAAAGCTGAATCCTTGATTTCTGTGTAGAAAAGGAATATCTGTATTTATGGCCTAGAGAGTATTCTATGTGTTTAATCCTTCTGAGTTTTAGCAAATGCATAGTATTTTCTATTTCCCATCCTTCATTTTTTATTGGATTTGTTAAGAGAAGTAACTTTGATAAGTTCACCATGAGGAACTAAATCCATATTTGGAAAAAAAATCACAAGAATTATAGTCTTGAAATATATTTAATAAGATAAAAGCTTGTGGGGTATTTTCTGTTCTGTGTGGAATTAGAGTGTTTCTGCTGTACTTGAGAGAATTACAGCATAATTTAGAAGGCTTTTTGTTTTTAACTTGTGGAACTTGTGTTTAGGTTCATCTCATTTTCCCTTATTCTACAGTTAAATTTTGTCAGTCCTTGCAGTTTAATTTAATCTGACATCACACACCCTTAGTATGTTTTGCGTATTAAGCCAGGATAGCTCTGATTTTAACATTTGCCAATCTATGTGGCATAAATACTCCCAATATGACTAATTCCAATAGTTATCAAGAGTTTAACAACCAGATTTCCATATTTCTGAAAATATTGTCATAAGCTTTTATAAACCAATTCCAAAATGTCCCTGGATAGAAGAAAATGCAATACCTCAGAATTCCATTCAACCTTATTATATCCCATTTCTACTGAAATAATCAACACAGTGATTAAAACAGAACAGTTGCAACAGCCAAGGAATCCCATATTACAGACATAACTTGCATTCCAGGAGAATTACAAGTGAGGATGGACCCTGCGTTAGCAAAACTAAAATGGGACCAGATAGGACAAAATAGTTTAGACAGTTTTTTCCACATAGTCATTGAAAGATCATAAGATTTCCTGTTTGTTTATCTATCTGAAAATATCCATTTGACAAAACATCATTCTTTCATGAATTGTTTGGCTTTCAGTGGAAAAATATCACACTGCTTCATATTTTTCTATTTTACTTTCATGTTACTTATGTAGGTCAACAAATAACATTGTTCTATCCTGTTTAGTGGAGCTTTGACAGACACATAATTAGTAGAAAACGATCATTTTATTATAAGTTTTGCATGATGAACATGCCTCCTGCTAAGTTATTAAATTTTCCAAAGCAGCCAGATGGACTGAGAAGAATCCACCAATTCTGTGCATGGAAAACAGCAGGATGATGTTATAGTAACTAAATTTAACCAAAATAGCAAATGTGAGCATTGTACCCATGACACAAAACATTCTTATTTTCAATAATATTAGTATAGAAGAAAGTACATGCCTGATGAGACTTTTAAAATTCAAGAAGTAATGATATATGAAAGAAGTAAACAAAGCTGAAATGCAAATGAGCTTAGACTTAGAACTCTGTAACAATTAACAATGACTATCCAAGGGAAATAAGAACTCTCAACCTCAACACAGATAAAATGAAATGAAAAAAAAATGTTGAATGAATTATTAATACTCTTAACAAGAAAAATTAGAAAAATATGTAAATTGCATATTACAGTGTACTAAAAATACACACTATGAGAAAGATGAACAGTGTAAAATTTATATATGAACAGTGCTATAAAAATTAAAATATACATAAAGAAGTTAAAAATAAAACACATAGAATACTAATTAAATCTCATTAGAGTGAATTGAACATATGGAAATGGACATAGATCATTTCTTACATGTTTATGCAAAATGTAAACATAATTTTAAGTGTATCAATATAAATCATTCTGTAAACATTTCAAAAACTTGCAAATCTATTCCAAAAATGGGAAAATGTATTTAATGCTGAAAGTATTCTTACAATTAGTGTGAATAGCATAATATGTGAAAATCATAAAAGAATATACAAGCAATTTATTTATTTATATATGTTTATTATTTATCTATACTACTGCAGTAGATTGTCCTTCTAAAGAAGAGAAACTGGCAATCATATGTTTCCTGTAATAGATATTGAATACCTAGAAACGCTTCTAGTTATATTAGACTACCTTACTTAAAATATGTATAAATGTTGTTTTGAGATATGAAAATATACCACTAGGAAGTAACCAGAAATTTTTCATTAGAAAATAAATGTTGAACAAAAGCATATAGTTCCTACTAAAGTAAGAGTTATTTCTGCAGTGTGACATCTATCCATTGTTCTATTTTTCTATGTAAATGCTCTTTACATGTATTCATTAAGCATAGAGTAATTTTATTTTTTAGTGAACTCCAATGAATTCCAATAAATCATTCTCTTCTTTCTCTGTTTTAAGGCAGAAAGAAAGCAAGAAATATTGTTCCATGTTTTGTAAACTGAAGAATATGAGCTGACAAGACATTTTAAAAATATAAGAAAAACTGTTGTCTTTGCTCTTTCTCTTATAGGTCACTTAGTTGCTGCCTAAAGGTCATGTGACTATTCAGTGCTAAACATGATGAAACTGGTAGTAATGAGGATAATAATAATACTATACACCTGTTTCTGCATTCGAGTTTGTTCGCCTTCTTCTGTTCCTTTAGTTCATTTTTCTGGCTACAAAGCAGCCTCCTATGGCCTAAAAAAATCACTTTCCAGTAGACAAAAGTATTTTGAAGATGTTGCTGACATAGTCGTTATTCAAAAATCCATAGTACCAACACATATAAGTAGGAAGCATTCTAACATTTTCTCTATTTTCATATGTAATACAGATGCCTAATATATCCTTCAAAAATGATATCTGCTGTGATTGAAATACTTTGTCAGTTAATAAATTCATTCTAATAATTTACCAAGTATGAAATATGTTGCACCCAATTACTTTGGACTGAGTTAAATTCCTCTGATTTGGTATTAAATGAATTTTAAGGTAAAAATTTAGTCCAGATACTTGTCATTTATTAGGTGTTGCATATCCAAGCTAGAACCTGTAGTGTCTGTTGCCTTAGGATTCACTAACCTGTCTAGTCAAAACCATTTGTTTGTTATTGTCAGGCTTTCTGAAACCTATTAATAAAGAACAGCAAAGTATCACTGTCATTATTATTCTTCAATGTTTTTCTGTGATTCTCTTTTTGAAATTTTGTAGTTTAATTGTTGTATTTTAGTGTAACTGCTTGTACTTGTCAAGCCATCTTCTGCAATTTTAATGTTTTTTTTTCTAAATTCCTAAAACTTTCCATAACAAATAATTTTTCACTTATATGTTCTAAAAATAGTGAATTTGAAATAAGAAGAATCTACAGATAGATCATCCAGAAATTAAATAATTACTCTTTATGACAAGTTTTGTTAATAGGGAAAAGCAACATAAAATATCTTATAGGAATACAGATCCTTGTGCAGGGAATGTAGCTCAGTGGTAGCATGCATGCCTAGCATGACTGAGGCCTTGGGTTCAACCCCAACACTAAAGAAGCGTAGACAATCTAGGCTTGAAACAAGATGTCTTAAATTTAAATCTTATTTGAATAAAAGGGGTAACAAGCTACTAGGTGGTAGCCCCAAGGCCTTCACAAAATTCCTTAAACTCTGTCTCAATTTCCTCATCTGGAAATAAAAATATAATACTATTTCCTCATAAGATTATGTGAAGTTTAAACTAACTATTTCAGTATTTCTTAGTACAGAGCAAGTTACGTATATGTGTTGAATAATGTTCACAAATATTGTATCATTATATTCAATATATAAAATTGTGATGATTTTTCGATTACAATTTTCTGTAGAATACTTTGTCATGAATGATCAAACAGCACATTTATTTTCTGAAGGAAATATCTTTCTCTTCTATCATCTACTTAGTTTTTAGGAGTGATGTTGGATGCTCACATCATATTTCAGATGTTGCAAATACACTTATAACCAAGAAGAGTGTTTCTTTATAAATAATGAAGGTCATATTGAGAGGATGCTGGTCTACCTACGTTTTTACTTTCAATGACTTCCTATCAGGATGGAATCTTAAATGTTTAGCATATTTTACATTACAGAAAGTTAACTTTCAGGCAGTGTATTGGAAAAATTTGTCTTTTGTTAGTTATAACTTATAGATTATCTTGTAACTTATAGATTATCTTTTCTCCCCTTAATGTTTGTGTTAAAGAGGTTGTAATGTAATGGATAGTGGCAGAATGGTCACTCACTAAATGGTGCACTTTCCAGGAATCTCCAAATCCCTGGTTCTCCACTGTGCTTGTGGCTTTACTCACACAGGTGTATGTGCCGTCTCCTCAGGGCACACTGACGGGCTCCTCAAGCCTGTCTTGGATGTCTGGGCACCTCCA
Source organism: Chinchilla lanigera (assembly GCF_000276665.1). Taxonomy (NCBI): domain Eukaryota; kingdom Metazoa; phylum Chordata; class Mammalia; order Rodentia; family Chinchillidae; genus Chinchilla; species Chinchilla lanigera. The sequence continues at coordinate 9,445,238 of NW_004955425.1, read as the reverse complement.
TTGACCCTTGAACTCATGGGTTCTAAATCCCTGCAAACCAGTACTATGTGGGGGAAGCCAAGGCCTGCTACCAGCTCGCACAAGTGCTGGGGCCCATAGATAATGGCTGCAGATGGCATGACAGGATTCTTTGATATTTCCTCCACCAGATTCATTACCGCATGACCCTTAATCTCATTCCCCGACAAAGTCTCCAAACATGAGCAAAAGGGAGACAAATTTTCTGCCTGGGTGTAACATATGTTCTCTAGGCTAACTGTCAGTGCAGCCTTTGCTTCAGCTGGACCCTCCTAAGCCTGGCCTTTACTATGTCCATCCCTATCAGCATTCTGGTCTTCTGAGCTCAAACAAGAATTAGCCCACATCTCAAACATTTCAAAATTCCTACCACAAATCAGTCTCAAAGGCTTCTAAACCAACCCATCGGGTATAGTAAAAGCAATGACCCAACTCTTGACACCATTTTCTGAATTCATGAACTGTCCCATCATGGACACAATACCCAACAGCTTCAATTACAAGGAGAGGTTTACCCTAGGTAATGGTTTTCACTGCCTTCAGTCCATGGTTCTCTGGCTCCAAAGGAGAAATGGCATGGCACAAGGGCATGGAAGAGGAAGTGGCTTACCACATGCCATTGAAGGGTCAGTGAGAGATGAGGAAAACTGGCAAAAAGAACACAGCTTTCCAAGACACACCTCAGCAGCCAATCAGGCCCTACCTGCAAATGTAAGGATTTAGTTTAACAAACCTAAGTCATAACAATGATGTACAGACTCTATAAGAACATTAGACTCTTCTCCATAATTAGCTTTAAACAATGAAATAGTAATGGTTGCTAGACCGGCGTTAAAGCTCACGGGTTGATTCCATGCCTAGCCAAGGCAAGGCCCTTAGGTCGACACGTAGCATTGCAGAAATTCAATCTATCAGTCAACCAACTAATCAATATCATAGATGCTACATACAGTAAGGTATAATACTGCTTGTCAATATTACTGGTAGCAAGCCTTTATTAAAACCCATATTATTCATTGTAATAAAAAGCATACATACTTTCATGTTGCCAATACTATGTAATTAGCTTTATTAAACTTACTCCATTATCTTGAAAGAAACATCATATTGGACAAAATGAAAAAAAAAAACGACAAAATAATTTGTACTTGTGCCTTTTATACCTATAATAGTTATGCTTAAATGACAAAATGTGAGAGGTTCACATTCATATGGATATAAATATGAAATACTTTAGCATTAATGTATGCCACATATTGATAGACATTTTTATATAATAATCTTAAACCCCAAATTGCAAAATATAACACTGTAATACCTTTCTTTTCAATATTCTAGAATATTTCATGATATTTACATTTACCATACATAAAAAATATACTCAGCCAGTTAATGTAATAGTTTTTTCTATTTGTCATTGCAGGCTGCACTTACAATGGGCATCTCACATATAAAGAATGTTTTGTTTTTAGTTTCTATTCATCTACATGCAATACAAGTATTGTTACTGAGACCGTGTGCACTGAGATGACATAGCTTCTTCTTATACCTAACATGTATATATGTGTGGACCTATTCTGTAATTATTATAATATGAGATTCTTGACTTTATGTATTTTTATTGATTTATTGAATTATATCACATAACTATATTTTAATGTATAAACAGAAGATGAATGATCATAAACTATACCATGAAATAAACTTTTTTTTTTTTTTCTGAAACAAATTCTTGTTTTAAATTACTGGTTCATTCTAATTTGTGTTTTTATCATTGACTTGTTTTCTTGTACTTTCATGGGTCATATTAAAGTAGAAAGCTAAGAAAAATGGGACGAGGTATAATAAGATGACATTATTTACCCTTTCTTTTAATCCAATTACAGCGTAGCAAACTAAATGTGCCAATACTTCTGGCATGCACTGATACTGCCCCCTAGTGGTGACACAGATCGTCCGTGGCACATTTCTTAGCTAATGTATTTCAGATAAGCAACCCCAGTTAGAGGTTAATAATCAGATTATGTTATTAAATGAGGACTTGGAACAAGAATTGAAATTTTGTTTGTGTTGGCTGGTACCCCTAGGAAAAATCAAATAAAAGTAATTGATACAAATCTTAAATGAGTGCCTGGGAAATACATTAAAATATCATAATTATTTGTTATATTTAAATTATGCTCATCTTTCATACAAGTATGGTTGTCACTTACAAGAGAATTGTATTTTCTTGAGTACTTGTAACCTTTGTAGTTTAACTTTTAAAGTTATGCATAACTGAGTGCTAAATACACTTAAATCATTACATATAAGGATTAATTCACTTTAGACTGCCACTATAGCATTAACATTTTGAAAAAGGGCATTACAAGAATATTTTTATGGGGAACCACAGGAATTAGTATGAAATATTATTAACACACTATGTGGCATACAAAATCTAGCATAGTTTTTCCTTCTCCCCCTGCTGTTTGCTTTAACCTCCAATACTTTTGTTAGAATTGTGCTTGATGAAGACTAGTTTGTTATTCAACACATTAAAACCAATCATCTAAATGAAATATAAGATTTATTATTAGCTGTCGCATCCACCTGAAGTAGTACTGAGAGTAATTACGTTTTAAATAATTTTATTACAAAGTCTGACCTAATATGATTTTTGCAAAATGTATTATAATACTGTTTTAAGAACTGGCTATTGGATTTAAAAGTGATGAAACTAATTCTATTAAGAATTACTAACATTTGTTGTAAAGGAAATAGTATCTGAGATATCAGACGTTATTCCAGAGAGTGTAGTACTGCAGAAAACTACAGATATTCTACTTTAAAGAACTTTATAGGCAAAAAAGGTGAAATAATCAGGCATCTTTACAATGTCTCAGCAATATATATATTATGCATTTCAGATATAAGACTATATATCAATACTTACTGTTTTCTAAATTAATGGAGAACTTTGTGCCTGCAGTCTGGCTTTCAATCTGTATAAATAATAATTAATTTTATAAGATTTTATAAGCTAAATCAATGAATCTGATGCTGGAAAAATGAAAGGGTTTGAAGGGAAAGGGGAAAAAACTGAAACGAGTTATGTCCATGTACCAGCATCCTGCAGTGAATGCAATCACCATGCACGGCAAATATGGACTAATAAAAGTCAAAAAGAATACAGTAGCAGTAATATGGAAATGTTATATCCACGTTTCTTCAAACACTGTGATTCTGATTCTCACTGTTTCACAACTTTTTGTTGACACATGTATAGAAATAGGTAATGTCAGAGAACTGAGTGCGGTGATAGAATATCTTAGGCTTTTCCCCTGGGAGAATGGGAAGCACTAGGATTTTCTCTTGAAGGTAAATAGTTCTAGTTTCCTGCAGCTGGTGCAAGCATGTCTGTATCACTTTAATGTGCACCTGTAAGCTGCTACCTGCAGTCACAACAATATTACTCTGATATTAAATACAGATTTTGCTCCAGGGCAAGATTGGAGAGGGTGTGACCCTAGACCTTTTCTCAGCTAGAACAAGAACAAACTTGAGCATTAAGACATCATCTTTCTGGTTAAAAAGCAACCAGAATATACGACTTTACTATTTCAGAAAATATTAAACCTTTACCTTCTACTGAAATGCATATTAAATCTCTTTCTTTTATTAGATACCCCTAACCAAAATAACTGATGATAAGTTAAAAAGCTCATTGTTTTTCTACAACTAGTAAATAATTGATATTTTCTATAAACTTATTTTTCTTATTAAAATATTTTTCAAATTAACTAAAATAATACCATTGTTCAAAATATTCCGTTCATCAGTATTATTTGTAAAATTCATTTGCAGAAAAATATTATTTTCTTATAAGTATTCAATGCTTTTAAATGTTTGCACTAGCAATTAAATATAACCTTAACATTGGATCTGCTAATGGAGTTAATGATCACTAAATAAGTATTAGTTTTCACTGCCCTCCCTCACTGATAAGCGTTTAAGGAACAGTTATATTCAGGATATTGTTGTGAGAAAGGAGGTGCTTTTTATATTTTGATGACTAGCAATAGTAATGTCACTAACATTCTGATTAAATATCCTTCAAGCAAACTGGTGTGTTGGAAGGGTATGCACCTTTCTTTCTCAGTGGACTAAGTACTTTGCTGTGGAAGCATGTATCAGGGCTTAGCCTAGCCTCGTTCTGCAGAAACTGCAGACAACTGTCTTCCAGAGAAAGTCCAGACACGCTCTTTTTGATTTTCACAAAAAAATTTAGAAAGGAGAATCCTGTTGCATCCAATATGGAAGTATACAAATCCTCCTGATTCTGTAGAAGGAGTAGATTTTGTTTATTTTAACAAAAATCTTTAATCCTAGGGAAATACAATATAACATAGAATTACAGGTTTACTTGTAGACCATTGACTATAAGACTGTTTTCCTTTGGCTTTTAACTGGAATCTTTATGACAATTATAAAAAACAATGCAGTAACATTATATCAGGCAGATGTCAAGAAGAAAAGTGATAATTTTCTCCTCTTTTATTTTAGTTAATTAGCATCATTTAACTTATTTTTACCATTGTGAACTGTTAGGAAGAGCTGGCGTTAAAGCTCTTGTGACTCTATGTTGCCCTTCATAAATGATTTTTAACAAGCCTCAAGTTATCGTTCAATAATTTTAGTTGCAGAATATTATTTACATTCCAATCTGATGAAATTACAAGATCCTTTGAGTTTGTGAAAGATGAAACTAGTGGACAATATAAAACCATTTGTGAAGAGTTAATGTTTTTGTTACATAACCTTATTCAACACCCTTAAACTCTACATTCATATTTTCCCGGGATAAATACTTAGAGTAAAATAATATTTTTTAAATAACAACTTCTCAATTCCTCTAATGTGTATTTCTTCAAATAAAAACTAAATAAATGACTTGCTCCCTTCATACAAATTCAAAAATAGGTTTTCAGCTTCTAAGTATTTAAAATTCAATCTGATACAAATAGATGGTGCCTCCATTCAAGAATTTGTTTTTCAGACAATTTGGTTCAAAAACAGAAGCATTAGGTAAAAGTTTGTTATTGTTTGCAAACTCTATACCAGGTGATAAATGTCAGCGCGGCCATCTTTCCCGGAATCGTGGATGGAACTAATTAAGCCTGTGAACTGAGGTTCCACTGTACTGAATTGACTTTTAAAATGATCCTCCTTAGAAAATTAGACATAGAAACCGTTATATGTAGTTCTTTGGTCAATACATGGGATATTTATGGCTGTGCCCTGCACGCATGTGTACTTTATACTATAAATATATAAATTAATCTTATGCATATAATAGAATGCATATGTAAATACACACATGCAGAATTCCCAATTTTACATTATTCTTCTGTTGTAACAGTCTCACCATCTATACAAAATTATTATTTAAATTTTTGTTTCCATAGCAGTTTTATCAACTGACATCAAATAACTTAATCTACTCATATATTACTGATAAAATGTTTCAATGCGCCAAAATATCCTACAAGACAGACCTTTTTAAAATTGAAGTAACATAGGAATCCACTTATATTCCAAGCTAACACAAGATTGGTTTATGTTTATTAAAACAGTCTATGGTCACCCAATCCTGGACATGTTCAATCTCCTCTTAGAGTTAGGAAAGCCGGACAAGTTCAGTTTTGTTTCTTTATGGAGAATACACCATTTGAGCATCTTCAGGGTTTTATTAATCCAAGTTTTTTGTGACAATATATGTACATAATTACCTTGGTCATAAGTTGTAATACACATACGAGCTACTCTATTTCAATATTTTAGTCATATATGTATATGCATCTTTTATTTTCTAAAGTTAATTTAATTGTATTTTAATAAATTTTTTAAAAAACATAGATGCCATATGGAATTCTACCTTGAGTTTTTTTTTCCTGCATCTTTAAAACATTTCTGATTGGATAGACTCTACATTTTGACTTTTGAGGCTTCAGATGTTGTGTTAAGATCTACTATTTTGCCAGCCATGGCAGCAGACGCCTGTAATTCTAGCAGTTGGGAGGCTGAGGCACCAGGATCGTTGTGAGCTTGAGACCAGCCTGGGCTACAAAGTGAGCTCAAGGCCAGCCTGAACTGCATAGCAAAACCTTTTCTCCAAAAGACAGAAAAAACAAAACAAAACAAAACAAAACAAAACACTACTTTTTTTTTCCTATATAAATCTTCAGTGTCTTCAAGTCTGCCATTGTAAATTTGAAAATCCACTCTCTTTCCCCTTTGGAAAGCACTGCCCCAGTCATCCCCCAATACATATTTACTGTAACAGTCTCTAAGATTGCTCTATGATTTTGTCTCTATCAACAATAATCCCACCAAGGTTATACCCTGCAAGACACAAATAGCGAACCTCTGCCAAGATAAATTCTCATTAATGTTCTTTAAACACCTCAAACTACATCTGTCTGTCTCTTTCATCAAATCTCACCAAAAACAGTCCCTGCAAAGTTTGGTATGTTTCAGCTGAGCTGGTCTGACTTACCAAGATATTTGATATTTCCTAGGTCTGTTTCTTGATGTGTATATGTACTTATTCTACTGCCATGTCCCAGAAAGTGTGCATCAGTTAATTCCTTTCTGACATTTTAATTAAGTACCTTTACATATGGAGTCAAAATGTAAAGCAGAGCATAATTTTATACATTTATAAATTATTGAATAAATCTACTATTTTATGAATAAAGACACTGGAATTAAGAGAAATGAAGGAACTAATCCAATGTCTCATAAACACCATGAGACAATGTATGTTTTATTAAGTATACTTTAATCATACTTGCATTCAAGTAATTGACTTATGTTTGTTTCATGGATCTTCAAGTAATATTTTAATGACTTGTAAAATAACTTTATGGTAAAGGATTTAATTTTATGAATAATTCAAAACCAGAAGAACAGTGCAAAAACATTTTTTTAACTGAAACTCTGAAGAATGAGATGCTAGCACAATGTCCCTGCACTCTAAGATATTTTGGAGGTTATTTTATACAAACAAGTGTATTCTTTTTTTGGGAGGGTGAGAATTTTGAGATAGAGTGTCAGTATGCAGTTCAGGCTGGCCTTGAACTTACTTTGTAGCCTAGAGTGGCCTTAAACTCACAGCAATTCTCCTGCATCAGCCTCCCAAGTGCTGAGATTACCAGCATGCACCATCATGCCTGGCAGCAAGTGCACTCTTATATAAAACTGTGAGAAAACTATCAAATTGAAGAAATGAATATTAATGTATTACAACAATCCAAATGTAAAACTTTCATTTTTATATCATTTTTTTCTTAAACTAGCATTGAAGATCAACTATCTTGAGAGTATTTTTTTCTGGTACCAGGAATCAAACTCACAACCTCGCACTTGCCAGGCAGGCCCTGTGCCTCTGAGCTAAATCCCTAGCCCCATCAACCTTTTTGAGAAAGTTTTCCTTTATCTTCATAGAACTCCATTCAGTCTGCAGTCTCTCAGTTGGTCATTGCAAATGATATTGGTTTTCACAGATCTTTCCTTTGGCATTGGCTTCTGAGAGCTGCCCACTCTAAAATATGTTTGAGACTGATATAGGTCCACTGAATTGCATCTATGCCTTGATATACTTACATTATTATAAGGACGTGTATGCTTAGAAATAAGAAAAGGAACCTAAGTTTTGGACAGTGAGACTTTTGACTATAGAAAATTACACTGACATTCTGATATTCCTATCATTCTTTCCTCTTTTATTGTTATGAAAACACAAAGAACTGGATATACTTCCCTATGAGTGATACTATGTAATACTTCATTTCTGTGCTTGGGTTACTTCAGTTAGACTTGTGACCTCAAATCCATCCGTGTTGTTCCAAATGAGAGTATTTTAACACGTTTTGTGCCTGAGTAATATGACACTGTATAAGAACCACATTTACTGTACCCATTCATCAGTTAATGCACAGTGAGGTCATTTTCATTTCTTGGTTGCTGTGAACATTGCTATAGTGAGACTGCCAGATCATGTGGTAACTCTGCACTTATTTATTTTTGTTTTGTTTTTCCGGTATCAGGAATCGAACTCACGACCTCGCACTTGCCAGGCAGGCACTATGCCGCTGAGCTAAATCCCCAGCCCCTAACTCTGCATTTAAGTTTTGAGAAACCTCCATGCTATTTTCTGTAACGACTATAATAATATACCTTTGCACCACCAGGGTGAAAGATTTGCCTTTTATCTAAATCCTTCCCAGCACTTGTCTGTTCTCATTTTGAAAACATGCATTCTAACTGAGAAGATCTGTTAACTCCTTTTGGGTTTATCCTGTATTTGTCTGGTGATTAGTGGCACTGAACATTGTTTTATAGTATCTGTGGACATTTTGCATGTCTTTCTTTTAGAGATGTCTATTTAAAACTTATAACTTTTTTTCAAAACGATGATTTATGATTTTTTTGTATTTTTTGGATATCAATCCTTTGTCCTATAATAGTTTGAAAATATATTCACTCCCGTATAGAAGAATTAATCAGTTTATTGTGCCTTTGCTGTGTAAAAGCATTGTAGTTAGATGTAATCCCATGCAGCTATGTTACTTTTGTGTTGACATTGTTGCCCTGGTGATAAAACCCAGGGCCTTGTACATGCAGGACAAGTGCTCTAAGACTGACCTACACCCCAAACTCGTTGACTATTTTATATACTGAAAATTTCATGTAACCCAACTGAGAGGTAATTCAACATTCACTAGACACAACTCTCTACAATATTTTCTTTTTAAGAGAGAAAACCAATAAAAATAATGATACAGAATTTCAAAACAAGATAGTAGGAAATTAACAATGCTTAAAATATTCCATATTGTTACCTTCAAAGTAGCTGCTCAGATTACAAGATATAGGTATTAAAAACATCCAACAATGTAAGCACAAACCATTTTTTCTATGAATTAATAGGAATTAAAAGTATAATTATCTTACCTAATAGATATATATAATTTTTTTCTTTTCCCTTCCTTCTTTTCTCCTTTCCTCCATCCCAGTTGTCCTTACCTTTTGATCAGTTTCTTCCCCTTTTGTAATATCTATTGTACATTTTGAATCTTATTTATTCTTTCAGTTTCTTACACCAGGGAGACAATATGATGTTTACATTGAATTGACTGATTTATTTCACTTATGAGTATGGTCTCTACTTGCATCCATTTATGGATGAAAACCTCAAGGTTGCCCTTTTTTATAGATGAGTAGTAATCTGTTGTATAAAAATGCCACATATTTTTTAGCCATTACTCAATTGATGGGCATTTGAGTTGTTTCCAAGATTGAGCTACTACAAATTGTGCTGTTATAAACAGGGATGCACATATACCACTGTGGTATGATGTTTTCAATTTTTCTGGAAAAATACCCTGAAAGGGAATAGCTGGATCCAATGGGACCTCTAATCCTAGTTTTGTGAGGAATCTCCGCACTGAGTTTGATAATGGTTATATCAGTCTAAACTCCCACCAACAGTGGAAAAGAGTCTTTTTTCGCAGAGACCATTCAACATTTTGTTATTGGTTGATTTTTTTTTTTTTTTTTTTTTTTTTTTTT
>NW_004955425.1:9372800-9428560 GCF_000276665.1 Chinchilla lanigera | reverse complement strand
GCGCTTTTCGGCTGGGAATCGCGGTGGTATGAGTCCGGCCCACTCTCGGACCCAGGAGCCCTGCAAATAAATATGTATGCATGCATGTATAACTTTATATTATAGAGATTATACATTCTGAATTGCCATTTAACACATTTTGAAAACATCAAAAATTCCCCCAGAAAACTAAAACTTTATAAATGAATAAATCTTGAACAAATTAAAAATCTCATACAATCCATAGCAATTTTTTAAAAAATTAGCTTCAAAATAAAAAGAAAATCTAAGAATAGCAAATGTTTATAAGATGTGGTACAAAGAACATTGCATGTAAAACTTATGAACAGTGAAATTTTTCTGTAGTTGTAAAATAATAACTAAATGAAATATATCATCGTTACATTCATTTAAATACCATAAAATAAGTATTCCAGAGTGAACAGAAAAAATTTAAAATTTATAAAATAGAATGCAATTAATCATAAATGGCAAAAAGAATAACATCTACTAACTAAGCGTTAATACTATTGCTAAAAATTGAATTAAAATGAAATGCTTCTAGTGTAGTGAAAGCAGAGATATTAAAATGACAAGGAAGGACAACAGTTCAGGAGAAAATTTCATGTCTTATACATCAACCCATTTATCATTTGGTAAATTGCTGATTTTAGTGTTAAGTAATTTGCACAAAAATGAAAATTTTTCCTGACAGATATCAAAGCAGATTGATACATTATGAAAAGTGCTGTGATTTGGGGCAAGCACACTCATGCACAAAGTAAAATTATTTCCAAATCAGAACAGTAACGAGGGTAAATTCTTTTATGAATCAGAAAAAAGAGCTAAACAATTAATAGAAAGTTTACTAAGTAGTATAGACTGTAAAAAAATTTATCTACATCCTAATTAAGCTTTAGTTTTTAGTAGTAGTAGCCTAAGAACTCACTGTTTTATTTTAGCTACTTAACCAGTGTTTTGGGGTCTCACAAGTGCCATCAATTACTTACAAGAACTCATCGATTTGGGGCATGGACACACTGTTAGAGAAAGAGGGTCACCGCTCTTGAGGAAGGTAAGGTAGAGCAGGAAAATACTTCATGAAAAGGTTTACATACATTAATAAGGTCACTTAAGGTGATGGTAAGTATTTTGAAGAAATCATAGCAATAGATGGATAACATCTCTATAACTCTTGGGTCACGCTTAGTATTAACTCATCCAATATGATCTTTCTGAGAAGGTGATCTTGAAGATGAAACCTGAATAATAAAGAATCAACTTTAACAAGACTGTGGAAGGAGGTGACTGTTAAGATTCTTCCACAGAGAAATAGGGAAAAAGAGCTGTACAGTTTGAGGAATAAATCAGGCCAGTGTGGCTAAAGGCTAATAAATCAAAGGTGCAAATGGATGGCAGAAGTTAAAATTAAAGCCATGAGCATGGAAATTTGGTCCCACTATGGTTTCAGTCATGTTTCAATATGAAACCAGATAATTGACACACTGTGGCATATTTTAAATTTAAGATTTTTACTTTTTGAATGTATCACATGTATATCTACAGACATATCCAGTTCCTGTAGAGGAAACTTCCAAATTAGTTTGCTGAATATCTTCACTTTTCATTCAGATGTTTTACAATTGGCATACAAGGAAAAGGTTAGTGATAAAGAAAAAGATATATCCTTGAGATATTTTAAAGTTTTCTGTTTATTATGCTAGTGATTTGGGAGCCTGTTAAAAGGCCATCCAAAAATAAGCATTTGATTATTATATCTCAAACGAGAACTGTTTAGAAACTTTGATATTTTCACTCAGATTTAGAATGACTTTGTTTTCATTGTTTCTTAGTTAAAAATTGTCACAATGAAAATTATCACAAAGCTTTGTTGATAAAGAAAATTAGAAGTGAATGAAAATTCGTTAGTGCATTATGTGTGATTTGCCTTTGACATCGTGGTTCTTTGGGATTAAATGTATCAGTGAAAACCATGCATGTGAAAGTTTTAGGCTTTATTTTAATATCACCAGCTCTCTTTGTTGTAGCAAATACTCTATTTCAGGAACCAGAGAATCAAAAACTAAACACTTATTCATCAAATGACACTGAACTTAATATTTTCTGAGATGTTTAGTAGTGGTTACATGCTTCAGCTTTATGTATGTTGTGTGAATACATGCACAATTTTTAGATGCACTAAATGCTTGCAAAAGTGTTGTTTGTATGTCACCATCATAGATGAAAAGATAGAAGAGAATGAATTTTTCTATAGCATATCATATGATCTATTAACTCCATCAAATAATCAATCAAAGAAGATTTTTAGATGGCTACATCCATTTAAACACATTATTGTTAACAGTAGTGTTAGCTGTAGTAATTCTAAATGATTAATTTTACACCAATAGAAAGAATCAAAAGAGTATATAATGGAATCTTTGCTATTACATATGTGATAGATAGATACATAGTGATAGCTAGATAGGTAGATAATAGATGACAGGTAGATAGATAGATAGATAGATAGATGATAGATAGAAAAATAGACACAAAGAATGTATGTATTCAGTGATTTCTAAAAGCATTTCTTTACCTGGATCTTCACAACTTCATAAAGCTGGGAAAATTGGAACTGTTCCTTGTACATAATATTCTCATATTGCATCATTTGATTCTGGGTTGCAATAATAATAATATCATGAATTTGGCATAGTAAAATGTAAAATATTCAAGTGAACAGCATTTTATGAAAAATAGTATATTTTTGTGAGCTATTTACTTTCTAATGTCTTTGAAGTCTTAGAAGCATGAGTCTTTGTATTCAAGTGCTGGATTATGAAGTATGTGTGAATGTGGAAATAATTTGGACAGCTTTACGGAGAGCCTGACTTGTAATATTATAAAATGAAATTAACAGATTTATTTGAACACTTTTAGTGTGATTTATAACATTTATGAACATCTGTTTGTTCTGCTCTCCAGTAAACCTGCCAATTAATTTTAGTAATACAAGAAATATGCCCTCTTCAAGAGAAACACACACACACACACACACACACACACACACGCTTTGTAGGAAAAAAATTATTTTCATCTTCTTTCTTTAGTGCCTTGTGTCTAATACCATGGAAATAATGGCACAATAAAAACTCTATTGGACAAAAAATTCTTCAAGGCTGACATGAAATTATACTCTCAGTACCAGGAGATGTACATGATAATATTGTTTCAGAATTAAAATGTGAGTGAAAATCTCAGAATCTTTAATTTAAGGATGTCGAGATATACTATGCCACCGCTTAGAATACGGAGTAAATTTACTGGCTAGCAGAAAGAGCTATATTTACAACACATCTAGATTTCCTGAGTTAGAGGAACCATTACATAGAAAATTATTAAGGGAGCAAAAGGATATATATTTTCATTCAGCAAAAGTACATAAAGACACGATAAGTCATGGAGGTTAAAATATGGGCTATAAAGTTCCTCAGCCTAGTATTGAGTGGACAATATTTCACATGTGTTGAGCAGTTGGCATAAACACTCTGTATATGAGGTATTATACAGCTAATGGGAAAGGTCATGATGATGTTTCAAAGTAGTGTGATTTCTTACAATCCTTTTAGGGACAAATGAGATAACATACATAAATGTATGTGAGTATCATATCCCTGACTGTCCACAAATATTAGTATTATCATTTTTAAAGACATTTTTATTCAGAGATGGTTTAGATTCAGAGAAAAACTGACAGGAAGGTTCAGGGATGTCCCAAATACTCCTTGCCCCTCCGAAACATACAGCCTCTACATTATCAATATCCTATACCATGGTGGTGTGTTTGTTACCTTGGAGAACTGACACTGGTACTGCATTATGCACCAAAGTCTGTAGTTTACTTTTGGGTTCTTGGTGTTCTGTATTCTCTTGGTTCAGATATATTTATATTAGCATACATCCACCATTATAATACCATATAGAATGCTTTCACTGCCCTAAAATTCCCCTGGACACATTCAATTTATCTCTTTATGTCCCAACTCCAGGAAAATACTGATCCTTTTAGTGTTTCTATATTTTTCAATTCCAGAGCATTATATATTTGAAGTCATAGAATATGTAGCTTCTTCCAATCAGCTTTCAACTTAGCAATATGCATTGTTCTTCTGTATCTTTTCATAGCCTAGGTTACAGTCATTTCTGCCAGCTAAAATGAAATACTGTACACTGGGGAGCTTATAAAAAGCAAGCACTCGTTTGTCTCAGACATTCATCCCGCAAATCTGAGGAACAAAGCACAATATATCTGGAATCTATAGGGGCAGATCTTTGATTTATAGTTGACTCATCTTCACTGTGTTTTTGTACAGTGGGAGTGACAACAGAATTCCTTTGGGACTCATTCATAACAGCATCACTCCCATTCATGATTTAATCACTGCCTGAAAGTCCCAGCTGCTTCTACCTTGGATTCACATTGGAACATAAGCATTCTGGCATGGTATGAACTGAACTCCACCATTGTTTGTTAGCTCATTTTTTCCTTAGCGCTGAATAGTATTCCCTTGTCTGGATACACCGCAGTTTATCCATTCACTAACTGCAAGGCATCTTTCTTGCTTTCTCTCTAAGCACACACTTTGGTGAATACTTTTTCAGTACTTTGGAGTAAATAACAAGGAGCATGATTACTGGATCATTCAGTAAGAGATGTTTAGTGTTATTTAAAAAAAAACTGTCAAAGGCATTTCAAAGTGACTGTACCACTTTGCATTGTCAGTGTTCTGCATGCTGGCCATTTTAATAGCTATATAATCATAACTTTTTGTTGTATTTTGCGTTTACTCGATCACATGATATGGAATGTCTTTTCCTTTGCTTTTTTGACACCTGTATGTTTTTTTCAGTGAGTTCTTAAGGTCGATGGCTTAGTTTTAAACTAGATATTTGATTTCATATTACTGACTTTCTTTGATATATCGTGTGTAGTGTATAATGTTTGCATATAGGGCTGGGGATTTAGCTCAGTGGCAAAGCGCCTGCCTGGCAAGCGCAAGGTCGTGAGTTCGGTTCCCGGTACCGGAGAAAAACCAAAAAAAAAAAAATGTTTGCATATATATGTATGTATATATATATGTATATATATATATAAAATCACCTTTCTTTTTCCATACCCTTTCTCTTCTCATCTCTTGATTCCTTTCTTTTTAAAACATGTTCGCAACATGTAACATTTATGTTTCTAATTTGGAATTGGTGCATAACACATTTTAATTACATTTTCCTCCCTTTCTTCCCCACCCCTTCCATCACTTGAACTATTTACCCAATTATTTATTTATTTATTTATTTGGTAACAGTGATCGAACTCAGGACTTTGGGCTTGCCAGGCAGGTGCTGTGTCCCTGAGCTCCATCCCCTGCCTCTCTTCCCCAGCTGAAAAGCCCCACCACTTTACTTCCTATCATGTCTATTCTTTGGTTCTTTATTTGTACATTGAATTTCTTGTGTAAGAGAAACCATGCAATATCTAAGCTTGTGTGTCTGATTTATTTCCCTTGAAAATATGGGCTCAGTATATGTCCACTTTCTCACACATGCCTCAAGTTCGTCTTTCCTTCTGACAGAGCATTGCTCCAGTGTGTGTAAAAACAATGTCTTTGTTCATTTTTCCATTCCCACTTCTGTGTATTTTCATTAACAAAGCTTTATCAGATATGAAATTTTAGAATATTTTCTGGCATTTGTCATTTCATTCCCTTAATGTTGTCTCATTTCAAAGCAGAAAAATGTAAATTAATTAAATATACCTTATCAATTTTTATGATTCATATGTTGTGTATGGAATCTAAAAATGCATTGCCAAACCAAGGTCATGTTGATTTTCTTCCATGTAATTCTGTAGAAATTTTATATTTTACATTTAGTTCTGTGAATCATTTTGAATTAATTTTCTTGAAGGGTGTTAGAAAGGATCTGTCTACAATTTGGGGGGCATATAAATGCCCAGTTGCTCTAACACCATTTGTTAAAAGACTACCTTTCTTTCATTCCCTTTTTTCATATAGCTGTTACAGACAGAGATAGAGATAGTGGCATAGGTAGAGACAGAGATAGAGACAGAGATAGAGATAGGTATAATATAGACAGTTATTTTTGAAAGAGCAACTCAACTGACCGTGGGGACACACGCCTGTAATTTCAACACTCTGGTTGATTAGAATAAGAGGACAAACTTGAGCTCAGCCTGGGCAACTGAGTCAATTAGCAAAGCCTTGTCTCAAAACAAAAATTTAAACAGGCATGAGATATAATTTGGTGCAAACTTTCTAAATTCAATCCCCTGTATGGCAAAAGAGAAAAAGAAGACTAAATTCTAATATACTTTTACTCAATCGAAGATTTTTGTCTGGAAAATCATATTTTGAAAAACAATTGCTGGTCTTTCATTTTCTTTTCAATTCCCTATTCTCTTTTTTTCTTGTGAAATATATTCATCAAACTCAATGCACTCATATTTATGTGGAAATATATATGTGGAATACAAGGAAGTTTTACTTACCTTTCTTGAATTTGCCTGTCTATCTATCTATCATCTATCTATCTATCTATGTATCTATCTATCTATATCATCACCTGTAATTTCAATTTACAGATATAGAAATTCCTAGATTACATAGTGAGTGAACTTACTAAGTACATTAAGTACAGGCCTTCAGATTCCAAACCTAAACCTTTCTAATATTACAATCCAAGTCAGAATAAAAGAAATGCTATTTGAGTAATTATGTCAATAAATTGGTACTTGCACCTCAAATAGAGTAATGATTCACACATGCTGGTGCTTGTGTTATTTCTCCTTGCACAATCGAGAACAGTTGATGCAGTAATAACTGAGAAAATTGAAAAAGAATTTGCAAAAACTTGATATCTCTACTAATCAGACAGAACTAATAGCTTCACCTAATGTATATTCTATTATTTTTTAATTATTTCATTATACTCTGTGGTGATACAATATACAATGGAACTGGAGATGATATATGGAATCTGGAATAAATTTATCTAATTCAACTATTTCTTTTTTCATTGTATTATATTACACTGCATTCAAAATATTTACTTTACAAAATGAAAGCTGAACAATAACTTTGTGATTAACATTAGTTTTCTATTCTTTCCTTTTAATATAGATATCATCTTAAAAATACAAAAGCACTTTAAATTCACATGCAATATTTTTATTATTGCAGTAGAAAAACCATTGACATCTTTGAGGTGCTAATGTGTGAATAGCTAAGCATTTTACAAGTATTACCTTCTCAATACTTTTTGCAACTTTCTTAGATTAGTGTCATATTACTAGAATTAGATGAAAAATAAAAATTGTGACTTTAAATTGGTGTATCTAGCATTCCCATAGTCCTCACCTAGATGAAGTGGGGCATGCTTTAGACAAAACTTTTCATTTAATTTTGAGGTTTAGATTTTGAACAAATTTAATTTTTATTTTTGATAGACACATTTTATTTATATTTTGTAAAGACGAGTTAGACCTTCATATCTCCCGTCATGTACTTCAGTTAGCACAGTTTCTATGCAGTACATAAGTATAATGGATTACAATTAAAACATTACATGTTATTTATGTGTTGGATAATATTTGAAGAGAGTTTTGCTTACACAAAAGTGAAATGTGTGCAAATGTGGTCTTTGTGAAATGTTTAATATTACAATGGAAATAAAACAAAATTTACAGTAGTATATTCTTTACAAAAATTGCATGGATTGTCAAAAAGACTTTAAAAGTACTGTGTGCTGCTTTTGTCAATGTGGTCTCACATCTTCTAGTAAACTCTTTAAGAATACCCCACATATTAATTCTGTATTAGTTAGGGTTATCTACAGTAATACAATGAACATAAAATATAATTATGCAAGGTGACTCATTACTAGGCTTACCCGGTAGGAGGTGGAAAAGTTCACAATGGCTGTCTCTAGTATCACTGACAGAAGAATCCATCATGACCCTCTGTGTGCTGGAGATCCAACAGGTCCTGTAGTGATTGAAGATCAAAGGGCTGGACTCACTGTGGAGTTGCCAGTACAAGTCCCCATTAGAAGAATGAATAAAATGGAGATTGATGTCCAAAGTCAATGGGGCTCTTCCCAAACAGGAACACTTCCTCCTCCTGTCCCTTTTTAATTTATTCAGGCTACAAGCCTATTGGTTGGAATGGCATGCATCAGAGGTAGGTCTTTCCTCTTAGTTTACTGGCCTGCAAGTTCTCCATAGACACATCAGAACTTTACTAATATGCTAGGCAGTTCCTACTCAAATTGACATAGTATAATTAAAGATCATAAATCACCCCTTGTCAACTTGACAACCAGTTACATCTTCTTAAATTATGCTCAATCTCCAATTACAGTAGCAAGTTGATAAATAACTAACTTGATATTACTACCTTGCAAAGAAATGGAAACACATTAATCCTCACATCTGAGTAGAAGGTAAAGATATTTTGGGGGGGTTAATTGATCTATTTGTGACAGTAAGGTATCACAATCCCCCAGCTGTATTAATGTGTGTTTAGTTTTCATGTCCATTCATATTTGTTTTGTATAGTTTCATGCACTAGTGTTTAGTGCATATATATTTATGATGATAATCTCTTCTTGGAGTTTTCTGTTAGCAAGTATGTACTGACCTTCTTTGTCTATCATGATGAGTCTTTCTTGAAGTTCACTTTGTCTGCAAATAGAATAGCTACTGCAGCTTTTATTTGGGTTCCTGTCACATGAAGTATTGTTGTCTATCCTTTGACTTTCAATCTATGGATTTCTTTTTAAATTAAATGTATTTATTTTATGCAGCATATTGTTGGATCTTGTTTCTTGATCCACTCTGCTGGTCTGTTTTTCCGATAAATTGAGATCATTTATTTATAATATTGATGATTATAACTGATTGGTACTGGCATCCTTATCATATTATTTTCTGGTTGTTGGTTCCCCATCTTTCCTCTCTGTTTAATTGCTTGCCTTACCTGGTGAGTTTCTCTATTGGTGTTCTTGGAATTGTCTTCCTTATCTCTTCCTAGAATTACCTTCAGAATATTTTTGAGAGCTCGTTTGGTGGTTATGAATTTCTTCAGTTCTTCTTTGTCATGAAAGTACTTTATTTCAACATTGATTTTAAAGATAGTTTTGCAGGGTACATCAGTCTGAGTTGGAGGTTGTTTTCTTTTACAGCTTGAAATAATTCACTCCAATCTCTCCTTGATTTAAGGGATTATATTGAAAAGTCCGCTGTGATTCTCATGGACTTTCATTTACAGGTGATTTGTTTCTTTTCTCTAGCAGCTTTCAGTATTCTGTTCTTGTGATGAATTTCTGGAATCTTGACTATTATATGCCTTGGTATAGATTTATTTTGGTAATGGCTAGTTGGGGTTCTAGGTGCTTCATTTATCAATATTTCAAAGTCTTTGTCCATTTTTTACAAGTTTTCTCCCATTACTTCTGTGAAAAGTTTTTTTTCTTTTATGTCACTTGTGTTGTCACCTGCCTTGTTGTTGCCTCTGGTCAATCTTGTGTTCTTCTTCTTTACCTCTTCTTGTAGCTGTTGGATTGATTTTTCATGGTTCATTGATATTTTTAAGGAAATCTTTCTTTTTTTTTTTGTTTTGTTTTGTTTTTTGGTTTTTCTCCGGTACCGGGAACCAAGCTCACGACCTTGTGCTTGCCAGGCAGGTGCTTTGCCGCTAAGCTAAATCCCCAGCCCCAAGGAAATCTTTCTTTTTGTAATCACTAACCACAATTCTCTCTTCTAGTCTATCTTCTCATTGGTTCACTTGGCTATTTATACTTTCACTATAATTTCTAATCTCCTTAACATCTTTCTGAACCTGTTTCATGGATTCCATTTCTTTCCTATGTTAGGCATTCATGGTTTCCATCATTTTCCTAAGATCCCCTGTTTTTTCCTGTGCCTACTCTAAATTCACTGAGCAAGTTCTTCATTATGATTTTTTTTACCTGAGAAATTATTTCTGAACTGATTTTCTGTATAACCTCATTCATCTGTTTTTTTTTTTTTTTAACCTCTGCTACTATCATTTCAGAAAATTCAGGTGGGTGGCTTCTGATTTCTTCTATTTCATTGACTGCTGGTCTTGCCCTGGCTTGCCTGGATGTCTGGGATTGCATTTTGCTTATGTGTCTTTTCATTTTCTATATTCCATTTTTAAAAATTTATTTTCTGTGTTGATGCATGTAAATTGCTTTGGTAGGTAGTTTTATCACTATTATCAAGGCTGCCCCCCAAAAATGTCTATTCCTCAGCAATGTCTTCTAGATGTAGATGGCTCTTGGCCTTTGTGTCTGTCCCAAGGTCCTACCTTCCCAATGTATTAGGTATGAGAAGATGCTTACACTTATCCTGACATTCCATAATTTAAATATTACATGTAGATTTAATAATGCTTAAGTACCAATATTAAGTCCATCAACATTATGTTACAAAGAAAGAAAACAAAGATACCTCCCTAATATATGCATATTAAAATATATTAAAGAAATACTCATGACAATTACAGTCCTCATTTCTCTTATTGGTCATATAATTGTAGCTGATATCTGTAGTAACTTTATTTTGAGTCATTTGTAAGAAAATGCATGCAATTTGAGTCATTATGCTAAGTGAAAGAAATCAGACACATAAGCTTAACCACTTTGTCTCAAATGAGGAAACTATGATATAAATAGAGAGCAAATAAAAGCTAGGTAATAGGAAATAGGTAGATAAATTTTCTGCAAATGGGAAGGGGACCAAGATATTGAGCAAGAGAAAAAGGAGAGGAGGGGAATGGATGAGAAAAGAATTAAGATGTGTAATGACCACACATGCCAACACCCACAAGTAGTATACTCATTCTGCACTACAAGCATGTACTAATAAAAATAAAAATTGAAAAAACTAGTAAATGTATTCCTCAGATTAATTCTGTGTGCTGAACATTTTGTATGTTTTGTTAATCAGTTCTCAACAGTTTTGTGAGGTACTCGTATCACTATCTTTTGTCAATACACATAAAGGAACTGGGGCTGAGGGTAATTAAAAAGCTATCAAATGATCAAACGGTTAATAAAAATCAGAATCAAAATTCAGATTCAAACAATGCAATGGCAGGGGATTTGATACAGTGCTTGACAGTGTCAGCATTCAGCACTTGTATATAACTAGTATAATTTCTATGAATATATATGCATGGAATTGAGGCATTTCTCTTCTCTTAACACAGACATTTTTGCCCCTTGCCTTATGCTAATGTGAAAGTCAAATGCCTTCCACAAGTACTTTGAAGCTGACAGTGATTTTTTTTTCTGTCAGTTAGTTTATTTGAATCTTACTCATGTACCTTCTTGATGTAGCTCTACTACTGTCAGTGCTGGGTTAGCAAGCTTTTATACAAGAAGAATTGGAAATGAAATGCTATGAAATTGAGATGTGCAGCCCTTCTAGACCTTCAGAGCACTTCTTTGTACTAAGAAATCTATCAGGTGAACTTGTATGGTAGTATCTAATTAGGCTGACAGTCAAATGTGAGCTCTTGAATAAAGAGTATCATGTTGAAAAGAATTTTTTCTCCTGTAGGTTATATGGCTCTGAAAGCTTTATAATTTCTTAGCCACTTATAGGGTTATAGTGCCCTTTGCTGAGTGCTGCTTCAATGTTAGGTCCTGATCATGTACCTTTTGAGATAAAGCTCCTTATATCTTTCACCAGCTTGACAGCTTACATTTAAACAATGTCAAAATGTATATACTATCCCTACCTAAATGATTCAACTTAAATCTTTGATCTTGCATGCCAAATTAACATCATTCATCAATGGAGTCTAACCTAAGAACACTTTACTTGTTATTTTAAGGTGAATAATTCATGGTCACTTGTGAGTCTAATAACATTAAGAGTAGTTCTATTTCCTCATATTTATGAGAGTAGTGTGCATAATGAATCTAAATTTTGGATAAGCTACTAAAACTTTACATTCTGATATACTGTTTAATATTTCTTCAGGGGCTGGGGATTTAGCTCAGTGGCACAGTGCCTTCCTGGCAAGTGCAAGGTTGTGAGTTCAGTTCCCGGTACCAGAAACACCCCCTCAAAAAAAAAAATATATTTCTTAAACATATTTATCCTATCAATTAATTTTTGATAACATCACTTTATCTTTTCAGTGATTTTTTTCTTTTTTACAACTTTTCTTTACACTATACCTTCTTTTTTACACACACATTCAGTTTTCCATTTGATCACCTCTATTTAATTGGTGTTAATATCTAAAGGAGGTAGAGTAAGACAAAATTATATTTCACAAAGGTCAAAGAAGGTAAATAAACACTAGAAGTTAAGAATTTTGGTCATGTGTTCATACACTTAAATTCCATTAATTTCTAACAAAATAATCACATGCAAATGAAAGGGAAAAATATTTTCATGAAAATCCAGAGGCCTAGCTGACTTGGGACACATTATTTAATGTTTGTATAGCACATCCTGTGCCATCAAGAGAGAGGGGTGGGAGGCAGTAATGGTGACAGTTCCAGCACGCCCTGAAAGCTATGATTTTGTAAATGAGACATTCATTGGTTTATCTGGAATCTATACTATTAGGTGAAATAAGTCAGACCACAAGCTTAAATATCACATGATTTCTCTTACTTGAGAAACTCAAACTATAAATAAAAAGAAAAAGAAAAGAAGGATACTAGGAAGTAGGAAATCTTTTTCAAATAGGAAGGAAAACAAAGGAGGAAGAAGGGAGAGGCAGAGGAAGGAAAAAGGATGAGGAAAATAATTGAAGGAAAACATAGAAATAGTTTGATAAATGGAAAGAGCACTAAGCACTGCAATAATCAGGCAGAGATGGAAGGGACAAGTAACAGACAAGTAATTAAGGTTTGTTATATATATGTGCTTTTTCTCTACGACAAATGTAAAAATTATGTATGAACATGTAATAAAAGTAAATTAAAAAATAAACAAAATCTAGAATTTTTTAAAATTTTAAAATATAACTTGGACCATAGCCCCAAACTTTTGACATTGAAGTAGAAACTGTCGAGATTGGTTAGGGAAAACTGTAACTGCCATTTAAGGAAAAGCCAGATTTAATTTTATCCTCTTTTCATATTATTTGTTACTTTGTAAAAATAAATGCATTGAATTATTTAAGTAATAAATATTTCACAAGAAACTAATAGAAACAAGTAACAGATTACTTCTTTTTATCATATAAATGTCTCAAGTGAGTTGCAACAAAATTTCACAAATATAAATCTATGACTTGTTTAGATGTTTCTACATTAAAGAATATAGGAATGAGAGGGCTTGGGGCGTGGTCTGCCTTCTCCCTCTGGCCAGACCGTCATCTCCATCGAGGAGCCCTGGGTAATCATGACTATGGAGGAACAAGAAAACAGCCTGTTGCTAGTCACAGGTGCAAGTCTCTCGGTCCTTCTTTTCAATCCTGGCCTTCCTTCCAGCCATCATACCTCAGTGAAAGCAGTCACTGGTGAGGAGGTAATATGCTATTTTTGATAACCCTTAGGCTGTAACTACTTATTAGATCCTTCTTGCATATCTCTGTCTTCCTGAGAAACCACTTTGAAGATACCACCACATATTACAGCAGCCATTGATATTTTCCTACTAATCTATCCATAACTGTGTTAAGTTTGTAATGTTCCTATTCTATTTCATAATGTGTGTTTATTATTATGTGTTTCCTACAACAACCATTGAGAATAGTTAATGGTTTTTCAATAGGTCACTCATGTATAGCTCTATTTATTTTCTTTAGAAGCCACTTTGAAGATACCAAAGTATAGCATAACAATTCTTGATAATCTCCTACCTCTTTTGTCTCTAACTCACTATTATTTGTCTATTTGTTTTCCTGAGAAACTATTTTATAGATAATAATACGTAAAATGATAACCATTGATAATTTCCTACCATTTTGTCTGTAATTTGCTAAGTCCCCCCTATTATTATGTTATCCTTCTTTTATTCTTTAAAATAAAAAAAAGAATATATCTGTGTTCTTACTTTTCTATAGCAATATTTCCTTTTAATGTCACTTATGTCAGTAATGCAGTTGAATGTTAAGGAAGACAATTATTTCTTAAATTTTTTTACGTTACTTAATATATCATTATGATTATGATGTTGTTCAATATATGTAAATTAACTGTAAATTTACTGTTCAAGCCACAGTAGATGGGATACAAGACTGTGACAATACGAAAAGATATGAAGCCAGATTGTTTCAAAAAACCATAATATGTCCTCACTATCACTGGGGCGTTTTACACAAATGAAATGGGGAGTTTCTGATGCTGAAGTTCTAGTGCTGTAGCCTTTTCTGGAGCGGAAAATCATAGAACAAAATTACTGAATAAAACATTTCCTGCTATTACTGGAAACACTGCTGATAATTAATTCATTAAATGTTGGCAGGAATACAAATATTAATGACTTCCAGAGCAAAAGTAGTAATTCTTTCCTCATTAAGAATTTGCAATATGAAATATTCTTGAAAACTACTTAGTTTGTTTTCTGTATAATTTTCAAAGTTCCCCTGTAAGAACCACGTGTCATTCCTCATTAGCAGTATTAAAAGAGGAAAAGATAAAAGGTTCTAAAGAGAAAAAAAGTGAAGCAAATGGCAGGTCATAGCAATATATCTTTAAGAACAATACAGTTCCAGAGAAAGAATTTTATTTTCTTTTAATACACGATTACAAAATTAATTATAAGAAATGCTAATAAGTACTGAAATGCTTCGGAAATTTAGTACATAACACATTCTATTATCAAAACAAATATCTAATTACATGACTGTAATTCTCATTTTATAGATTAGCTAACTAAAATCCATAATAGTAGAAAAAGTTGGACAAATCATTTATTACATAAGTAGCTGTGTTGAGAATTAAATCAACTACGTCTGACAATGATATATGATGGGTAACTTCTATGTCATTATTTATTCGATACATTGGATAATACTTTAAATAAATATTCCTGAATATATGTATTCTCCTTAAGTTAAAGGAAGTCAAACAGTTTGAATAAAGCTACCCAGATATTTTGTTTCCCACACCTATACATAAATAGTTGTACCTAAATCTATACTGGGAAAGAAGTAAGTAGAAGACACATAATCATAATATCATTGAAAGTTCTAATTTAGAATGAAGAGATAAAAATTATTTTATTATAATTTTTTTTCAAACCAAAATAATCTTATCTGCATTTTCAACATCATCAGAAGCATGACTTTTCAGTGGAAAGTAGCTATATAATTTATATCATTATTTCCTTCAGATAGTAAAATAACACATTAGCACTTTTCAATAGTCCTTTATGTAACTTAGTTTTTATTTTGTTGCAAGGAAATTTGAAAATTTTGAGAAGCATACATAATTTGACTGAACTATACAGATATCATGTCTTTTTGTTTCAGTTAAATTATGAGAACACTGTTCATAGACTGACTAAACTATACAGATATCACATCTATTTGCTAATGTATTGAGTAGCTAAATAATTAAGTGATCAACACATTTCTCTATTCCTCTTGTTTCCCAAACCTTTACTTCCTTCCAGAAGTTATTATATTGTAGAAGGGATGACTATAATCTCAAATTAATTTATTATGCATACAATTGACAATCATGAATAGCATGATATTGCTTTTGTATTTCCTAAAAACAAGTGCCACTCAACTCTCACTTTTTGCACTATATTTTTGAAAAAGAAATCATTCAGATTTCAGGTTGTCTAAAGATATGTGTCTGTGATTAAAGTATACTTTCCATGCTGTGTTCAGAACAGTGACATACACAAAGCCAACACTTCCATGTCCTATTGCATGTGAAAAGCATGATTCATGTGCTATATTACAATAAATTTTGTGATACCTGATAAGAACGGAAGTTTGAGTCCTTGAGAGATACAAACAGCGTAAAGAATGTAGGACTTTGTGACCACAGGACAGAATTTCATTCTGATCATTTTACCTTGCTCCAAAAATTAAGTTTCACCAAGAATATGGAAATTAGTGCCTAACTGAAGGGAAATTCTCTATCTTTCTGTCTCAACAATCAGGATAGCATGAGTTGCTCTGTACCATAACAGGGGTAAATTTATTTATTACATTAACTATCAACAAAATAGAATCACAATAAATGAAAGTAATATAGAAGAATGAAAGCATCCACTTATAACCTACTAAGTCTTTAATATTTATTTATGCATATGGTAAGTTTCCCTTCATTGAACTGAGAAACAACTAAGCTATGGTAAAACTGAAGTAATAAAAATGCTGCAAAGTGAAATACATGTCAAGTTGAAGTTTAGAGGGATCCACTTATAACACTATTATTACACAATGATAAATCAACAAAATAATAACATTTACGCTAATAAACCTAAACAGTGTGAAGAATATAAAGAGTTACTGTTACAGTGTGTTTAATGACCTTTTTCTAAGATATGTCTTTGCACATCTCAGGCCTTTGTGTTTACATCAAAACTTTTCAAACTTTATGGTGTATAAGAAATACGTGGAGAGCTTTTTGAAACACAGATTCCTTGCTCTTAAAAGTTCTTAGTGTAGTGGCTTTGAGAGCAGGGTAAGTGTTTACTTTTCCCAAAGTTGCCATTGATCTTACCACTTTGAGGACAAAAACTCAGCATGATGCTACTTAGATCGTTTGAGAATTTTCAAATGTTTATTTTATTTCACACCAGGTATTACGGTTGCGCAGTAACATATATTATTTTTTTTTTCTGCAGAGAACACATTTCTTTTTTTCTCCCACAATTATTGGTATTGATAGCATGATTTTCCCCTTAGAATTAGGTCAAAAAGATATTGTGCATATGGCATGATGGCACTTTGATTTTTAATTTTGATCTTAGTTTTTGCAGGAAGTCTTTGCTTGCATGTTAAATGTCAAGGATATATCAACTAAGGTCAATCTATAAAATAAATGCTTCACAAATTGGATATGTAGGATATAACAAAATACATTTACAGCTTATGCAAATTTCATGGCTATTGGGATTTATTTTCAGTTCCTGTGTTATTTGAAGGAATAGACCCTCCCTATAAAGTAGGATAAGAAATAAACTGAACCCTTGCTTACACTTCACAGTTTTATTATGGTAACACACACACGTTGTCATTAACCTCTTCAGAATATTCACCTTCACTTTAGACTTCAAGCTTAGCCAGTCATTCTTGATAATCTGTCCTTTCTTTTTTTTTTTTTAATTTAAACATTCACTGCATTTTTTTAATAAGTCTTATGTACTGGACAAAGTGTATCTCAGGCAGTAGGAGAAGACATCACTGATAAACACCACTAGTTCTTTTTTTTTTGGGGGGGGGGGGTTTCTCCGGTACCTGGAATGGAACTCACGACCTTGCACTTGCCAGGCAGGCTCTTTTGCTGCTGAGCTAAATCCCCAGCCCCAACACCCCTAGTTCTTAATTGTCTCCAAAGTGATCAGTTTTATTAGGCAAAGGAAATCATATTTGAGTCCTTGTTAATCAGTGGAAACACTTAGCCTCCCCGAAGGGAGCCTCCGAAGTCCCATGGCCGAGCAAGCCTGACACCGCTGGGCAAGGATGTGTCATCTTCTCATGGGGAGCAGCTTTGGTACTTCTGATGCTCATTCTGTTGGATAAAATTTTGAACAATTACTTAGCATCATTGTTTTTTAATCTCACAATTCAGAATCTAATTCATAAATACATATTTATCTTACCAAAAGGAATCATATTTTAATATGACATACTTCCAAATAATATTCCTGCACAATCAGAAATTCGTATTTTTAAAAAATATACTGGATTTGCTTATAATAGCAAACCTTTATACTCTTGATTTTATTAGGAAGAGAGATTGCTAAATTTGTAGGCAATGTCTTGAATTTCATTTTGTTTAATATTAAATGTCACTGTGAACCCTAAGGGAGCTAATTAACTTCTTTTAGCTTCAATTTTCTTTTCTGTTCAATGTTATAAGTAATATAGTCCTCAGAGTTTGGAGAAGACAGTACAAAATTAGAAAGAATCACGTGAATAAAATAAAAGCCCTTCACATTAATGACACATGAATTCTACATCTGATTAAAGTGGTTGCCTTTGTGACATTGGTGATTTTCAAATATCATTGTTTATTGAAATTTTCACTTAGATATTTTGAGTTGTAATGAATTGTGACCATTATGG
This sequence comes from Chinchilla lanigera, assembly GCF_000276665.1. Classification (NCBI taxonomy): domain Eukaryota; kingdom Metazoa; phylum Chordata; class Mammalia; order Rodentia; family Chinchillidae; genus Chinchilla; species Chinchilla lanigera. The sequence continues at coordinate 9,410,261 of NW_004955425.1, read as the reverse complement.
AGGTGAAGTGTAATATACCCACCAACTGGTTTAAGATAACAATGCTTAAGAAGGTTTAGTTCATTTAAGATAGTTTGGGTTATGATGTCTATATCTGAGAAATTACAAAGAGGAGATTTGAATTAAAAAAAGAAATGTTACATCATTTGATTGAGATTTCACAATATGTTGTGAAGACCCTTAGGTTTTGATGTCTTATATATAGTTTTTAAAAATTTTTATATATATATATATACACATACATATATAATGTGTGTGTAAAAAGCATGTGTTTTCCAATAAAATATTATTTGCTCTATTAATTTCTGTATCATGTTTTTCAGTAATCTATATATTATCATCATTATTATTAATGTTGTTTTCTTGCAGTTAGTCTTAAAATATTTATTGATCTGGAATGATTATTTCCACTGAACAAAATTGAAGTTATATTGCATGTTAACTGTTAATGTTCTTTTTAATATTTAGTGCATTGGACCACATGTTTATCTATATATATTATGATTCTATAGTTGTGAAAGTTTCTCTTTTGAAAGAATATTTTGTGTTTTATCACTGTTTTCTTATATATGCAGTAAATGTAAGAGCAGTAAAAGGGCTAGTAATAATAACCAGTTTTTGCTTTATGATATATTTCCAACAAATATACAAAATTCTCTTATTTATTTATAAATCCTACATAAGACTAAGAGACCATTATTGCTGAAATGAACATTGAATGATTGGTTACTACTCTTCAACTGAGCAACATAATAAATATGTATAATCATGTAATGTATAAGAATGTATCACATATATTATGGATGTCCTCTAAGGATATATTGATTAATACAATTAGTATTGCTTAATATGATTATATCATAGACATTTGAGTTTATGAAAGTGCACACAGCCATATTCACATAAAGATGAAATTGTTAAAAGATCCATTTTTTAAATCTTCCTCAAATGTATGGGAATGTTTCCAACATTTAAGGAAAATTAGTTCCTACTAGATTTCTCTGACAACTGAAGTTATGATGGAAACTTAATATGGAATTTTAGACTCTCAGGCTGAAGAAAAATACACATTTATAAAAAGCCCCATAAAAATGGAAAGGAAAATATTTCTTTGCTTCAGATATTGACAGAATTGTATCTTAAAAATCACGACTTCCACTTTAGTTTTCTCAGTCTTAAACTCTGTTAAGCTTTCCCTACCCAAAGCTCCAAAGATATCCTTATATCTCTTCAAATCTTGATGCTAGATCCTGTCTATTTTTATATATTACATATATTTTATTATTATATTATTATATATTATTATATTTTAGACTCAATTTAATTGTAAATTTATTTGCCTTCCCACATTAATGTGAGTTCATCACAAAAAGAAATGTAGTGAATTACAGAATGTAATGTAAATTTGATATAACCTGACGTAGTTAATTCATACTGATTGAAGCCTTTACACATCAGCAAAGGTTATGTCACTAAATATTACTTAGAATTAAGCCAGTGAACGCGTTTGCCATATATTACTTGTGATTGCTTCACTCAGTTAATTTGAATAATGCTCAGTAACTGAATTTACTTACATGCCTGTCCATTTTCTTTTATAATATTGAAAAATCTTTATATATGTTGTTAAGAAAGTAGTATTTTAAGTATTTCAGTAGTACTAATAATACACTAGCTTTTCCACTTTTAAATACAGCAAAGCCTGACACTTTAATGAATATCGTATAATATTTTGGTCCTTCACGTAACTTACTAAACCATTTCTAATTAATCTTACATATTCAACTGAAGCATGCAACCATCTAGAAAGTAAAGAAGAGAAAACAATGCTTCAAGCTGTCATGTTTTCCCTAACAAGAGCAACACTGAATATCGATGAATTTATGATGCTGAGAGTCATTTCTCTCTGCTCACAGCTTCATTACGCTAAATTGATAAAGTCTGGAGATGTGGTCCACATCCCCCCGCACACAAGCTATTGAGAACTCAGAGTGATGTGGTGTTTCGGGAAAGTGATGAGGCCATGAGATAAAAGTGTAAGAAAGAGATGACTTTATGCACTGCTTCTTCACATTATCTTCACTTGTATAACTTTTTCAATTAAATTTCAACAAAAATGTCAAATCTAAAGTGGTTTCAGATTTCTCATCTGCCTCTCGCGCGGTGATTCAGTTTGTGCGCTTTGGGAGCTCCTTCTAACGTGCTGCTGAGCCTGCGGCACCAAGGAAGTCAGCAGTCCGGAAATGTTCTCAGAACGAGATCATTTAATATAAATTGTTTTCTGCTCTTTTAGAACTTTATTTTTAATTATGTGCTTTGCAAAATTAAGGTGGACTTCCTTTTTGGATTAGAACTCATATCACTTCTTATAAAATTCGTAATAAAATTGAAACTTTATGATGCAAAGATTTAGAGGCCAGTTAAAATGTACTTTTATTAATAATTCATTTTTATTTAAAATACACAGTTCAGCTATCATCACATGGGGCTTGTCAGATTTCTTTTTCAGACGCTTGAGTAGATTAGAACATTCATTTTTAAGGTTCTTGTGGCAATTCCTCCTAAGCAGGTGTCTCCTTCCAAGGATAACAGACTGTATTTTGTAACCCTCTAAAAGCAGAAATAAAATGATTACTCATACTGTGCACAATCAAAACTCCTTTTCTAAATTTGAAGACACTGCAATGAATAAATCACTCTGATTAAACTGAGGCTAGTGGAATGATTTGATAAAGATTTTATAAAAATATTTTATAAATATTGAATGTAGATCCTCAACTCATGATTGGTTCATATTTCAACAGACAATTTATAAAATGAAAATATTTTAAGTTGGGAACATGTACTAATGGAAATCACAAAAATGGAAAAAATCATTTAATATATTTAACTTACTGGACAGCTTAGTAATGTAACCTACTTTAAAAATTTTTAGAACTCAGTATTAGGCTATAGCTGTGCAAAAACCCCTGACAAACTGTGTTGCAATAAATTATTGACTACTTTATGTACCTTACCAAAAACACACTGAATGTGAATAACAGGACAACTGTATCAGTGTTCATTATGAACATAGGCAGGAGCAGAATAGATAGATACACTGTAGACACAACAATACAAAGCAGAACAGCCATAATATGCTGTCAGTGCTGCTACCCCCAGCATCTCAGGAGTTTACCACCTAATATTGCTAGCCTTAGAAAGTATCAAAGTTTGAAGTACACTTTCTACTAAATATGTGTCAGTATTGTACCATGCAGCATTGCAGAATTTTAAATTGCATTATTTTAAGTCAGTGCTTCTGTACAGCACTTTCTGCAATGACATACAAGTTCAGTTTCAGGTGGATTGTACATTGGGTTACCTAAATTTTGTAGAACATGAAGCTGGGTACAGAGAATATATAAAGATTGGCAGAATATCAACACTGATTTGGAAACACTTTCCCAATTGGAAAGGGACTAAATCATTTTACCTGGGAGGTTAGTAGGATAACATTATGTGGTCTGAAAGTTCAGTGGTCCTGCATTCATTGGGGAGGTTTAAGAATAGTGTGTGTGTGTGTGTGTGTGTGTGTGCATGTATGTGTATGTAAATGTATCACAAGAGTTGTGTTTAAAGAATGAAGTATGATTTGTAAGTTTCAGTATAGAAAGATAAAACCAGTAATAGATAAATGTGCTGTAATATTTTCTGTATTTCTTTAGTAACTTTCAGTGATTTGACACTGGAAAGTGTGGGAAAGAGTTGGGCAGATAATGTGACCACTAGGGCATGTGTCCAGTGAAGACTTTTCTGTTCTCTCTGTTGTAACGTTTTAGGACATTGATACCTGATACAGCAGAACCCAAACAATAGTTGTTTAATTATTAAATAGATAAAAAGTTGGAAAACATGTATTAGAAATTCAAAAATTTATAGCGGGAAAGATCTAACTATAGAGCCATATATGTGAAAAACCCTGAGCAACTCACAGTACTTTATTAAGTTGTAAATTATAAAAAGAGGTTAGAACTAGTTTGAGGGCAAATCTTAGGAAAATTGAGGATTTTTACCATATCTTACAATTTTAAAAATTATTTCTATCAACTGACATCACATAGTAAAATTAGATTGGAAGTAGTAGTTTTTTGAGGTATGAATTAATTCCTGTTGTAGAACACTGCAAAATAAGTGCATGCCTAATCTGGGAGACTTTGAATATCACCATATGTAAAATTTCCTCTCTATTAATGGTCAGGTAAGGAAAATTATTCAAACACAAAATTAAAAGATGTGCTTACTTCTGTGACTTGATAACATATATAAAAAGGATTACTGAACTTAAAGACTTATTCAGGTAAAAGTGAAAATATCTGCAAGGAAGAGTAGAGTGCCCAGCTGGTGGATATTCACTTTCCCACAAGGTAACAGTTACTGGCGGGTGTACGTTCTCAGCATCTCCCACTCTTACTTCTGGTCTTCACATGCAATACTTCTTCTTACTCTTTGTTCTTTGATGTGTCTTGACTCGACAGTTTTTCGAAGGTATTGCAGTGTCCTCTTTATTGCCTCTCTTTCCTTAGTCCCCTCCCATTAGTATTGATTCCTTGGTAGCAGAACAGCTGGCTAGGTAAGCAACCACCAAGATACTCTTTGCCTTGTACTAAAAAAAAAGAGATTTCTTTAGATTTTGTTGTTGTTGTTGTTTGTGTGTAGGCAGAGGATACCCTCAAGGGAATAAATGAGAGAGCAGAGAAATGAAACAATCTGAAAACAGAGTACTACTCGCTTGTATAATCCTATACTCCTCATAAAGCAGCTCAAGGAACTCCAAGGTAGTAATCTTGTGGCTATTTTAAAAATAGATTTTGAGGCTGGGGATTTAGCTCAGCGGCAAAGCGCCTGCCTGGCAAGCGCAAGGTCGTGAGTTCGGTTCCCGGTACAGGAGAAAAACCAAAAATAAATAAATAAATAAAAATAAAAATAGATTTTAATGATGTGAGAGAGAAATATTTAGAAGGAAACCTGAGGAAGATATATTGACGTCCATGCAATATTCTACTTAGAAAACAATTATCTCAGCTTCAAAAATGTTCTAACAATAATACATCAGAGTAACACATGAGATAGTTAAATCACCAAACGACTGACAAATAAAACCATGAAAGTAAATGAACTCTCGAAAGAGAAAATAGATAAGATAAAGGGAAGGCCAATGACTGGCATGGAAAACAGAAGAAAAAAGGTCACGTTACCTTTAGCTTTCACATATAGGGCAACTACAAATTTAATTTTCATACAAATTGTATGTACTTCCTAGTATTCCTCGGAGATCCAAATACATTAAGCAAATTCATAGAGACTCACGGGGAGCGGACCCCATCTAGGGTTGGTACAATTATATCCAAACAGAGCTGGCCTCTTCTCTGCCTTTTTCTCGACCTAGCACTTCACTTTGTCATTCAACTAGTGCTCAGGCATGAATGCACTGGGATACTTGACTTTGAATGACTTCTAATTTAATAAATTATCTCCTTTGACTTGTGTGGGTCAAGCAACTACCATTAGCACTAATGTGTTTTGAATTATTATGTGGCAGTTGGAAAGCTAAAATCATGCCTTGATACATAAGTAATAAAGTCTCCTGCTTTTACTCGCTGCTTCTAAAATACACATCCTAAGTAATATCTATGTCACTATCTCTTCCTTTCTGTTAAACACCGCCGCAGGTTGGACTCCAGCAGTATCTCCTCCAACACCACTTCATTCATTTCTACAACATCATTTTTGCTCTCCTGTTCAATAAAAATCTTCCCATTGAGTAATTTTGATTTCGTAGTTCCCTAATTCTGATTTTGAAGCACTCTCCAAGAAGTGTGCTCTGTACCTTTACAATGTAATTTTCCTTTGTTTTATTGAGACAAAGGTGTCACGTTCTCACAAATTCAGCATGCCTATTGCCGCCTCCTGAGATGGATAAACAGAAGGTCCTTTGCAGTGAATTCCCTAGCGTCCCATCTTCACGTTTATGAATCTTAGTATTTTAAAAACCTTACTCAAATATCTGAGATACTCCACAGTCATTTGTAACACCACATTAAATACAATAACTTTTCCTTTTCTCTGTCTTTGAATATTGCTTATGACATAGCAAAGGCCAAATCAAATAAGGAATGATTACCTAATGTGTTATTATTACAACACATTATTGTGGATACATTGGTTTCTCATGTTTAATTAGATGTGGCATTCATAAATAAGGATGATAATTTGCATTTTAAACTTTTTAGTTAGGACCCAAAGCATCATTATTCACTCTCCACTCAGTTTCTGTACAGAACTTATATGTAAATTAAAAGGAAAACATAATAAAATGTTTCCTGAAAGAATTTTCTCCTTCTGAATTCTCATATAAGCAGAATTATATTTATATTATAGCAAGACATTAACTCCAATTTATTTCTATTTTCATACAAGAAGATTACAAACTGTTAGATGAAGAATGCTGTTTTGCCCAAAACACCAGTATGAAATTAACAGTAGCTGTTATCCACATCACTGTTAGATTGAAAACAAACTTTCCTGCTACTATTCTCAAACATTCATGATTTTCAAAGTGTGAAAAAATGTGCAGGGCATTTCTCGGGATTGTAATATAACCAATTTGAGGAAGTACTTGGAGATTTTTTTGAATATAAAGTGGTTGAATCCTTAACCAGTGCATTTTCAGTTGCATTTGGAATGCAACCCATTTGGATTAGCTGTTAAAATTTTGTTTACTGATTCAAATATGTTAGTTTTATCCCAAAACTAAGTAGAAATGTTCTTGAAGGCTATGTATTCTATCACTAAAGCTTGCAGTACCCTTCTTGATTAGTAATTTAATATAATTTATAGTATAAATTAAAATTGACTGCTTGTATTACTGCTTTTTGTCAGGTTCAAAGTGGGGAATATACATAATGGTTAATGTGCTAAATAAAAATGTTCTTAGCAGTAATGACTTCTATAGCATAATGGACATAATGAACATTGGTAAAATAAAGTATTATTATATTTTTGGGTTTTCTTTTTCTTTCACCGGGAATTGAACTCATGACCTCATGCTTGCTAGGCAAGCACTTATGCCTCTGAGCTATACCCCCAGTCTTATATGTTACATATCTGTGCAAAACAAAAGCAATATTTAAATCTGGGTTTAATACCCTAACTGCAATATATATTCACTAGATTTCTAATTAATATGACAAAATAATCTGCTGGCATTTGCCCTTTGTGTATTATTTTGAATTTCTTATTTTAAACTCCAAATTGTTTCTCTAAATAGCATCGTTTTCTCTTTGGGCAGATGCAAATGGAGTGGAAATGCAAATACAGAGACAGAACTTCATGTAACTAAAATCATATAAGAGAAATAAATGTAACTTTGCTTTTGCCTTAAATTATATGAAATTAAAATAAATCTACATGTTGAACTTCAGTAGCACTTTCATTTATCTCAAGATGCTCATGTGTACATGAGTTATTTTAATATTAAATGAACGATATTTTTCTGAAAGATGATATGAGGCATGTGAGAACTCATGTATATGTTTAAACTACAATTTTGAAATGTATGTAGTATGATCTGAACCCTGCCTTATGGGAAAAAATATTATGAAAAATAGCACTCTAAATTCACTTCACATTCTTTCCTCTTTTTTTAATTAATATTTTCTAGCTGCTTCTCAAGTGTCTGCATTGAGAATTCTGACTGCTTTGGGTTTTTGAAAATAAAAGTGAACCTGCAATTCTAATTCAACTTCCTCACTAGAACCAGCAAGAGAATATGCCCACTGCTTTTTAAGTCTTTGCCAGCCTATCTGCTGTCTTGATTCATGGACACAATTTGGCCGTGTATAACACTGTTCAGTTATACATTAAAGTTTTGTGACTGCTGTGACAAATGACCAGGAACATAGTGGCTTTACTGAGTGCACAGTTATGATCTTGCACTTCTGAAAAGCAGACACTCACTGAGGGTCACGCGAAGTAAGAAAAGAAGGTATTCACACATAGTCCTGCATTCTCTTAAATTTTCTGTTCATTTTGGTATTGGCAGAATTCAATTCCATGAAGGAACTGGATTAGGGCTTTGTATTTGCCTATGATTATGGGGGTTATGATTTGCCCCATTGCTTTGCCTCTGCTCCTTGCACATAGCCCTCTACATCTCATAACCAACAACAATGATCTTTTCTCCTCCTGTCACTTGTCTAAGTCATCCTTATTGCCTTAGTCTTTTACTTTCCCGTACTCAGGCAATTAGAATCTGGCCCATCTGCATAATCTGAGATAATGATCCTATCTCAATAAGCTGACCTTAAACCCCTCTACAAAGTCTCTTTTGCCTTGCAAAGTACCATAGTCACAGCCTCTCAGGATCAGTGAATGGTTGTGATCTTTGAGTGGTTATTATTTTTTTGTACTGGGAATGGAACTCAGGACCTTGTGAGTAGTTGTTATTCTACCTTTTAAGGTTGTATGTTTAATTTTATAAAGCATTCAAAGGATTTCTCCAAAAGTTTATGTTATTGAACATTGCTGTAAAGATCTCTGAAAATAACCTGAATTTTCACCCTTGAAAGATTTATTCTTTAAATATGTGCACATGAAGAATCTTTCCTTTATAATTGAATTTTCCTAAATTTATAATTATATCCATATCTGAACTCCTTTATGTAAAAGTCTATTTTTTAGACCATCAATTATTTATCAAATATTTAGACATTGCAAAATTTTTTTCAATATTTCAAGAAACATTATATATTTACATTTATTTTGTCTCATTTATTGCACTTTCTCATTTCAGAACACTATATTTATTTGTATTATTATCTTAGGTCTTATCCTGTAGTTTTATCTCTTCACATAATTTTTTTCTTGCAATTTTGGGATGAAACTCCACAATTTGGACATTCCCTGTTGCTTTTAAATTTACTATGATTATCAAATTTCTTGCAGTGTGTGGTGGTGCACAACTGTAATCCCAGCACTCAAGAGGCTGAGGCAGGAGGATTGTTGCAAATTCAAGGCAGCTTGGGCTACAAAGTGAGCTCAAGGCCAGCCTAAATTGCATAGTGATACCCTATCTTAAAAAGACAGAAAAAAAAAATTCTCCTATTACATGATTTGTATTTCTAGCTTAATCAAACTACTTGGAGTTTATTTATTCTTTTTTTTTTGTGTTGCTGTTTTGGTCATAGTGCTTATAACTTGATCATTAAAAGATCCCAGATTTGAGCGATTATACTTTGGAATAAGCATTATGCATGTATTACACATAAATATATCTAGAGACGTTTACCTTTTTATGACAGTTGGTGCTATTCTAGAAATAAAATGAAAATATGCCAACTTATTTAACTTGTTTTTAGACTTGCCTCAACTTCTAAACACTGGAAATATTAGTTGACCTACTCATGTTGTATATCTCCAGGGCTTATATTTTTGCTTGAGACTAATGAGAAATAATCGTCCCCCTAATGAGTGGAATATAGTGAGTCTCCATTAAATATTTTCAGTGAATCATAAGATATAAATAAACATGCCACAATAATTTAAGGAGATACACATTTCTCAAGTTCTTAAGTCTGCTTTAAATTACCAGTAATTGGTAACTTTAACGATGTGAAAGACCGAGTATACATCTTTTCCCTGTTTTCTGAAGTAGCATTCAATTCACTAGTAGAAATGATTTCTCATTCAGGAAAAATAAATCTAACAGAAAGAGAGATTATTTTTATGCATTGTTCTTTTACTATTGGGTCATTAGGTAAATCTGTGTGTCTCATGAAAGCAGGTTAGGAATAGACTATTATTTTCTCTGGATACCACTTTTCCTTACTGTGACCCTAGGTCCTGCAGTTTTCTTTTCTTTAATGAATATCAGTCTAAGATTCACACTTACAAATGCTTTGACTTGTGATGAGGTTTTGAAACAAAAAAATATTCGAACCACCAGTCTTCAAACTTACACTGCTTCCTGTTTTTTTTTTTATTTTTAAAACTTAATTTCATCGTGATTTTATTACTTTTGGCTGGTTCTGTTCTATACTGTAAAAAAGCCCATTAAACACAATTTACTGAGGTATGAAGTATACACAAAAAGGTGTAAATATACACTAGCACGTTTCTGATCAAAATCTTTAAACATTACTTTCTAACAGTGAATATAATGATAAATGTGCCCATTTAAACGTCAGTGTGTAAATGAAATACTTCCACAAATGGTATAGACAGGTTTCAAGTGAAGGTCCCTTTGCTTTTAACCAGTAAACTGTAAAGTCAAATATAAACAATCCTTACACTTCAATAATTTATGTAGGATGCAAAAATTCTACCATGCAAGGCTTTGTATGCCCGTTTTGAGCAGTTTATGTGCTTTAAAGAAGTCCACAATTTTTATACAGGTGCATTAAGGTAGAGTTTTCTTTGATTCTCATGGATCATATCCTAAAATGTGCATTTGCATCATTTTGGAAATCTAAATTTATACTTTATCTCTTGTTTAACACTTATTTCCCACATGTTATAGTGATTCCGTCTTTGTCATTGCTATTACAAGTTTTTTGTTCAATATTCTCCTATTACATCTAATAGAGTTATTCTCCCCCTCTGAAACATTAGGATACATTTTCTGTACTATTTGTAGCTTATTTCAAATGTTGTTTATATATTACATATATAAATAGATAAATAAAACATAAATAAACATCTGTAACATTTACATGTCATGTATTTATATGTATAAAACTGTTCTGCATTTCTAATCGGAAATACATTTCTAATCAGGTAGCTTATTTGAAATATAAATTTACAACTGTAGTACCTTTCTTATTTGACTAATCTAATTTTCCTTAAATTATTGCATTTAAATGAATTTCATTCCTATCTTTTTCTGATCTCAAAGTTCTGATTCATTTTGCCATGCCTACAACTATTCAGGTACCCTCTCTGTTTCATTTTTAACCTGTGAAATATTTTAAATTTTGGTACTACTGCACAATATAGCCCTCAACTTTAGCCCTCTGGGAACCTCTTGAAAATGAAATGAGACAAACGAGTTTTAAGGAAACCAAAAAGTCATGCTATGTGTATAGTCCTTAAACCTCTAGCTTTGTTTACAGTCCTGCATCTAAGAATCTATGTTCTGTGATTCTCCTGTGTATTAAACACAACATTGGAAAACAAAGAGAGGTACATGGGGGCATAGATTTCCTAATGTACACTAGCTACCTACATATGTATATTTAAATTTTTAGAAGCAGAGAATATCCGTGCAGCCAAACTGATTTTTAGCTAGCTCATCAGCCAAACTTCAGCAACATATAATATTTTCAGTGACAATTCCTCAAGTTTTAAAGAGCAACTGAACAAAATAAAATGAAATTATATTTAGAATCTGAACTTACATTCAACTGTTGGAAATTGTAGCCCTAGCTAAGTTATCTCTACCCTATTTTAGGACTAAGAAAATTCAGTTCCTTTATCTTGTGAATTATTGATTGTCATTATTTCTCCAGAGTCCAGATCTTTTGGACGTGAAATAATTCTCTGCTTTCGTGGTTGTTCCTGTCTAGCTAGTTCCTTCTCTCACCCTAATTGCCTTCTAAGAATAAGCAGGATTAGAATGAAAAGTTATTAGAGCACTTACCTGAATCACAAACACACAAAATGCATAGCAATAAAGTTTGCTTAAACTATGATTGACATTCATTGAACAATGACAGCATCTGGTGTTTTCTGGGTGTTGTTTTGTTGTTGTTGTTGTTTTCTGGGCGTGTGTGTGTGTGTGTGTGTGTGTGTGTGCACGCTCGCACACTGGTAACGCTGGTGATTTTTGTAATATTCTGATACCTGTACCAAGATTACTCTTACTCACTCCACCTGAGCTTAACACAGAGTATTTGCATATCTAGCACACATGCAGAAGAGTTGTTCAAATATATTTGTCTTAGGAAGAGAGTACATCATTTCTTAAAGTGGGATTTGCAGCACCACGCTACCTATGCTGAAGCAGAATTTCCAGGGACGCCATATCTCTATTGTCGTATACATGAAATTACTCTGTGGATTTTTTTTCCCAGGGACAGAAACAAATACAAGAAATAAGGTTGAGAATTCCATTTAAAAAACCTAGCTGGAAAGTAAAACGATGACTTAGAAAAATTTATTCTTACTTTCAACTCTCATTTGTCACAAGCACAGGGCAACTCACAGCAATTTACTCAAATTCTGTAAGTCTCAAGTTTTTTTGTTTGTTTTTGTTTTTTTTTGGTTTTTCTCTGGTACCAGGAACTGAACTCACGACCTTGCGCTTGCCAGGCAGACGCTTTGCCGCTGAGCTAAATCCCCAGCCCCAGTCTCAAGGTTTTTTTTAAATTAAGAACATAATATTAATAATATCTTAATTATTTCTCACATCCTTGTAAAGACTGCGATGAGTACTGTATCAACTTTTAGTAGTAATTCATTATGACTACATGACAAAGAGCAAGCATTTCAAAAGAGAATTTGTATACGTAGTTCATAATGCAGTCAAAATGGTACATGAAAGTAATTCAAATGTAGTCATGCATCACTAGAAACATGTCAACATGTTATCTGTAAAGGTCTCTTGTGGAAGAGAATATCAAAAAGTGGTGAAGATAACTTTCCAGAGGATTTTAAATATTAATTTATTCTTGTTTGTGTGTATCATCAAACCTCTTTAAGCTCATCACTGGGGGATGAAGAACAAGTAATGATCTTTAATGATCACATTTGCAAGAATAAAAGGGGAAGCCATGACTTTGCCTACCCTGTTCATTTCATGATATACTTCCATATTTAACACTAATGTACGAGTTTTTATAAAGTCTCAAAAAGTAACTGAATTTTCAAATGCTTAAGCTTACCTCTGGATGAAAATATAAATATTTTTGCAAGTGGTATGCATTTGTGTATATGCAGTTATTTTACTTGTTTTTAATTTTAGAGATCATTTGAGCTCTGTAGGATCCTGCTTCAAAGTCATGTACCAATTTTGTTGGGTGCTAAGCTTTTTTCCACTTTTATTAGTATTTAGTATAATATACAAATATTGGGAACACAAAGACCTTGGTTCAAGCTTGTGCCATTATTCCTACAAATAGTATCTTAACAATTTACTTAGCATTTTAGAGTTGTATAAAATGAGGAAAATAACAGTTAAACTTCATAAAGTTTACCAAGATATTAAATGAGGGTATGCAAAAACCCTTTGGCTCAAAATGCATCACTAAGTAACTGAGCAATAGATGAGTTCAGTAACTTTTGCTGATAGGTCCCCTTGCCTGCGGTTTTAAAGTAAAAGCTGATATGGGTTGAATTTTTGAGATTAAATATGGAATTAATACTTATAATCAATCTAAAATATCCTGTTTCTCATCCTTAGTACTGAACATAAATGAATGAACTCAAAAATTTTGTGTTGAACAAATCATTAAATTAAAAATATAGAAACTACTTTGATAATACTCTCTTACTTCAAATTCTAGAATGCTAAAAGCATTATGGTGAGTTGCAACTTTAATCTATTTGGACAATGATGATTATTTTTTAAGACAGAGTTTAGATATATAGTTCAGGCTGGCTTGAACTTACTATGTAGCTCAAGCTGGTCTTTCATTTGTGGTAATCCACCTGCCACAGTCTCACGAATGATGGGATTGGAAGTGTGGCCCCACTACCAGCTAATCAATAATTATAAATATACCACATACATTTAAGACATGCTAAACTTTAAGAACATAATATGGTACTATTTTAAATTTTAAAATCATTATAGTAATTAAATAATGCTATACTCATATGCCCATTCCATAAAGCTATACATAAATTATAATTAGCTGTCACTGAAATCAAGACTATATTTGGTAAAATATGTACCTTGTAACTTCTAAAAATACATGTTATATTATCTGATAAGGCAAGTTGAACTTTATAATTAGAAAAATATGCTTTTAAAATATTCAGCAGAGCTGTATAATGCATAATATCTTTTTTCTAATAACAAAACAAACATGATCATTGAAGAAATTTTGAAGAATACAGGGAAACACAAAAAGCATACAAACCACCTGAAATGTCATAAAGCCACATAAAAAGCAGCAACATTTTGTTTCTCTGTCTCACAACCTCTTTGCCTCTCCTGTCTTTATCTGTTGGAGGAATCTTTCCTTTAACGCACATAGCAATCATACACCACAGAGAACCAATAATAGCAGAGTATGGCCCTAGCAATATGCATGAAGTTAGAGATACAGAGAAAGGAGAATCTAGATTTTATCTTATGGCCACTGGGCATTTGAAATAGAGAAATACTATAACCTGATTCAATTGTCAAGGAGATATTTTTAAACTTCTATTTTGATTTAAAAGAAAAAGTGTTCTGACACTGCTTGGAGAATGAACTGAGAAAGAACCACAGTGACTATTGGCAGGCAGCCAAGGTAGGAGGTTGACACTGCAATCTACAAGAGAAATAATGAAGGCTGGAATAAAGGAGACCAAGCAGTAATGGGATGGCAGGAGGGAATCACATTCATTAAAGTGTAAGGTTACAAATATAAAATGGATAGGTTGGGTCTGAATTACATGTGATCTCCACGAGCTGTAAGGAAGTACAAAAGGGTCATCTTCAGATTTCCGAACCAGTTCACCACATAGGTGATCATGATTTTTGCTGGAAATGGAGTGTAAAGCAGGGGAAAATAAGTACATGAGATTGTTTCTACATCTGTGGAATTTGATGTGTCTGTGAAATGTATACTATGCAAAGGAAATTTAGAAATGTGGAGCGATAGTTTATGTATGGATCCTAGAGTATACATTTGAGGATCCTAGAGTATATCTATCTGAGGTCAGTGCTCAGATAGATAAAAGCATAAACACAAACATGTATATGATGCATATCCTAGATAAACTCTATATAACCATACATAAACTGTATACAGAAATATATATACATATGTAGAGGACTATATGTTTGAAATGTAAATATAGCAATATATGCTTATTTTATTGTTATGAAGTTTATCTAGATTTTATACTTGAACATGCTCTCTTTCAAAAGTATTTTATATTCAAATAAATTGTTAAAATACCCTTTCTACTGACAATGTTTTAATTTTCCTGGTTATTCTATCTGTAAAACTTTTGCTTGACTTGACAGTTAGGTCCCTTCACAAAACAAGTAGCAGATACTTCAGCTGTCGTTTATAGTTTGAGTGAACCTATCGCTATTTTCACGTTAATCTGTAAAATCTATTGTTATATATATTTTTTTCTCTTCACTAGGCCCTATGTGCTAACAGTCTATATATTCATCAACAGATTAATGTACTCATAAGTATTAGGTCGTCTATTCTAATCACCTCCCCCTCAACTCTGCACACGGGAGATTTGGGGGACATTTTAGATTCCAACCATGACACCTGCCCATCGTTACAGAATAAATCACAATTCCTCTCTTTCAATCTCTTTGCTACACAAGTGCACTTGAAAAAAAGTGGGGAGGAGAAAAGGGAAGACAGTGCCTCCTTTGGAAGTGAGTCAAAATAAAAAAGAGACAATCACCTACTAGAAGACATAAAGTGGTTTGTAATAAACATGTTCAAATTTTGTGTTGTATTTCAACTGAGTTAAATATCCATAGGTAAAGTGTGGATAAATGATTTGTATTTAAAAATTAGAATTTATTGCATTCTCTGTATGCAATTAGAATACACGACACTCTTTAAGTAAATTAAATTCAGTAAGAAAAAAAATTGGCCTTTAGGTCATATATAACTTTAAAATGTCATGATTATGTATGGTGATTTGCAACATAATTCTATAATAAAAGGGATTGGGACTATTTATTTAAACATGATGAAAAATTTTTACTTTTATTTTATTTGTTGATTTGTTTTGGACTGGGACTCACACTCAGGACCTCATGCTTGCCCAGTAGGTGCTGTGCCACTCAGCTATATGCTCAACCAATGAAAACATTTTTAAAGTATTTCAGTTCAAGTGTCACTCAGCCAGCATGTTTGTTTATGTAGAGTATGCCGGGCGTCTCTTGAGTAGGTATCATTTCGACAAGTTGATTCTTCTGAATACATTTGATAAAATTGTCATTATTATAATGCCTGTTATATTAGTTTACAAAAATTACTGAAAAGTATGCAATCTTTTCTCATCCTATGTTACACATTTGACTATTAAGTGATGAACACAGGTCTCTTTGAATTAGAGGAATAAAATTACTTATGTGATCATGTGAACTGATAACACTGTAGTTTTGTTATGATACCCAATAATAGGTGTTTTCTGTTGTGTAAAGAAAACTATATGAAATTATGTAACTTACAGAAATCCACAGTACTTTATTCAATATGAGGTTTATATTTTTCACTGAGATAAAATACTTTGGGAATTCCAATCTAACACCATTGTAGATAGAATATCCTTACAGTTCTTATAAACCAGTTATATTTTTCATTTTAGTAGACATTTTAAAAATATTTAACTTCTCATGATAACATATTTTGAGATAAAAATTGCTTAATTTCTTCAAAGACATTCTTGAGTCCAGTTTTTCCTGAACTTGCCCCTGCCCTGTTCTCATACATGCACATTTATTTCTTTATCCACAGACTACTATAATATTTCTGTGTTTATCATAGATCATATATTTTACATTGGATTTCTTGGTTTATAGTAAACTACTAAAGCCATCCTAAAATAGCACTGGCCTCTCAAATTCGATGACTAAAATATAGGTACAATCTTGTAGCTCTTCAGTTTTTCCATGAAGTGTTCTATGCCATTAACTTCCTTTGGCTATTATATTTCTGGTGTGCCCTTGGAACTCTGAAACTAAAGATGTAATACTTTACTATTTTTACATAAATTTTACTTCAGTATAACCTATGAGTTTTTCAATTTTCACAACATATTTCTGATTTATGCTATCAATATAATTATTATATTAATATTTATTTTGAGTTTTAGGTACACTATTTTGGCATTAAAAGTTATGTTAAAGAGAACAATAAATACCAGCTAATTCAGAGGAAAGAATGTCAGCTATCAAGTGATGTACAAAATTTTTGTAATTGTAGTAATACAGTACCTTCTTCATAATGACCAAATCACTTTATTATTAGAGACCACTGTGTTCTTATTCACCTCTATTAGGCCTTTGAAGTACATTATTCTTTGTTTTTAAAGATTACTATATGTTATATTCTATACTCGTCTAATGCGAAGGCTTACATGTTGTAGTCACTGACTCATTCTTTATTCATCAGTCAGTTATCCATAGGCACATTAGGTAAGTTATCTTAGTCATCATAGAGAATATTTTATTATGAAATAAACATATTCCGTGACACATATGTCTTGCATGTGTGTATTAAAACTCCCAGAGATCACCTCATCAGGCAACATGGTGCATTATTTTCTGATAGAAAAGTTTCTAGTTATTACTATAATAAAAAATATTCTTCATTCTAAAGAACACTGTATTTCAGCCCATTAATAAAACAGAAAAATGATACTCGGTATCATTTTTGGGAGGATCTCCGTGCTACTTTTGCAAATTGTATTTTGCAGACCCCCTATAGTCCAGTTAGAGTCAGCACTGGTAATTCAACTGTCATAGGGAAATGGAGCTACAGAGAGTCTGAAAGGAAAGGCACTGGACTTTGGTCTGCAATGGTGATTTGTCCCTGGTGTGCTGTTCTCTCTGCCCCTTTGTTCCCTGGCTGACACGTAGTAACCGTATCATGTGGAATCCTTTTGATTCAGCCAGAAGAGAGCACTAGAAGTCCTCACACAAAGAAGAATGTGAAGTTGGCTACTTCTCTATTTTATTTATTTCTTTATTTATATATCCATCTCTCCATTTATTTATGTATTTGTCAGTGGTAAGCACAAGCACACTCCTCTTTTGACTCCATGTCTGGGCTCTCTGATAGCTTTTTGCAACCAGTTCCCTCTGAGGTTTCATAACTGCTCTCTATTCTTCTTCCTTCTCACTCTTGAGCAAACTTAATTTTGTTTTCCCCATGAAGAGCAGAGGTAAAAATTTGAATATTATATTTTGGATAGGTTACTGAGAATTATCCAAAAATCATCAAGAAAAAATAGAAAAATGAAATGTATGTTACTGAGTTTGGCAAAACTTTGAGTAAGTAGAGATCAAGGTCATCAGGGACCACACACCCAAAGGACCTGTGCAGAGTATTCCTCAGGATTTTGTGTCCTAAAGATGAAAAGTTTGCATACTTACACATAACTTCCTTCCCCACCTTTTTTCTCTTCGGATGTTAATTCCTCCTCATGCCCTTGAAGTTTTAATCCCCATAGATTTCCTGTGCTTTCAGAAAAACTATTGAGGAATAAAAATAAAGTGGCAGGGAGTGCACATAGAACTTCGCACTGTAGCTATGATGAAATTAAAGGTGAGCTGAAGAAATGGAATACAGGGAATTGAACACACCTCCTGTGGGATCATAACTAAGCCCCTGGTACTAGCTGCAGGACGCATACCATCCCTGTGATTGCTCTGTCTCTGCCTAAATAGTTCCCTTATTACACTATTTTTAAAGTATCCAATTGGGTTGCATTATCTGTTTCTTCTAGGATTCTAAGAGATATTTCCTTTGTCAGTAATGATTGACAATAAGATAATAACATCTGGCAGCTAGCTCTCTCAGCATCTTTGAAGGGATTCTTTAAGTACACTAAACAACACTCAGTACTTAAACTTACCTTCTAAATACACTACTGGGAGAAAGGGGTTCATCACATCTTGTTAAAATATGTCTGGGTGAGATTTCGTGTTTCTGTAATGATTAAATATTATAAATGTGCTTAGTGGAGCCCTGAGGTGGAGTAAACCTTGGCAGTAGGAGAAAGACAATAAGTGTATTCGCTGAAGAGCCTGTTGTCCATGTAGCACACAAGATTAGTCTGAGAAAATTCCCCTGTGACATTGTAGAACTGAGCACATGCAGGCTTAAGATTTTCAAGTATTTTTTCTCATAGAAAACTCTTATATCATAAAATCAAGTTTCAATTGCAAAAGTATTTCTAAGGTTGTAAGTTTATTAAATATAGCAAGTACCATATGTTTCTGTTCGGTAAGGTAACTAAACAGAAATATTAACAAAACCTTTTCTAGTCATTTTTATCAATATGAGGATTCCTTTATTATTCACAGAGAACAATACAAATTCCGTGCTATAATTTGGGACAAAGAGGATAATGTTATATCCAAAATGCATGAATTCTTTCCCTGACATTTTCAATTGTGCCGCAATAGCTTTGTATTGCTTGCTAATAGAGTAGTTTCATAAAGAGCAGACCCTGGTTTGATTTATAAATGCAGTTTCTTTACATATTTCTCAAATAACATCAGAAGTTGTGATTTTCAATATGATCCAACGTTTCCTTATGGAAGAGAAATGATAAGCTCATAGATAGTAAAAGAAAATGTTGTGATATGGGGGACAGATTCAGCAAAGCTGAATAAAGAAGGTTAAATTCATCCCTCCACTTTTTTTCCTATTATACACAAGTATTTATTTTAAATAAATTGTGTTACAAGTTGCTGCTATTTACTTTGCACTTCATAATAGTAACAAACATTGCCTCAAATTGTTTTCTCCTTTTAGGAAGGTTAATATTATCTAATTTTTTTTTTTTTTTTTTTTTTTTTTTTTTTCCGAAAATCTAACCCAGAATCTTGCACTTACCAGGCAGGTGCTTATGCTGCTGAGCTATATCCCCGGCCTTGTCCAACTAAATCTTTTTTTTTTTTTTTTTTTTTTTCTTTTGTCTTTTGGAGGCAGGGTCTTGCTATGCAGTTTAGGCTGGCATTGAACTCACTTTGTAGCCTAGGCTGGTCTCAAACTTGCAACGATCCTCCTGCTTCAGCCTCCCAAGTGCTGTGATTACAGGCTTGCGCCGCCACGCCAGGCTCCAACCAAATCTTAAAATGATTTTGTCATTCATATAAACTCAATAAATGTATTTTAATGGAGGTATTCAAAATTGCTTTAACAATTTTGCATTGTAATTTCCATAATTTACTTCTATATCATAATATTTAAATGAATACCAAAATCTGAAAGACATTTTAATAATGAGAAATGAATTCATAGATGTTAGACTTCATGAAAATGAAGCAGTCTAAATTTTAGAAATAGAAGTAAGTCTAATACTATTGTAGCATAAGCCATCTTGACTCTGATATGAATATTATGATTTAATGAGGAAGACATGTAAAATAGACATTATTTAAATATACATTAATAATTCCCTTAAATATAAACTTTGGCTATATGAGAAAGCATATTCCAACAAATTGTAATTATGTAAGCGATTACTAAATTTAGATCTGCTGGGCAACTGCCGCAGTTATGACAAGCATAAGTAGCTGGGGAAAGTTGCTGCAACATTCTTAGTTCAGAGAAAGATAAATGGTCTCATGTGTAATGAGGCACAGCCAGGTGAAGAACAATGCAGAAATTAGAAACAAGAGATTGAAAATGCTTGCAATGGTAATCAGGTACCCAGATTTAGAACCAATGACCAAATCTTGGAGAAACTTTTGATTCTCTTAAGAATTATGCCCTTCCACCTGGTCAGATTAGTAAGACCCTGTGTCCAAACAAGAAGACAAGGAATGGAGCTCAGTGGTAGAGTTCTCACCCGGCATGTGTGAGGGTCTGGGTTCAATCCCTGGTACTACAAAACAAACAACATAGCAACCAAAATAAACTAAAACAAAAATCTGAGTTTTTTTTATCTTCAGAAAAATTGGCATGACATATCCAAATTTGCACTTTCAAAATATATTTTCTAGGTCCTATGTGAAGAACTGTCTGAGATGCCAATAAAGAATAAATAATAGCGTGTGAGGGTGCAGTTTCATTGCTTATGTGAAAGGCTGTACCATAAGGAGCATGCAGACTCTAGACCATGAATGGATTCGCAATATATAATTTGAAAATAAAGCCAAAGACACTTATTGGTAAAGTTTTCAAGCAGATGTCATCAAATATATTTTCAGTTTAAAAGAAATAAATGCATAGATAGTATTCTCATCATTTAAGCTAGAAAGCACCATGGAAGGTTAAATTCCTCAAATGAATAAATTGTTTAATTTAGAATATATTGAGTTTGAAGTAATTTTTGATATATACAAAGAGAAAGGGCAGTTGGCTATAATTGGCTCTTAGATTAAAAGTCTCATCTGAAACCATGGATTAAAAGAAATCCCTGTAAATATTAGAATTAGGGTACATTTTTCCTTGGAGAGAGTTTAGAAAGGAAGGCTAAGTAGTCTGGCACTCTCTTTTGAGACATGTCAATATTTAATGATTTGTAGGGGTGAATTAGTCTTCAAAGGACTGAGAAATTTGGGAGGAATAACTAGAAAGTCATAATTTAATGGGATTAAAGAGAAATGTTTGAGAGAGAATAGGTGCTTTTTCTGACAAATATTGAATGATGCTCAAGATGACAAAATGTTAAAACGTTAAGAATTTTAGGGCCTGGGGATTTAGCTCAGCGGCAAAAGCGCCTACCTGGCAAGCGCAAGGTCATGAGTTTGGTTCCCGGTACCAGAGAAAAATAAAAAAAAAAAAAAAAAAAAAAATTTTAAATATCAGAGATAATTTCATGATCCTGGTGAAAACTATTTCCATTGGATACAGTAAGCTTTCAAGTATCCTGGAGCTGAGAATATGAAATCGCTAAGCAGAAATACATTTTGAAATGTTTTTCTCCACAGAATTGTGAAATGTGATAATAGATATTTAAGCTACCTTTTGATAACAATATCCATGAATAAATCTGAATCATATAAAAATATGCAATTTAAAAATTTACTTATTACTAATTTCTCTAATTTTGAACAATTTAAATTTATTTAATACAATTAAATATATGTAAAATTTAAATATATATGTAAGCAATATTGTATTGCCAGAATATGTATGACTCAGTTCTTAAATGACAATGAATGATTTTTTTTAATCTGATGACATTTACCCACCATAAACAAAAACTACAGCTATGGATAATAAGGGACTATATAGAGTGGATAACAAGGATCAATCTGATTAGCTTTCAGATAAGAGGAACTAGTGTAGCACAAAGTAATTCTCAGGAGAACTAAGAGCTACAAGAATGATGGGAGTGTTCCAAAATCAGTTTCAGGAATGTCCTTCACTTGAAGGAAGAAATGGTTTTTGAAGAGGAAATTTTTAATTGACTTTTGCTGTTGTCAGTCATGAACAAAAGGACGGCATTGTTCGGATGTTGTGGAAGCTTTAGACACAGATTTCTCACATGAGTTTTAAGTGTCATATCTGCATCAGTGATTTTCATACACAATGGCTCAATTGCTCCTTTCTGTTCGTCTATAATGTAATTCTTCATTCTACATTGAGTAAAGACCTCTTTTTCTTGATCTCTATCATATTTTCATTTCCTATAAAATTGCATTTATTCTTGCCTTCCTATCTTTCCTGAAGGCTATTAATACAAAACTCTAATTCATTCACATTACTTTTTAAGTACTGTGTATATTTTGTTTTAATAAAAGTGGGAAATTTGAAACAAAAAGAATACCTTGTAATCAATTCTTAAATTTTAAGAAATTTTTAACTTTAAATCATGCATTATTTAAAATAATTGGAATCTATAAGCAAACAAACTTAAAGCTCCACTCTATGAATGGATGTACCACAGATTTAGGATAAAATAAGCATCACAATTAAAAGAAACAGTTTTGTTTCTATCAAGAAAGATTTTCCACAGCTCTACATTTTAACTAATCTCTATGTTTAAGGATATTTCCAATTAGAAAACTTGCATTTAATAATTTCATCAACACTTTTGTTTTACATTATATTCTATCTCATTTTAAGAAATAGAAATTTTAATAATTTATACAGTGCCTATTAATCTATGAAATATTAACTATACATTTTCTAGCAATTTCTCCCCTTTAATATTTTTCAGTGCTTCTAGTCTCATATCTTTTCCTATCCCGTTAAATAGTCATAACTTAGTTCTCTAAAATGATGTGTGGGCATGCTTATATATGTATGTGAGCAGCAAGAAAATCCTTTGAGATATTTGAATTTGCTTTTTTATTGTGTTTTCCCTCCCTCTGT
The DNA here is from genome assembly GCF_000276665.1 of Chinchilla lanigera. Taxonomy (NCBI): domain Eukaryota; kingdom Metazoa; phylum Chordata; class Mammalia; order Rodentia; family Chinchillidae; genus Chinchilla; species Chinchilla lanigera. The sequence goes on along the minus strand of NW_004955425.1, from coordinate 9,387,036 downwards.
TTTTATTACTCCTCTTTCAAGGATCAAGTGGAGTTTTCCTACATTCTTGGTTTAAAGAAGGACTATCCTTTAGTAGTGAAGGCATTAACCTTGTATTTCTGTTGTTGTTTTGTTTTGTTTTTAAGGCTGAAAGTTTTGTGTAGGTTTGGCTACGGATCCTACGTGGAACAAGGCAAAAACTACTGGCAGCAGAATATACAAAAAGTCCCAAAACTTACAGAGGATAAGAAGGTTTCATATTACAAGATAGATAATGGTATAGCTGTTCTGTTTTGTTTTGACCTCTTTCTCTTTTTTCTGTTCTCCACAAATATTAAGAATTATACTGCTGTGGAATATCTACCTTTTAAGCATGGCGTTGAGTTTTCTGACTCCCAAATTTATTCGTGTTCTCTACATACAGAGATACTGTACAAATCATCTGCTCTTGAGGGGCAGTGTGCAACTGTGACAATATGAAACTCGGTGAAGGGAACTTTAGGAATGGCAATGACCATATCAAAGAGCTCAGTAATAAAGATACAATTTTGCATCACCCAACCATAGTGAAAAACATGGAGCCATACCTAATTTCATTTTTAAAAAGATATTTAATTTTTTCTTTTATAATATTTTTCAAAGGAGCTAATAGATAGTTAAGCGTACTAGTATACTATTGATGGACTGAATGTAAACACTTTTCTGCGCATGTGTCATGAACCAGTAAGACTATCCTCTTTCTCTTGTTTGTACCAGGGTTGTTTTGTGTTAAGCCTTGGTATTTGTTGTTCTTGAATTTGAATGACAGACACCAGATGACTCCTGTTATCCAAGCTGTTGTCAATTAACACACCAGCTTCTCAGTGAGACCATCACTCCTCCTACACAGTCACCTTTGTTATCTTTACAGCACTTGCTCTGCACGATTTTATCTTGTTAATTTACGGGTATAGTTCTATAAGGTTTAAATCACATACTAGAAAATAATTCCCGCATGCTCAGGGCTTTACTTGTCTGCTATTTAAGTAAGCCAATCACACACTGTTCTGAGTACTTTTTAAGTGAATGCCTATTAGTTGCTCCTCTATTTGCATACTGGCAAACTGCATAACAATATGCATTTATTATTTCTCCTTTTATGATTCTTTACCTCACATTATAAAATCTTGTAAGGCTGCAGAACGCATGATGAATTTCTATAATCATTGAGTGATCCATTCCTACACTTACTACCATTTTAAGGACTTTAAAAAGTGAAATGTCTTCCAAATGTCTTCTTAAATTATTTACATGAACTTATTTATATAAACTATTATTTATATAAACTGTATCAATCAACTTGCATTTTGTTAATGGAAACTAAGTGAAAAACTGATTATTACCAGACACAAAATGGAAAATTTATAAAGATTTTAAAAAGAAACATTTGTACTTCTGTGCAGTTTTTCAAGGCCTGTTGTATTTAAAAGAATTAATGAGCTAGAAGTCTGTAATTTTAAGAAACAGATACAGTTAAGCACAGTATTGATTTATCCATTAGAGGATAATTAATCATTTTTTTTCTCTAAACAAAAAGAATCTTTGGTTGTTAATCCAGAATTTTGCTTCACTCTAGTTTTAAATTGCAAAGTTAAAGTAGATGTGTTTTTCCTGCTTGATAATACTACAGATATTTTCTTTGGTCCTGCAAAAATGATACAGAGATAGAGTTCATATAAATGACATGAAAAATTGTATGACATGAAATACTTTTTATATGAAATTGAAATTATATCTAGCAAGAAATCATTTTTGATAGTAATTACTGCTAATTTTGTTTATGATTCCAATAAATGAAAGATAATGTAGCTTCTAAGGATATTGTTTTCCTTAATTTCAGAACCGCTGAGAGTAAAGGATTTAATAAATTTCAACTGTTGTTAGTAGATAGCTTGTACTTCAAACTGAATTCTTCTAAGGGTAGAAAAGCAGAAATTATATTTGTTTTTATTAACCACCTGCTGGTTATTACAAATTTCAAACTTCTCTAACTCCACTATAATATAATTAGTAATTTTCCATCATTACTCAGCCTGCACATAGGTATCCACACATGCACACTTTTGTATGAGCAACTGGAAGAAAATTTCAGAAAATAGTATGTGTCTTCACAACATAAAACATTTTGTTAAACTCTGTCATACTTAAAAATGTTAGGGAATGGATGAAGAAGTTCAGATACATTTTGTCAAAGACAAGGAAGGACAAATGTGTGGCTCTGTGTGTGTGAGAATGCATATGGGCTTGTGTAGTTCTGGATGACAAAGTATTCTCTTGGCATTGCAGAAGTCTTTGTTGTTCATGAGAGGGAAGACTACTATGGAAGGAATGTTTAGTGCTCTTAAATGAAACCTTCCTGCCATTATGAACTATGATAGATTTTTTCTATGATCAAGGAAAAGTCAACAGTAAACATCATAACTGATGCTATTTAGTGATTGCACCATTCATTAATTCTGCATATGTATGCTTTTTCAGAAATCACTTGATTACTAAGGGCAAGAGGAAAGGTGTTTTCTCTTAGTAGCTGGGAGGGTTCATTGGAGAAAGCCCCAGGTTTTTCTCTACTTGATCCTCAGTACAGATATTATGCTCTAAAACATTTAGATACCTGATGATATTTTATAATAACTTAGGAGTTTGAAGTAGTTGTTTTGTCACACTGCAGTTGTTGCAGAGCTGAATTACAATTAACTCATTTGATAAAGACCCTTACTGATCTTTCCCTAAGTAATAATAGGAGAATAAAAGAGTGCAAGGGAGTGAATAAATATTCAAATTATCCAAAACTTGATCAAGTCAGTAATACAGAAGTGGAAGAGAAGCCACCTTCAGCATATCCCTGTGACTGTTCACAGTATATGATCAAATTAATCTGCAGATTCTACCTAGGATCCTACCTTAGTTGTTGTACTGACACTAAGATCAGTATTGGCTCTGCCAATAGAGTTAAACATAACAGGCTGCGAATGCTTTTGTACTAAATGACTTATTGACATGGTGATACAGAAGTTATCAGTAGAATATCCTTGCCTAAATGACTTGGCTGTCAGGTAGAATATCAACATGAGTGCTCCATATTAGCAACTGTAGTCAAATCCACTGTTTTTCAAGTTGGCTATTAGGTATTTGAAACAGACTTTTAGACTTTCAAATTTCTGTCAAATATTCCTTCAACTGTGTTAATATTAAGGAATCATGAAAAGTAATCATTTCTTTAAATACCAGCACTTTTGGAAACAAAGGATATTTGCTTTAGAATCAGTAAGCATGTTCTAAAATGTCTTTTATAGCTTATAAAAATTGTTTTGAATCCATACCTTATTTCTCATGTAGAATCTTGGACAACATTTAATTTTATCTGTTTAGCTCCATTTATGTTTGACTGTCCCTATGCCCTTATTTATATTTTTATGACATTTACTTTTTAAGGAAAAACACCTGATATTTTCAATCTGTGCAAATCCATTTTTATAGGTTTTTATTTTCCATTTGTTCCTTTAGACTGAGTGTCAACAGACAAGAACCGCTGGGCCAAATCCAGTCTGTGGTACTTTTTAAAAACTAATCAAAATGAGCTTGAATTTTATATTATGATCTCATAGATTAAGCAAAAGGCAATGGATATTTCATATGGCCTATGAAGCTTAAAGTATTTATGTCCATTTTTTAGATAAAAAACTGTTGCCAACCCTAGTTTATACTAATAAGATTTATGCTGAACATTTGACAAGGTATATTTTCCAGTTTAATGGGCAATTCATAGTATATTAGCTCAGGAAGTAAAATTGTCCTATGAATACACTATTTTCTTAGAATTTAATTAGGATTATAAAAGCTATGCTATTCCTTTGTAAAAATATGTTACCATATCACACTTATGAAATAATACACTGAACAATAGTTAGAAAATTTGAATTATCTTATTTTCCTTATATCTTTCAGAAGTTACTTGCAATATTCATAAATGAATATTGCTTGAGTGAAGAATTTCTTTACAGACATCTTGTGTTCTAATGCTTTTACTGAATCACATTCTTCTGTCATCAGTTTCTTCTGAAGAAAAATGGTGGTATGGGGTATGATTTTGACTAAAATTATTAATTTCCAGGAAAAACAAGTAGATGTGGTGTTTTATAACTATGATCTTTAGTAAGTTTGCATCCAGTAACAAAGCCTACTTCTGACAGTAGTCTTTCTACCATTTTGCTTGTAAATATACCTTGATTTTCATAAGCATGTCCAAGTTAGAGTCTACCCAACATCTACAACAACATTAAATAATTAAACCCTTCTGTTCTTTAAATTACAAACAATTGTGGTAGTTGATGTAGACAGATTAAATATGTATTTGGGAAATTTTAAATTAATATAGTTTTCCTTGATAAAATCCCTATGGAAAAATTGAACAATCATAATACATTGAATGTTCACAATATCCTTTGGAGAACTTATATAAAAAAATTGAAAATTATTTTCAGTGAAGTGCTATTCTAAGCAGTTTTATGACATTGAACAGATCACTAGAGGCTGTAAATTCTGTGTGTTATAGGCATTAAATTAAAATAGCTATAGATAAATAACTGCACCAGGCAGACTATTAAATATGAAAAGAGCAAACTAGTTCTGCTCTACTTGCTAATGTTCCTTTCTTAAATCCATGAGTAATTGAGCAGGTTTTCAATTCAGTACATTTTTTTATTTATTCCTCATTTAATTATAATCTACTTTCATATTATTATATTTGATGTGACCTTAGAAATGTTATTATTGTACAAAAGAGAAGAAGACAAGGAAATCAATGCAGATGACAGTGAGATTTTATAATAAATTAACTAAAACACGAATGGAGCGTACAGAGAAAAAAGAAAAGAAAAAAGGATTCAGAGTCAAAACAGAGAACTGAGAGTCAGTTGTTTTCTACTGAGACTACTGGGAATTAGTAAACCCACAAAATTATTAGAGCTATTGCCCTCAGAAAATGGACTGACAGGAGAATCAGTCAGGAAAGGGTGTGCGTCCAAGCCTGTGTCTGCACAGAGTTCAGAATAAGTAATTTTGTTAAGATTTAAATATGTTATCACTAGCTAAAATCAAGTTTACCTTAGTCTGAATTGAAATTATTACCTCATTTTGAAGTCTGTAAAAATGTATAATGGAAAAGAATTTAGGTTAAAATATGATTACTTATAATGAGATAGATCTTTTGCAAAAGGGAATGGAACCAAGAGCTGGAAAGACAGAGGAGGGAAGAAAGAGCCAAGGGATATAGAAAGATGTGGTGGATGACAGCTGGTGATCAACTTGTAACACCCAGCTGAACTGGGTCAGGGTCGTGCTGGGTATGGGAGGCCCACCTGAGGACTGTTGCCAGCAACATAAGAGGTAAAACTATAGAGGAATAGGAGAGGCTCTTGCGAACTGAGAGAGTCTATTGTGAGATAGTAGAAGCTCTTGGGAGCTGATTAGAAGCTGTAAGGAGCTGTTGGTTCTCTTAGAGGAGCTCATCATATTGGCTTTCCTGATGAATTTGGCTGTTCCCATTTTCCAATGAGCTCAGGACCTTATTGTCACTTAGAATGTTTTTTGCTTACTTTGGGAGAGTTCTGCTCCTCACCTTGAGGATGACTTCCTAGCTCCAGGGGGAAGATGGTGCACTGCTCAGTCTCTTGGAGAAGCTTGTCATGTTGGCTTCCTTGATATGAAGTTAGCTTTGCTTATCATTGGAGGAGCTCGCGATCTCGCTGTTGCTGAGGATGGCTATGGTACTTTTTGGGGAGGGGGTTCCTGGTTCTTACTTTGTGCATCACTTCGTGGCTCCAGTGCAGATCCCTCAGCCTGCTAGCACAGATCCTTCATCCCGCTGGCACAGTCTTTTTAGCTTCCGCCACTGAACTTTGGACCTTCGGACCTTATCAGTGCAGATTCATGAAACAGGCCTGCATGAGATATTGTCATGGGCTCTAGACCTCCAGCTGGACTTGTAGGAGGTACTGTTATGGGCTCTAGGTCTTTAGCTGGACTCATACCAGACATTATTGTGTGATTCAGTTCCTTAGCTGGATTCTTTTGTCTTTAGTGGGTGGACAGGTTTCACGCACTCTCTGTTTGTATATGATTGTCTGGTGACTGCTATAAATAATCTTACAAAGTATGTATCTTGCATTTGCAAAACCCCAAACTCCAACACATGTGCTCCATAGATGTACCAGCTTCCCACAAGGAGTGTTTTCATTACATACTGCAAACGTGTGCCAATAAAAATATAAGATAAGAATAAAAAGAAAAAAGTATAATTCCTCTTAAATCAGAAATTGGTTGCCATATTATAAAGAACATGTTGGAGTGTGTGATAGAAATATAGTTATTCCAGGAAGCTCCATTCATTATTACTGAGCATCCTAAAACTGGTTTCAACACTTCTGCCTCTCACTGCAGTGATGACAAAAGCGTCTCTAATGTTGGAGAATCGGTACGCACTTTGTCAAGGACAACCCACACCTGTCCACCTGTTTCAGACAAAATTACTTTGCCTCATTCTAGTAGAGAATCTTAGACTTGTCCCCAAACTCAATTTCAAATATATTGTCCCTAAGATATAGAAACAATCTAAATCATGACTAGTGACACTTAGCTAACACAACATTACAATGATTAGGGAACTTGGTATCTTCCATTAAAATATGAGTTTCATGGAATGAGTCAGACGGAAACATCTTTAAATCTTTACAGATATTATTGGATGCTAATTTAGGATAATTCCTAAGCTCCTACCAACCTTAAACAGAAAGCACACTATAACTATCCTCATCTTTATATCTTCACATGTTGAATCATTAAAAGTCACCCAACCATATTTTCTTGTACATGAAAGATGTGTTTGGGCATAATATAAACCATTCCTGTTATTTCCTAAACAAATAATGTATATTATAACATCAAATTATAGTATAACATATCAAATTATCAATAATCGCAAATAATCCATGGAAATTTATTTATTTTTATCAGTATGCCTTTAAAATCTGTAACACGTATTCCTAGAAAATATGCATAAAAGGCAGTAAGAGAGGACTGAATTACAAAAGCCTGGTGAAAGTGTTTAACTTTGATTATTTTTCTTCTTATAAAATATGTAACAGAAAGGCTATTATATATGTACTTGGGTTTGTATGTGTATTGTGTGCACAGAGGTATATATACATGTATGTTATAAATCTCTGGATTTATAGTAAAATTTCAGTTAGACACAATACTCTTTTAAATTCCAGTTGTATATAATATTTGGGTGGGTATAAATTCTATTTTCCACACTGTAAAAGTAGAGATATCAGTAAATCTTTCAGAACTCTTAGGGATCACTAAGATTGCTATATTTATATACTATAAACTGTAAAGTCTTTTTTATTGCCTTCTAACATTTTTATAATAGATCAATCTTGTTAAGTAATGTTTGCATCAGGCAAATTGTTTGCAGATGTAAGGCTACTATTTTTGAAATCTGAATTCAATACCTCAAATAAATAATTTAGAGCACAGCACCTGTTTTTCTTGATTTGCTTTTATAGAAATGGAATTTGTTGTACATATTTCCACATCTACTGGGATGATAAAGAATGAAGTTGTAACCAGGTTAAGTAGTTAGATAGTCTTATGAGTAATGAGAATACCAACTTTTATAAATCTACACATTTTAAAATTCCGAAAAGGCTCAATATTTGAGGATTCTTTTGGGGATTTGATGTCATGTTTTTGACATCTGGTTTTAAAATGTTGCTTTTTTGAGTGTATGAGAAATTTAATAACAGTAAAATTGTATACAAAATTCTGGTTTTGATTTCAGATAAAAAAGTACTTGAAAAGATGTTCCCAATTTCAAAATAAATATAAATGAGAGTTATTTTGTTGCTTAAGTTACAGGTTTTGTTTTTTATCTTTGTTGGGTGGTGAGTGGTTGAGACTAACATGACATTAAATGAAGTGTATCTTGTGAGTAACAAAAAGTCAATATACTTTCAATTCAATATCGACTCCCTTATTTCTGTTTTGGTAATTTCTCTCTCTTTCCTTCTCTCTCTTCCTCTCTCCTTCCCTTCCCTCCCTCCCTCACTTCTCTACCTCTCTGTCTTTCATGTTCTGAGACACTTTCCCAGCATGTTCTTGAATCTGGCATCTTGAGATGCTCCTGCCTCATTTTCATTTTTCTCTGCAGCCAAAGTCTCAGCTTTTTTCACACACATCGCGTGTGTTGTCAAAGACCACTTGCTAAGGTCTAATTCATTTAGCATGCATTCAGATCAGGCCACAGTGCTATTATTCCAATTGCCTTCATATTTTCAAATACAAGAGACACTCAGAATATATTCTATATCTTCTAGATGTAGGAATCTTGCTGTCAACACAAGGTCTCCTGATACTTCCCTGAGCTAGTGGGAAGAAAGTTCCATGACCCCACTTCTCAGAGGATACAGAACAACAACTATTCATCACTGTGACTTGTGTAAATATTTTGCTTTTAGCACTTATATTTCGTGAAGCATATGACCTACCTGGATTCCCAGACAGGCTCACAAATTTTAAACGCTGCCTCTGATCAAATTTGCCTGTAAATGACTAAACATCAATCATTTTTTCACTCATTTCTCCAATTTGAGGACTCTATTTGTTTATTTCATCTGGAGATTTCTGTAAACTCTTCCATTTTTCTCAATGACCTTATCCATTTTATCCCCAAGTCATTTTAGTTCTGTCTATGAAGCAGCAGTATACCCCTCTGCTTGGCTTTGTTCTCAGGTTCTCCACACTCTGCAGAGACATCCTAATTTCTCTCATAGAATGTACTAGAATAGGGGCCTTGATGCAATTTCTGTTGTCCTACCTCCCTTTCTCAACAATTCTGCAAAAAGCAACAAATATTTTGTTCATTTTTAATTTTGAAAATCTCATAGGATTTATCTGCCTAAATTCCTTGTCTCTTTACTGTTTTAGAATAAATTAAAAATAGTCCAGTGAAGTCCACAGCCTGTTATGTAATGTACCTCCTGGGTTTTTTTTTCCTCCAACTTATTTTCATACACCTACTCTCCTTTCTTACTTGAGCTATGCCACAGTAACCTAGTTTTTAAAACACTCAAGCACTTTGTTTTATATTGGTCATGACTACTCTTGTAAGCATTACTCCGAATGAAATTTTTCTTCCCATTTCAAATCTCAATGAAAATTTAAGCTGCACTTATTTCACTTTTTCTCACCCTTTCCAAAGTATCTGCTCTGAGAATTACTTTGTGCCATGCTGCTTATTTATTTTGTGAAAGTGAAACATGAGGTACAGTCATCGTACTTATTTCTTTATGTGTAAGTTTTGCCACCCATATTATAAACACTATGAGAGTTGCAACTTTGCCTGCCTTATGTATTGTTGTAACGCTTGCTTTGAAGGGACATTAGCAATTATCAAATGGCTCAATGAATACATAATTTTATATGTAACAGTAATTGCATAACAAAATCAAATACTACCATTGTCCTTGTTATGACTACTTTAAAAATCATGCAGATAATGATTTTAGCATGAATTGTTGGCTTTGCTGTTCAATGATTCTTCTCTAAGAATTTATAGTCGGTTTCATATAGCATTCATTTTGGTCTAAAGTTTAAATGTTAAACAAATATTGTGTAGTATCTTTTAAAACAGCTAAAATTTGAAGGAGTTCATTTAGTAAATAATAGTAATAATTAATAATAATAATAATAATCATGAAGCAAAAAATGAAATCTCCACATTCAACTTTCATATCTTCTGGTTTCTGGTCTTTTAAATATGTACGAAAATTTATTGGTCTGACAATTTCCATTCTATAATTTTTCCTCCGATTGTGTGTTTAGCCTCCTTTATTCTGCCTTGCAGTCTTATTCCTCATTTTATTGACATGTTGAATTAATTTTCCCTGAAACTTGTGCTATAAGTATTCAAATAACATTTAAAATTTTTCTCTTTTGTTTTTAACAATAGAAACATTATTTTATTTAAAATCTTACTGCGATATTGCATTCAACTACATGAGTAGCTTTACTGGATTCTCTCAAATATAGTTGAAAAATGCAGGAAAGTAGTAGTCAAATAAGATAGAGAAGTGGGAGCAAATATAAAAGAATATAAAAAGTAGGAGCAAATATAAAAGTCATGAGGAGACATGACTTAAATGTATATATACTTTGGAGGAAATATGTAAGCCACAGCAAGCATTTATGTCATAAATGAATCTTGAGATAGAAAACATGCAGCGGGATATTGAGACTCAAAGGTAGGCTACATCTTAGTCCCTATTTGTGCTCTAGAGAGAACGATCCAGTTCAAAATGCAAACCTACAGTGTCATGGGAAAGAAATGCAACTTAAGCTAGCTTAGAATATAAAATCTGAATATGCCAATCTGCATGTAAAGGGAGTATTTTGATGCTATGTATTAGATAAAACTGTAGTCCTTGGAAAAGAAAGAATGTAGCTGGTCTTAAAAGAAAAGTAATCCAATGGTCTCAAAATTAGAAAAATCTCCACATATTTTAAGCTTACCTGCTGGGTTGGCTTTTATTTTATTTGCTTATCTACACATGGGCTTCACTTTTTTATACAGACATCTCATGTATAAGCGAATTTACTAAAGCCAGTTTTGGTTAACTCTCCTTTAAAACCTCAAAGAAGACAATCTCTTCACTCAAGTCTAGAAAATTTCTAGAAAAATACTAATTCAAACCACAAGATCCTCTCTATATCTTTGTCAAGAAACAATATGTCCAAAGCTTTGATCATTGTATTCTTATTTTGACTAATAAAGGTGAACAGGAACACTTTCTCACTGATGAAAATAGCAGCATCTACGATGATCAAAACATACACTGGTGGAGAAACATTTTCTCAAAAAAGGGAAGATAAGATTCTCAGAAAAAATAACTCAAAGGCTGGTAAAATAGTAAATTTCTAGAGATTCATGTTACAAAACAATTTTCAGAATTTATATTTTTCGTTTAAACACAGATAACAATTATAACCAAGAAGCACTTGTGTTTATCAAGTAGTCATTTTAATTTTTGAGCAATTAATTTGAGAAAAGTATGCTAGAATGTAAAAGATATTATACAAAATATACTATTACTTTAATTGTAAATTCCCTAAGGTAATATTTTTAGTCTAAATGCATTAGTCATTTAATACTTATATATTAAAACATCTTTAGAAACAAAGTGCTCTTTTTACTTATTTTCTTAGGTAGAATGCCCTTAAATCAGTACCATAATGTAAAGTTTTTAGAAAACAACAATTTTTTAGCTCTAGTAATAAATAAGCAAGTCTGTACCTCTGTGCTCTAACTTCTGCCACTTATCAGTAATAGATAGTTTGGAAAGGTCACTGTAATGAATATCAGCCTATTTTGAATGAAAAATTACTGATGTGTATAAGAAAGCAATACTGCAATAAAAATACTTCCCAGAACTCTAAAAAACCTGAATTACCACCCTTTTAATTTGAAGCATTGATCCTGTATACATAAAATTAATAATTGTTTGCAAGAGCAAGATAGTCTATAATTTCAACATACCCATTTATTTTTGGATACGGAACAAATGAAAATATTTGATTAATTATAACTTACATGTCTAGCTTTTTTATATTTTTCTGTAGTCTACAATTATAAGGATCAGGAAAGAACTTCTTATGAATTTCTATCTATCCACTCAATGAGTAGAATAATCATATGAAGCTAGTTATTGTTACATTATATTAGTGTCATTAAAATTATATCATTTGTTCGTAATTGTTTTTTGCAAAAAAATATGCAGTTCCTATAAAAAAGCATGACCAGCACTATTGATCAAATGTGACATTCTAAATAATCACTCATGCTGAATATACTTTCACTTCAAAACATCTTTTCATATCATGTTCAAAGCATTTCAAGTGCAAAACAAGGTAAATTGAGACTTCGAGAAATAGAAACATGCAAAGTTTTGTTATTTCAAAAATAAGTACATGTCAGGATTATGTTTTTAAATATATTTTGTTTCTAATTTTTATTCAGAAAGCTTTGAATCCTACAATAGTTTAGAGCAACCAACTGGCATCACCTAAGTTTTTTCTTAAACGACCATAGGAAAATGAACACAACACTACTACCTAGAAGTACATTATGTTTTATCCTTTGTAGTTGGCCTTCACTTCTAATTACTGGTCATTCACCTGAACAGAGACTTATCCAGTGTAATGCCAAAAGTAGGAAGAGAGTTTCTGAATTTTTCCAGGAACCTTAGTCAAACTGGAACACAAAATACTGTTTGTCATGATAAAATGTCTAATTAACTGTGATGATTTAAGTTAATGTGTTATACTGACACCTAATTTAAAAAAAAGAAACTCTGTACAATCAATACTCAGTAGAACTTGCAAAAAGAATATGAAGTATCAGTAACTAATTTTGAAGGGATCCACTTATTTTTTTATGAAACTTTTCAAGGTTGAACATCTTAGGCAAAATTTTCACTTTGTAGTCAATTTTCTATGACTGTAATTAAATGCCTGAGCTTTTCTTTTTTTTTTTTTTTTTTTTTGGTTTTTGGTTTTTCTCCGGTACCAGGAACCGAACTCATGACCTTGCGCTTGCCAGGCAGGCGCTTTGCCGCTGAGCTAAATCCCCAGCCCCTGAGCTTTTCAACTTATAAAGATGAAACATTGCCTTTAGCTCACATTTCTGTGCGCAAGTCTAGGTTACTGATCCATTTTAATTTAAGAACAGAGTGAGAGATATGGGTCTAGATTCTTCCGCATGTGGATAAGTAGTATCACAGCACTATTTGTTAAAGATACAATCTTTTTTCCAGTGTATGGTTTGACTTCATTGTCAAAGGTAAGATAGCTAAAGAGCTTGAGGTTGTTTCTCCATCCTCAACACTGTTCTTTTGATCAACATGTCTATTCTTTTTTTTTTTTTTTTTTTTGCCAATATCATTTTCTTTCCTGACTGCTTTGTAATATAGCTCATAGTCTGGGACTGTGATGTATGTCTTGTGCCTTTTGTTGATCAGGGATTCTTTGGTTCTGGATCTCTTCTGGTTTCATGTAAACTTTAGCATTTTTTTTCTAGTTCTGAGAAGAATGTTATTGATATTTTGATTAGGATTGCATTAAATCTATGTATTCTTAGTGATATAGTACTTTTGTCAAATGGGTTTTGCTTATCCAGGAACAGGGATATCTTTCCATTTTCTGACGTCCTCTTCAATCTCTTTTTCTCAGAGTACTATAATTTTCACTGTAAAGATTTTCTAGGTCTTTTTTTAGGGTAATTCTTATGTATTTAAGTTTTCTGAAGCTACTGTGGATGGGATTGTCTAGCATTGCGCTGGACTTAGTCCTGACACTTTCAGAACAGCTTTCTCAGAAAACCACAATGCAATCAGCTTAGTTTCTCACCAAAACTATAGAATATTGTCACTCTCACAGCCTAGAATTCCACTGCTTAAACTCCTCAGGGGTTCTGTGACCAACCCTGCCATCCTCTTTGACTGTCTCATGTTGCCATCTCCCTCCTGGTCACTTCACTCAGTGACTGCAGAAACCTTGAAGCACATTACGTGACTTATGATTCTTTAAGTAGTTCAGTCCTAAGCAATAAACCCCTTCTCAAAATTACTGCTGGTTTTACCATACCTAAATAAGGTGGGTGTGGCAGTGGATTGTTTCTCACAGCTAGCCTGCCCTGAGAAAAGAGTGACTTTCACAGCAAATTCCTCTAGTACATTTGCAGCTCATAACAGTGAACTTTTTTTGACGTGGACACTGTTGTCTAATGCCTATCAGGTGTGTTACCCTGTACTCAAAGACATGGTTCCCCTCCTTGGAAGCTGAGGTTATTGTTTGAGACTTTCATTTATGAGCCAATGCTATCATCTGTTTTTCCAGCTTCTTTGTGATTTCCAACTTTTCTGTCTGTTTTTCCTCAGTTCCAAGACCTATTCTTTTCTTTCTCTTCCTTAAATTCTTATTTTCCAGGTGTCTTGATTCTAGATACTAGAAAGGCTGTGATATGTTGCCCTATTTTACTCCACCATCTTTTTTTCTACTTGGAAATAATCTTAAGGTAAAAAAGAATTAAAATTTATGGTGGGGGCTGGGGATTTAGCTCAGCGGCAAAAGCGCCTGCCTGGCAAGCGCAAGGTCGTGAGTT